>NC_137459.1:53329409-53929409 GCF_964235325.1 Thermobia domestica
GGTGGTAGTTCACTACTAGAAGGGTCACCTCTACCGAATTTGTCTCAATAATGGAGTAGCCAGACGAAGATTGTTTTGGGAGAAGGCAGCACTTCTCAAGTATCCAAGTTGGCGGAAATCATAGTGATTTGTAAGGCAACTTGGACATTAGTCCCAGGCGTAGTCAGAGTGATTTTAAGGGCTGGGATACTTCGGGGTGGAAGGCAACGGGAAACCACCACTCTATTTTCCCTAGTTTGCTGGCAGCGAAAAGAGAACATATGTGCAATGGTCTTTCGCAAGTCAAAATATAGTTCCGGAGGTAAAATATCCCCCCGGGGTAAGACAGAGAAAGAAAGAAATGGAAGAGCAAAAGGTTCAGGATAGGGACATTGAACGTACATACTATGCTACAGGAAGGAAGATTAGAAAATCTTAAAATACAAATGAAACAAAATAATCTAGATTTGGAAGGAGTCTGAAGTTAGATGGGAAGATAATGGGATGTTGAACAGCGAAGAATATAGAATATTTTACTCAGGTAATGAAAAGGGTGTTCACAATGGCGTAGGAATAATTCTTAGAAAACGCTTAAAGGAGAAGGTGGTGAAAGTACAATTTATTGATGATAGAGTTATGATGTTAATACAAAGGGAAAACGAATGATCTAGTGGTGATACAGACATATGCACCGACGACTTCGCATGCAACAGAAGCAGTAGAGGAAAATTACGAGAAAGTAGAAGAAATTATAGATAGGGAGAAGAGAGGTGCATGCATAATTGTAATGGGAGATTTCAATGCAATTGTGTGAGAAAAAACAGGAAGATAGTATCGTAGGCAAATATGGTTTAGGCAAAAGAAATGAAAGGGAAGAGGGACTAGTAAATTTCTGTAAACTAGTAATTGGGAACACTTGGTTCAATCAGCACAAAAGAAGAAGATATACATGGAAATTACCAATAGACGGCCGAAGGTATCAGATAGACTATGTTATGATTCAGGACAGGTACCGGAATAGCTTAAAGAATGCGAAGACACTACCCGGGGCTGATATTTTCTCTTATCATAATCATGTGCTGGCCGAAGTAGATATTCAACTGAAAAATGTAGACAGAAGAAAAGTAGGCAACGAAGAGTTGAATACCGAAAAGTCGAAAAGCGAGGAAATAAGAAATATTTTCGTGAAAAATTCGAAGAAAAATATTCAAACAAGGAAAGAATAGGCGCAGGTAGTAACGCACGGTGGGAACACATTAAACTTTCAGAAGAAGCAGTAGGTTACCGTGCACACAAAACAGCTAAGAAACCATGAGTTACAGAGCAGATGTTGCAGAAAATGAGGGAAAAGAAGATGTGGGAACAGGTTGATACAGAAGAGGGCAGAAAGACGTACAGAAGTTAAATAAAGAGTTACGGAGAGAAACAGAACGAGGGAGGAGTTTTACAAAAGAAAATGCGAGGACATAGAAGAATTGAGAGTTGAGAAATATCAGGAAATGTACAAGGAGGTGAAATCTGTGGGATTTAGAAAGAAACAAGGGGTATTACAATGGCAGTAGAAAATAAGAATGGGAAGGTTATCAGCGAGAGAAATTAAGTCATAGGAAGATTGAAAGAATGCGTTGAAAACTTATGTCAGAGTAGAGATAGACCGTGTAGCCTAAATGTTGAAGTAGAAAATGAAGTACGTGAGGATGATAAAGTATTTAGTGTTCTTCGGGATTAGTAGAAATGGAAAGGCAACCGGGATAGATAATATACCAATCGAATACATTAAAAATATGGGAGACAAGGGAAAGAAAGAATTGTTCCGTCTATACAATGAAATACATGAAACAGAAGAGTGGCCAAAGGACTTTCTGAAAACTATCATGATACAGATGGCTAAGAAATCGAACCCAAAGAGATGTGAGGATTATAGAACTATTAGTCTCATATCTCATGCAGCTAAAATTTTGCTTCGAATACTGAACAGAACGTTATATGGAAGAATAAATGAAGTTGAGGAGAAGCAGTTGGGGTTCAGAAGAGACATGGGCACAACAGATGCAACTGGATTATTAAGGGCGATCGGTGAAAGATTTATAAAAAAGGGGAAAGAGGTATATGCTGTATTTATTGATCTAGAAAAGGCTTTTGACCGCGTGAATTGGGAATTGTTGGGAGTTCTAAAGAAGATGGGGTTAGAGTGGAAAGATCGATGACTCATAAGAAACTTATACATGAATCAACAAGTAAGTTTTAGGATAAGGGAATAACTGACGGAAGAAAGTGCAATTGGAAGAGGAGTTCGACGAGGATGCTGCCTCTCGCCAACACGATTTAATATCTATCTAGAAGAGATAGTGAAAAAGAGTTTACATGATGATGAAGGCATTTCGGTAGGAGGTAGAATGATTAGATGCATAAGATTTGCAGACGATATGGCGCTTGTTGCAGAATCTCAAAAGGAAAATCAATAAAATGTTAGAAACCTGAGGATGGGCTTTGAAGAATATGGGATGAAAATAAATGTTAGAAAGACAAAAGCCATGGTGATTGGAACGAAGAGGTCTGTGTCAAATATAAAAGTGGGAGGGGACAAAATAGAACAAGTGTACAGTTTTCGATATCTGGGTAGTATTCTTAGTAATGACATGAAGTGTGAACGTGAAACAAAAGCAAGGGTAGGAATGGCGAAAGAAGTCTTTAGGAGGAAGAAAAAGTGTTTTGTGGGACCTTGAATAAAGAGTTGAGAAAAAGACTCATATTTAAAATGCTTCGTGTGGAGTGTTGTACTGTATGGGGTGGAAACTTGGATATTACGTAAAAGTGATGAAAAATGACTGGGCGCCTTCGAAATGTGGATGTGGAGAAGAATGGACAGAGTTAGTTGGGTAGAGCGGAAAACGAATGAGAGGGTGTTAGAAATGGTGCAGGAGAAAATAACACTTTTAAATATTGTTAAGAAGAGGAAGAGAAACTGGTTGGGACATTGCCTAAGAAGAAATTGTATCATGAGGGATGTCCTAGAGGGTATGATGGCGGGAAAGAGAATGAGGGGGCGAAGGATATTACAATTAATGGATGATCTAAATACAGAAAGATCATACTTGAATACGAAGAGGTTAGCAAAGGATCGTGGAGCATGGAAGCTTATCAGCTTCTGCAAGTGACCTGCCAGTAATGGCAGAATATTTATGATGATGATATAACGTAAAATGTCAGAAAGTATATTCGGATTAATGGTAGCACGAAACAAATAAATCTGGGTCTCTTTAGTGAGTTAATTGTTAACCAGGTTTCTACTAAAAATTATTTTCATGGAACATTATCATGCCTGACACCAACGTTAAAGAAATTTCTCTGTGGTCAAACTAGTAAAATAGAAACGTGTAACTATCTTTTTTTAAAAAACAAAATCAATAAGTTTCTTCCTCCTTTTCTATGTTTTTTGCCCCTTGCACTGATACTCGCGTAACTGTTGATTATGTGAACGATTGAGTCAAGAAACTGCTAAGAGGTTTCTGAAGAGTAGCTTTTACGGATGAGTGAGCGACGCGAATTCTTGAAATAGTTGATCTATTTAACTTGCACAGTGGAAGAATATTAGCAAAATTAATGGAATGTAAAAAGACAGTTTAATTTTTTGCTTTACTAAAAATATGAGTTGAAAAATAACAGAAAATTCTTGTCGTTTGAGAAATGAAATCAAATATTAACTCATCACATCCTTACCCTACCATCTATGTATGTATACGAAACTGAAATATATGCAGCAAAATTGAAAGACTGAACTCAAATAAGTCACGTTTATAATACCAGACAGCAAAAGGAAAGAAGATAATATTTTACAAAACTAACATTAGTGTAGGAAGGCCCAAGCCATATGGGAGTACAAATTTACAATAAGCTGCCCAGAGAAATAAAAAATGAAGAAAATATAAATGTTCTTAAAGAGAAACCAAGAGATTCCTTGTGGATAAAGTATATTACAGCGTAGCAGATTATCTTTGCAATAATGTGTATTAAATAGTGTAACATGTTTCCTTTTTTTTAAAAAAAAAAAAGTGTATTTGAACCAAGAAAGAGGACTGTCTGAACCCTCCAAATACCAAATTTATCTTGGTTTCAAATGGAGTAAATAAATACAAATACAAATACATCGGTTAATGCTTCATAAGTTAAATTTTAGAATCTATAAAGATACAATTCATGAAATAATAATAATAATAATAATAATGATGAATGGAGGCAAGTATTCCGAGAAGAGACACCCACATGATTTTTCATGACAACAGCTATATTGAAATATCGTTTGATATCTGACAAGTATTTAGAAATTATCGATGGCGGTTTCAACGAGAAGGGACGAGACAAGAAATAAGGTTTTCTCGTTTCATCTTGTAAATTAAAGTACAAAATTTATGTCCTGTTTTTCCTTGCATTCATCTAGAAGTTATTAGAATCCATCCGCGTTACGAGAGGTCTACGAAGGGAGTAACATAACATTTAAACCATAGTTATTATTGGAGTTGGTATTTTGCGTATTAGATATAGTTTAAGTATGGTTGGAGTAGGATTCTTATGTCTTTAAACGTCGAGAAATGCTCTCCATTTCATTCGTACACTCATTTTATTCATTTATTGTTTTTATTTTACGAATCACGTAACTCTAAAACATTGTTTGAAGTCTAAAATTTAGGTAAACTAGTGTTGCACACGAGGCTCATAAAATTTCTTGCTTTTAATTTTAAAATGTTTTTTTTCGTTTCGTTGGCAACACTGATAAAATTGACCATATGTTCTTTGGGAACTTCACGAACCACACGGTATAATATTAAATACTAAGGTCTATGGTAATTTGACAGCCGTATTTAGTCAAATATACAGCCAGAATGGAAGGAAATAGGAACGCTTTCAAAGTTTTTACTGGAAATCTAATCGGAAAACGACCATTAGGAAGACCTAGGCAAGGACAATATTAAGATGGATGTCGCAGAAATAGGAATACGAAGTAGAAACTGGGTCCAGTTGGCTAAGGACAGAAGTCAATGGAGAGATTTTCTGAACGCGGGATTGATCCTCCGGATTGCATAGGTCATAAAGTTAGTTACACCACAGCACGTAGAATAACGACATTATATATCTTCTATTATTTTTAATTTTATTTTAATATACAGTTTCCTGTGTTATATTTGTATTTTTCTTGAATTTCAATATGTAATTTTTCACCAGCTTCATCCTTCTTTCTAACCAATTCTTTACTAGTTTAATATTGCTGTTTTACTAGTTTACTAGTTTAATAATTCTTTACTAGTTTGCTGTTTTTCATAGTATGAATGGACATAAAAATGTGTCTATCAAAATAAGAAATTCACAATAATCTTTAAAATGTATTTATTCCTGTGCTAAATCCTAATTACATTTAACTTTTTCACGTTATTTTGAGACTCCAAGCTATTCCTCTCGCGACCAACTAATGGACCCGACCCACAGTTGAGAACTTCTTGGCTAGAGTGACGAATAAAAGAGTGAACTTCAAATATAATAATCTTACTACGGACATGAAACCTTCTCACCTTCAATCAGAAAATGATCACTCCTAATAATATGAAATTCATCATAGTAGAGCATTCTTATCAATGAAAATAAGGAACATTCGTGATCATGGAAACAATAACATTTCCTTGGTTTTAGTGCAACGTACTATCAAGACATCTTTCATTCCATCTGTGGTATTCAAATAAAAATACAAGCAAAAGCAAACAGAAACATGATCTCTGAAGATCTAGGTGAATAAACCACTTGAACCAGACATTTTGCTACATCATCTGCATCAATACCGACTATAAAATTAGCTGAATAATACTTGTCTGCATAATTCTATAATTGCATACAAAAATATATTCTACAACGAAGTATACTCCATTTCATGAATGTATTTTGAGGGACAGCATCGTATGCTTGAATGTTCTCTTCAATACACTAAGATTTGTGGATTAGTTCCATTTATTTACAGAATAAACTGTATGGGAAACACTTTTTGAGCACGTACAAAAGACTATATTTGACTGTTTTGCAGTTCTGCTTCCTTAACAATTGTACATTATTTTGTAGCAATTGATGCATTCGAACTCAGCATTATGTATAACAAATTATACTTACCCCTCTGTTAGCCTATATTTGTTTTAATAAGCATTTCAAATTATTGGGGCAACCAACTTTATGTTTGATACAGCTGTATATTATGCTTTATTTTTCCTTACGTTATGCTTTATTATACTTTTTTCCTAAATTAGGCCTTAATATGCTGTTCCTTGAATTATACTTCATTTTTACGCATTTCTATTAAATATATATATTTTTATTTTATTGGTTTTCATTACACAAGCATTAAAAATGTATATGAAATTATTAATTTTCCAGACTAAAATTACATCAATACGGTGCATCAAGGTACGGTGATACAGAATTGTATCGAGGTGCGGAGAGAGGAAGAATTCGTACTTCCGACTGTTACGACTAAAGGCAATTGCCAGTTGATTTCCATTGTTTGCAGGATTGATAACAGTCTTTGTTGATATTTTTTTTCTTTGGTACAAAATATATTAACATATTTTTCTTTGTTGTACACAGACAAGGTTCTGGAATAAAAAACATTAAGCTTTATGCTTTATTTATGTAAATTATGCTTTATTATGCTTATAAGGTTAGTAAATTTGAATATATAAAGTGGTCAAAATCACAGATACGGTACCAACCATAGGTGGAAAATTTCATTATGCTTTTACTGCTGTTTATGCTTTATGGTTGCCCTACAAATTATCATCTTAATTAACACAGTTTATGACTTTTCAAATTTGATTTTCTCAAGAAATTTTAGGTTTAGCTATAATTTCGATTATTACGTAAACCTATTGCTGTCTAACTAATATGGTCTATAATATCCGGAGGTTCAATGCTGCGTTCACAAAAGCTCTTCACTAACTTCTGTCTTTAGCCAAATGGATTCTATTTCTGTTTGCAAAAAATAATATTGCTAACTTTCTACTACAAATTTGAGAACATCTGCTACGCAATCGAAAAGCATTTTTCCGTTCAAGTAATTGCCAGCACACAATTAGTTCAGCTGTATGTATAAAGTGCCTGTATAACCTCAACATTCTTTAGAGACCTTCTCATTGAAAAATACGGTAGCTGACACAAGTCAAATATCTCAAGTGAATCTTATGACGTTTCAAGAAGTTCAAAGTCATTGAGCATATTATGCCGTTACGTAAGAAGTAAACCAGGGCTCGAAGGTCTGCCACAAATATCTGAAAGATCACAAATGAACATAACAAACAAATGAACAAAAGAAAGAAAGAAAAAGAACTTGAATCACAGCAAAAACATTTATTTTACCTATTAATGAATTTATTTGCATATGTACACCAAAGGATTAAATTAATCAACTACTCTCGATAAGTTCGCAGATACAAATTGCTGCACGCCTTAACTATAATATGTATTCGATCAGTTATATACGTACGTAAAATATGAATGTTTTGGTTAACCACAGGACCCACTACGATTATCAAAAGGTTTCCTCGTGATTACAAAATTAGTGCTTGCTGTACGCGACCCGTATTTGGTTTCCAGTGCAAGCTACTTCGAAATTTCATGGTTAATTATAAACTCGTCTCATAGTTTTACAGTGAATGGTGACGTTAAATTACATGCAAATGCATTATTATTCTACTTTTACCTTTCAAAATAATTGTCTTTCTTTCTCTTCATAGTTTATTATTATTATTATTATTATTATTATTATTATTATTATTATACCGACCTCAAAGTCTCAGGGAAAGGTAAGCTTATTAATGGACTGTTAGTTTTCTTGTTCCAACTCTGATCTTCACATGGAGTTTGGGAAGGAGAGAGACTTTTTTTTTTTCGGGATACCGTAAACTGGATATACTTTGGCCCTTTAAAGGCAACTTTGATCCAAAGGAAGAGAAAGATTTGATTTCTTTGTACATGTTTATTATGGTTTCTATCAGTAAGAAAAGTTGTGGATCGAAGTATTACAACATTAAGAACACATGAATATTGGCGCTAGTGATTCGTTTCCAGAACGTGGGAAGCAAAATGATAGCAATTGTTGGTAAGTAAATATATATCATATTTCAAGTTCCACAACTTTTGTTCATTGCATTAACGTGCCATATTCTGAATGCACAAGTAGAATATAAAAACATGTTCATTAGCGAATATTGATAAGCTAATGCCTTAAATGTTTGTTCAATTACGCACAAACTATTAAACGTTTAATTGCGTGGGGTAATATTGGCCCAAGTTTTGGGGCAACATTGGCCCATATTTTCTGTGTTGGTAATAGCCCAATATTAAAGATGACATGGTGTACAAATGGTGCGATTAGTAAGGAAGATTAACCCCCCACTATCATCTAATACAGTGCCTGAATTGCATGAATTTTCTTCCTAAAACTGAGCAGTATGGTACCGGTGAAGTACTCTACCCCAATGAAGAATATGGTGCTCTTATTTTCGGATCTTCAAATAGTCATCTACTTAGAGAGATTTTCATTGAATGATATTTTTGTTTGCCTCTAAATTGAACAAGTAATTTCACCCCTATGTTTGTAATATCGGTATTTTAAGTTAAATATTCAGAAATTTGTAGCGTTATTTTATAGATGTTTCGTGTTCACCTACGTAGAATACAAATATTTTCATCAGACGATATTTCTCTTTCGATTGAAATTGAAGAAAAACTGATAATTTCACCCATGTGTTTATAATACTCTGTTCTTCTCTTCTGCTTCTTAAATACAGTGCTACAATAATACCTTCGTGTATTAATTAGTCATTTTGACAAATGGGCTAAAGTTACACCAATCATAAAAAATCTTGCATAGCATCAAAAAATTGGAAATATAATCATCATTCTTGGTCACACTGAGTGTTTACTGCTTTCAAAAGAAAGCCAAAGGATTGCCTTTTAACAAGGAGAAATGTCATTAAATTACTTCCCTAATCTTAGGAGATGTTTGAATAGGAATTTTGAAAATTAAGAAAAAAGTGGGCCAAAGTATACCCAGTTTACGGTACTCCCATTTGCTCCCACTTTAGCATTCCATCAAAGATATAATCATGAAAAGAAAAAAATTAGATACATTTGAACCAAGAGAAACAATTTTAACTCATAACAGTGATTAATGGTACTAAGATCCACACATGTATTTTGGTTAACTTATCGATCTATCTTCAAAGTTAGTCTTTCCCGGAATAAATACCAACCATTGAGGAAATAAGTTACTTCCAACTACTTTCTTTCTTAAAATATTATCTAATCAATTAAGAGTTTTTTTTTTTAATCCGAAATTACACAAAAATCAGATTAATGTGCTCGTAAAACGTGATTCGTCACACAATAGTTCATTCATTTCTGATGGCGTTGGTCGGGATAAGTCAATTAAAATTGTATCTCGTACGTACAGTCCTCTTGAAAATACGACAATATATAATAACGCTCCATTTCGGATAACTGTAGATGTAGGTTACCGCTCTTGCTTACTGACTACAAGTGTCCGGACTTGAATCAGCCATTCAGATTAAAACGTTTTTCACAGATTTCCTTCAGTTCCCGAGGCGTGTACAGCGATAGTTTCTTTTCGATATTCAAATTGCCTGACTTTCTTCCAACATTCAGCTGTTAATATTTATAGTTTAAACTGGACTTTTGTCTGCCTTTTTAAAACTTCTAATAGCTCACAATCGTTTTGCATATTCTGAATATTTACCTGGACTCCCCTCAACTTCGTATGAATGCCACCACCTCCCTTAACATTGACCACCTCTATCATTTTTTTTCCAATATTTCGTTTTCCATTTAGAAAGAAAATCTTCTTATCATCATCACCATCATCTGTTTACATTTCATGGATGAAAAGATGTTTACTTTGGCCATCAAGGAGGCTATTCAGAACACTTTTGAGAGTCAAAACAGATTAAGATCCTGCATTGACATGCAGGGACAAAGTCTGTAAAATTGCAACCAGTTCAGCAGTGAATATTGAAGAAAAGGCGTGTAATTTAAAACCATAAGTACGTGTAGTTGTAAAAAAAAAGAAAAAGAAAGAAAGAAAGAAAGAAAAAGACATTCGACAGAATCTATCTTTGAAACCATCAGTAAAAAAAAGCAGTAGTCTTCAAACTGCTGTAAGAGGGAGCGAAACTCTTGTTGAAATTCGTAAGGGCTGGTGCTTAGCTTCTTGTATTAGGCCAGATCAACGAAACGGCTGATCGCAGTATCTTCCATAGGAGCGTAGGTAGCAAACCCAATTGGTATAAAGGAGGGAACTTCGACAGCAAGGTCATCCAAAAAGTTTCAGGGCACGAATTCCAGAAGGTTTTGTAGTTTTTGGTCGCGCTTGATAACGCTGGTAGCGCTTTTCAGTTTCCAGTGCAAAAGATGAAGGATGGTAAAGAATAGATATTATATTAGCAAAACACAGGATCAGCCGATGACGGGAAATTTGATGCTGTGCCTGCTTGTGAAAATAACCATATTTCCTCCACTTCCCTGTCATCATTTTGGAGGACCAAATATACGGAAGGTAGTACCTATCACAACCCTTGTTAGGAAGTTGTGAGGACTTAGGTCCAATATGCGACGAGCCAGCGCCACTTCTATCCTCGACTGATAGTTACTTTTAAGGAGATCAACGTACCACCGGCTCATAGTAGAGGCCAGGCTTCTTTGAAGATCCAACATGCTACATTCCTAGCTTTTCGTTTCAGGGCATCACACTACCCACTATGCTTAGGCGACAACAAGCTTTACTCGACTGTCACAAGATCCCAGAACAATCAAAATCAAATCCAAGAATCAGGATTAGGTCAAATGGAAATCCGGCACATAAATCAAAGCAGAGTCCGTAGTTTTTTGCCAAGTCAGAACAGAAAATCAGGCTGGTTTCATCCGAGGCATCGTATTGTACAGTAATATTTTCCTGCGGCAGATTAGTGATCTAGGCTATCATCCTCAGCAGTTTTTTTTTCTACGGGAAGAGTGGTGAACCTACTAACCTGGAGGGCCACTGTCTGTTGCAGTTCCAAATAACTGGACAAGGGGGCGAACTGGAATCGAATAGGGACCCCACACTAGAAGCAAATGCTCTACTACTGAGCCACCGCGGCATCGTCGCTAGCAAAGGAAATGCCTATTAACGTCTATGCAATTCATAAAACCAAGAACACGTTTCATTCCCTGATAGAATGACAGCGATTACTATACACGCAGAACGTTTCTTTAGAATGTATGGCCTCTCCTATATTGACATAATTTATTACAAAATATTTGGCATACAAAATTACTGCTACTATCACTGATAATCTAAGAGAAGCTGCATGGCTGAACCTTTTCAACAATTATGATTATATAGATGAATCAATCCGACATTAACACTGAACTTGAAGCACTGATAGCTAAGGACGGAAGTATCAAATTCAAGGTTACGACATGACGCATCTCGTTCAATATCAATGATGCTCGCCCATCACAATGAAAGATCACATAATCCACATGCACTACGATGTCGGGTTGCATCATTCTGATTTCACTTACCAACTCATTCCCCAAATGCTACTTAGCAGGGTTGGCAAAAACCATGGCTTCTATTAGAAAAAAAAAGTTTTTTTTTGGTTTAAACTTTTTTTTTTTTGTTTAAACCAGGTTTTTTTAAATTTAATCTGCTCGATGTATTTATATCACATATGGATAGAAATAAGTTTGTTTCGTTTTGGTGTTATCATGCAACAACCAGGTTATGCTGGAAGGGATCACATAAGCTTAAAGCGGAATCCAAACGGCTTTTCGGCTTACGTCCGAGAGATATTGTCCTCCATTTGAACTCGAAACCAGGACTAATTGGGCATAAATGAGATACATCTGCCGACTCACTCATCAAGGACTCCTGATAAAATACGTTGTACTGATCTTCACATACTTTTAATATAATTGTCTAATTGTCAACAGTCATTTGAGAAGAACAAAAAGATAAACTGTTGCATAAGTGAAACCATTATATAGAAATACATATGGACAATTTCAAAATACTGCAGAGTACAGAAGAACTAATTAAGTCCAAGTTAGTTCACTACGACCTTTATTAGCCCACGTTAAAGGAATGCAACGACTTAATTTGCATATGAGTAAGAAAAGTTAATAAAAGTACGAATTATTTGAGTCCACTTTGGCTCTGACCAATTAATACATAAATAGATACCAAAGATACTTCTGATTTCAATAAATGCCTCTTGTGGGATTTGTATGACCCCCTCTCAAAAAGTACCGCATTTCGATTTATTTTATCAATAGTAAACATTATTAAAACGAAACAATATTTAGGGTTTTCTTCGGTTGCAGTTGCATAACAAACTACAAAAAATCACAAAAGAAACATTCATAAACTTATATATATATATATATATATATATATATAAAAGCTGCTTTTGTAATTTAATATCTTTGAGTAATGAACGGGGAATTTAGGTCTGAAAATATAATACTGTAATATACGGGAGTGAAACGTGATAACTAGAGACCGGATGTTAGGCAAAATGATATGATTATTATTAACGATATGATCAAAAGTAACGTTTTAAAGTTTATATGGGGGTTTATAGTTTCGATTTAAGCCAATTTTATTTTGCCTATTTCGACCTTTACTGCCTAAATAATTGGTTTAGTACCTAATATTGCCTATTCTATGCATTTTCTTCAAAATAAGCCTTCATTGGGAAAATATATAATTTATATAACATAAATAATACACACATATTAAGTGTTTATAAACACAAGCACGTGGTATGTTACGATATGGTGAACTTCAAAGATGTGCACATTTGGAATCGAAAATTGAATCCTGACATTTGGAACGGAATAGAAAGATGTGCACATACTTTGAGAGGTGATTCGTGACATGAAAAGAAGACAAGAAAAAATCCTCTTGAATGTCACGAATCACCTCCCGAAGTATGTGAACACCTTTATATCTCGTTCCAATTGTCAGGATTCGATTTTGGATTCCAAGTTGGCCCCCTGTCACTCGTACACGAAGCGGAATTTGACAACATGCAACAGGACTTTTTGTCTTCTTTTGATGTCATGAATCAGTTCCCGAAGTATGTGCATATCTTTCAGATTCACCCAGTATATATGGAATGCATAACAAGCTTCGTTTTTATATATACAATAAAAGAAGATATTAACAAACAAGTATGTTTCTATATTCTTTGAACATTATTTATGACTTGAATCTATTTTTTAATAGTGTTGAGTATTTATCTTCATTATTTCGAGTTACATTTTAGTGCCTATTTTACTGCCTATTTTTCAAATTTTAGTGCCTATTTTCCAGGTTTTTAGTGCCTAAACATAAATGTGTGTTCATCAAGATGTTACTAACATTTACCCTTTTACGAACATTTTTCGTTTTTTTTTTGGGGGGGGGGGGTTAAAGCAGTTTTTTAAAAAAATCAGCTGGTTTAAACCAATGTTTAAACCAGCCAACCCTACTACTTAGCATTAGAAACACACACAAAACACTTGAACTTAGTCATAATTTGGACTTGTTCCTTTCAGTGATTTTATTTATTAGCTCTTTAATAAATTTGCATCTAGAGAGCAACTTAACGCTGCTAAATCAAAGAGCACATATTTAATGTCAAAGAACAAAGTACCTATGCACATGAAAAAATGCGGAACTCAGTTGTTACTAACACCAATGCCGTTGCAAAAGTGAAACAACTTCTTACAATTTTATTATAAATTTTTCTCGCAATTTAGTCGTATTTATAACTCATAATTTCGATAAGCTCTTCCGTACGCAGAGATGGGATTCCGGGGTTTAGCCCTCTTCTTTCAACGAGTTACTTCGAAATATATAAATAGTGGTGTATTTAAGGGGATTGTCGAGTTCAAGACCTCCCCCCGAAATAAATTTGTTAGTTTTTCGCATTCCACGTACAACAATAACCCTTCTTACCTTTTCTAAGAATTTTGTATTGACTTTCCATTTTCTTATGCTCTTAAAGTAATACTGTATTTGTCAAATTTCACTCCACGTAAGAACTACGTTCTTTATTTTCTACTCTTCTGTTTCTTTTTCTTAGTTGTTGCTTTCTTTCCTTTCTCCTATCATACTTTCGACCGTTGTTAGCTGTGATTCAAGTCGACTGTCGTCAGTAACACTAAAACTAAGAGGAGCTGATAAGCGAAACTGGTGTTCCATACGAACTTGGACGGATAACAACATAACGGGACTTTAGTTACTAAAGCAAACTAATATTTACATCGTTTAGTTATAAAGAAAGGTAAATGTTTGAATTAAAGAAAATCAAGGAGGGGGGGGGAGAATAAGTAGCCCGGGAAATTAGGTAGGCCAAGTGGATGCTTGCTTTTCTTCTATGAATAGAATAAAAGGTTAGATTTACTGCTAAAGTTTTGTGTGTATCATATAAGATGTATCAGTCTGCAATTCTTGCCACTAAAACTGCAATCAATATATTTCAGCTTCAACTTGTCTCAATACTTTCTTTCAGGTAAAAACGCACACAGATAAAACTGAATATTTCTAATTTTTTTTTCTAAAATGAGATCAGTTAAGTAGAAATGAGATTACAAATATTCAACATGCGTTTGCAGCAGTATAGCTGGTTTAAACCAGCTGGGTTTAAAAAAAAGCTGGTTTAGACCAATAAAAAGAACGAAAAATGCTTTAAATCGTGTGAACTTCATGGTGACGTCTCCACATATCACACCATCTGCATTCCGTTTTACTTTTCACCTTTTAATCAAGGGGTCCCGTGTTCAATTCTCGGTCGAACCACAACCCATCTTTCAAGTGTAAACTAAGTAGCGATTCGAGATGTCCCTTTAAGCGAAAGTCTTCTCCGTGATAACCTTGGTATTTCATAAGGATGTTAAGCCTAAACATATGAAACGAAACCAAATTATACATTTCTGCTTGTCTGAATGCCTGTTGTTTTATAAAGAAGCCAAGGTTGCTTAAATATATTGATAGAAATTGGTAAAATGTATCAACTGCGTACGTAGAATCCAACATCAGCTTGGATTCGACTTGGTTTTAATTTTATTGAATGATATCTACATACCAAATTTGTAATTTAATACCTCAGTTTTAGGGTAGTGATTATGATACGTTGACCTTAAAATTTTACATACAAATACATTTAGTAACAGGATTTTCCCAATGGCTAAGGCGGGAGTTTCCCGATTTATATATAATTCAGTATAATGTTTTTACTTGTGTAACTGTTTATCATTTTGTCCTTCTGAAATGACTCTTGACAATTATATTAACAACTAGGCCTATGTAAAGATCAGCACAACGTATTTTTATCAGGAGTCCTTTGTGAGTGAGTCGGCAATCGCATTTGTGACCAATTAGTCCCGGTTTCGTGCCGAAATGGACAATTTCTCTTGGATGTAAGCCGAGAAACGGTTTGAATTCTGCTTTAAGCTTATGTGACCCCTTCCAGCATAATCTTGTTGTTGCATAGTAACACCAAGGCGAAACAAACTAATTTCTGTCCATATCTAATATAAATACATAGAGTAAATTATTTAAACCAAAAAACCTGGTTTAAACAAAAAAACTTTTTTTAAAATAAAAACCATGGTTTTTGCCAACCCTGGTTTGCAGAAGTCATTTCAGATTTGTCTGGGGGGGGGGGGGTAAGATCCTCCAGAGACATACGAGTTTCACGTTTTTTTCGTAGTATATTAGTAGAAAATTCAATTAAAATATAGTTAATTCTCAAATTCAGGTGGGCAATTTCCCCCCTGCTTCCTCGTGTTGAGCATAGCCCCCTCCCGAAACCAATCCTAAATACGACACTGATAATAAATCAAAAATTCTAAAGAAAACAATATGAACTTGGGATCTTGAACGTTCCTCATTCATAAAATTCTCTGTATGCTACTGATCAGTAAAATGCAAAATATGGAGATGTATAACAGGAATAAAGATAGAGAAAATTTTACACCGCCCACGAAGACATTATCGCTAAACATAAAGGCACTGAAATAGCAATGGGCCGGATATATTATAAGACAATGTATGACCAAAAGTAACCCTTGACTGTATCGTGGGAGAAGAATCAACTTAGAAAACTTCCTCAAATAAGATGGTGCAATGAAATGAGAAAGTAATGGATAATAGCGTTAAGACAAAAACCGATCAAGAAGGGTTAGAAAGAATTTTAAAGTTATTGAATTGGCAATGGTTGGTGACGAAAACAGTGAAATCTGTACGTACGTACTTACAAGTTACTTCTAATACAGGTAACCTAATCTAGAAAAACAGTTGTTTGATTAATGAGAAACAGTAAAGTACTTTATAGAATTCTCTCATTAGGAGGCACTAGCGTGTTGGCAACTGGAAAATATCTTCAGTTATTCAGTTTGGAAACCTAGTCACTAAAAATACTTATTTATTATGGAAAATGGAGTTGAAAACATAATATTTAAAATTGTAAGTTTCATAAAATATTATTATTTTAGAGCTACATGAAGATTTTGGTTTAGTTTTCATTAAGGTTTAGGTTTTGGTTTAGCATTATGAAGAATGTGGAGTTGAGGAAATTTCCAAGTCAAGACATTTCGTTTAAGCTAATTTGACAATGAAACATACAAGCAAAAATGTTCATTCCATTTCCTTCTTTAACGTTATTGTTGATTCAGTGATTTTTTTTCTGCATCCAAAAACATGGTTTGTGATTTAACAAACAAACAAAAACTCTCTAGTTTGCTCCCAAAATGACTGGCACTTTGTTGTTTTTGTTTTGTTTTGTTTTGTTTTGCTAGTGCCACAGGTATGACAACTCTGGGAAACACTTGATTTCTACGTATCACTATTCACATATATATGTTTGTTTATCTGGGAGTTCAAGTTACAGAGGTGTATGACATGTTTTCTTTGGTTTACAAAAATTAAGGCAGAGGATACTGTAACAAATTCAAGAATGAAACAGCTATACACTTTCTCATAAAGATCCACTTCTACCTGTTGGAAGTTGAATGAACCTCTGACTTACGTTTTATATGATCAGATTGACTGATCGGGATCTGGTATGTCTAAATCTTTATTTTAGAGAAAGTTAGACACCAACCCTCCATACGTACTTCTACAGAGTTGTCAACAATAGAATGTGCTTACCTCATACATAGTGATTAATTTAAACCTCAAAAGCGGATTTGCATTGCTTGTTTTGATAGTAAGTTTAAATCATTATTATTATCTGGTTGATAGAGTAGCGACAACATCTTTTTCTTTCTTTTTCTTTTTTTCATTGAAGGTTCTTACTGCAATTCCAAGAGATCCTTTAGGTCGATAAAAACATGAGACAATACACAACGCATACTTAAAATTGATGTCTCTCTTTCGAGTTGGCTTTCAAATTAAGTTTATTTGATTATCATTTTACGAATAAACTGTGTTTGAAGCAGTGGCGTAGCACACTTTTGCGCCCCCCCCCCCGCAAAGTATAGAGAAGGGGTCCTAGTTGTAAAGCCGAGAGAAGGTAGGTTGAAGTTCTACTTCTGTAAATCTTTATTCATCGCAAGACTTCGGGGCCCTTTATACCTCGCCCCCCCCCGCACTGCGGGGGTTGCGGGGGCAGCTCCTACGCCACTGGTTTGAAGTAAAGCTAAAGGAAGAATTGTAGTAAACAATTTCTCAATTACTATGACCTTGGCATATTTTGTCGCTCTTTGATTTCTCGTGCCCACGGAAGAGTTGTTGACAGTACGCTCAAAACATTTAAAACATTTCCTATATTAGTTCGTCACATGTACCCAAAAAAATTCTGCATTTCTCTTTCCCGAGAGTTCGTTGTTTTTACCTAGTGTCACTCTATTATAACCTTATATTTGTGTAGGATAGGATTTTCTCAGATGAAGAATTTATACTAGCGTACGAGTGAGTGATGTATTCAAGATAAAATCTTGGATAAATTACCGCTCACATGCTACCACGGGATTTCATAGTACGCGAAAATATGGGCAAATTGAAGTACTTCATCTCATACATACAAGCACGAAAATACAATATTGTAAGTAAGATTGACGACGGAGTCTGTACTTCATTCAAGTTACAGTAATAGAAATGAGTTATTTCAAAAAAAAAAAAAAAAAAAAAAAATGAAATGAAATCTTTGAGTTTTAGTCCCACGGTTATGCCGGTTAGGCTAAAGGAAACGGTGATTATGAGAAATGAATGAAAGGGTGGAATGAAGAAAGTGGGAGGAAACTGGAGAGCACCGAGAAAACCCACGCACACGGTGTTTGTCCACTACAAAGTTCACTTGGCGGAAGCAGGGTTTGAGCCCGGGACCCCATGCACCAGAGGTGAACGCTCTACCACTGAACCACCGCGGCCCCCAGAGTTATTTCAAAACCACATCATTTTGTGTATCTTTGAGTAATAAGGCGGTCAGTGCTGGGGCACTCACCTCTTGTGTACAAGGTCCCTGCTTCGATCCAGGGTCACGCGATTTTGTGGTGGGCAACAGTGTTCGTGGGAATTCATAGATTTCTCCTTTTTTTTTCCCTCTCACCTTCTCATTCCACCATTTCTCATAGTTACTCACTTTGATTATCCACCCGTCTCTTTAGCTTACAGAGCACAAGCATAGGACGTAAAAAAAGAAATTTTATTTTCTAAGCCTCAGTGCTTCTTGTAGTCATGTATCAGACTCCATGGGTACAAATAAAAAAAGGTTTTCTTTTCTCTTTCATCATCATCATCATCATCATCATCATCATCATCATCATCATAGGTATTCTGCCATTATTGGCAGGTTACTTGCCGCAACTGAAAAGCTTCCATGCTTCACGGTCTTCCGCTAACCTCTTCGTCTTCACGTACGAATTTTCTATGTAGATATCGTCCATTAATTATAGTCTCCTTCGCCCCCTCCCTCTCTTTCCTGCCACTGTAGCCTCTAGCATGTCCCTCATTATACAGTTCTTTCTTAGCCAATGCCCCAACCAGTTTCTAATATTAATAATATCAAAAAAATCTTTTTTTCTCCCCTACCACTTCTAAGAAGACTCATTCGTTTTCTGCTCGACCAAGCTAATTCTCTCCACTCTTCTCCATACCCACATTTCGAAAGCTTCGAGTCGTTTTACATAATTTTTCCGTAATTTCCATGTTTCTGACTCATACAGTTCAATGTTTCCACACGAATTTCATTTTTCTTTACATGAAAATTAAACGAAAGTTTAAGAAAAAATTGACTTTATGTCGCTCTGTGCCTGCAATCTTTTTCTACCTAAATATATAGCTTATGCTCTATTACCCATCAATTATTAAATTAACTAAAGTCACAAACATTAGATCCAACCACGCAAGATGAATCCGTTAGAGATGCAAGGGCTGGAAAAATTAGTTTGAACAAAGAAAAAACAAGTTTTCCTCCACGGCTCTTCTGTCTGGAAAATTTTGAGCCTTTTGAACATTATCAACTTTAATGAAGAAAATAACAGTACGTTTCACCTTTATTTTTCCTTTATAACATTAAAGTACTTCATTACTCCATTTAGGAGAAAAATGTATGAGAAATTAGTCCAGGACCTGCCGAACGGCAGAATACTTAATAATAACAATAATTGATCACTCGGTAAGAAAGAAAAAGGGCAAATCTGTGAACGCAATGGGTTTTCTAGTTTAAATGAAACATCTGTTCTGATAATGTAGTAGTTACACTTAATGGAACAAGAGTAATATTTAGAATATAAGTATAAACTAAAACTTTAGCTTTATTGGACGCAAAGACACCTTTTTATGTAGAAAGTTACGCGAAACAAATTTCTTAGTTCAAGGTTTAGTGTCCCGTTCAGCAGCGATGCTACATGAGGTACGTGGACGTACAACTTAATGTAGGATCCGAACCACATGATCTCCAGGCATGAATTGAACTCAGATCTCCTATGAAAAAGACGCGTATGTTAACCATATAGTTATGAAGTACAAGTGTATCTCTATGCGTAGTGTTTATTGAACCGTTAAAATTCAAACGAGAGTTTAAAAACCGCTACACTCAAGTTTCCTGTTTCAAACATATTGACATGATATAAAGAGAAAAATTAAAAATATTTCAGTTTAACGTCCCACCTTTATGCCCTTTTGACTAAGGGAGACGAGTGATTAAGGCAAGTGAATGAAGATGGGAAAATTGGTGGAATGAGAATCTGGGAGTAAACAGGCCTACTCCGAGAAAACTAACGGAGATGACGTTGTCCACCACAAACTTACTTGGCCGGGAATTTAATCAGGGACCCCACGCATAAGAGGTAAGCGCTACACCATTGAGTCACCGTGGCCCACTATATAAGCAAAGAAATAAAATAAATAAATAAATAAATACAGTGAATGAGTTTTACTCCAGTTAAACTAGCGTCAATACCGTAAATTGCCATTTATGGTTTAGGTACTAATGGAATATCTGAAGCTCATAATAAAGGGTTTTCCGAATGTAGGACAAGATATAAGCATAATTCTATACCAAAACAAATGAGTTTGTATCGGTTTCTTGATTTATTATACTTTTTTCTTGTATACCAGTTTGAATTTAGGCAGCCCAACACAGATGGCAAGAAGTATTAACTTTCAGGAACATTTTAATAAGGTAGTTAGGCAACCAATATGACCATCGTGTTATGTTGAGTTGCATATCTTACACTTGCTGGCCACTAATGGAATGTTAGTTTGTAAACCATTCAGGACAGCTAGCCCGGAGTGAACAGAGGACTCATACATAGTGAATGTTGTAAAGGCACTGTTTCAGTTGTAGAATACAGTGTAGGAAAAAAATCATAAAGTCAAAATTCAAAAAAATACACAAAAACCGTTGTTTTTTTTTTTTTTCACGTCTAGCCGTTGCCCTCTTCTGCACACAGACAAACGCTAATACAAAGGTGGGCAACGCATCTTCCGCAGTCTACTAGTTGACAGGCAAGTCGTGAAAGTTAGACGAAGTAGTCTGTTATATTATTTGTATAGATCATTCGCAATTTTCATGATTCCCTCTAGCGGCCCAGTAAAAAATAAGTAGACCGCTAGTGATTTTTGAAATGAAAAGTTAACCCGCAAAACTAAAAAGATTGGGCACTCTTTGATTAGGACCAACACGTGTATTTTCAGTTTTACTGTAAACATCTGAAGGAAAATAGATATCCAAACTACAAGAAGTTACTGTACCGATAGTAATCGAGCATCCGTTAAAAACAGGTCATTAACGAAGTCATGCAATTCATGTCTTTTTCTTTCTTGCTTTCCTCCTTTCTCCTGTCTTTTAAATCGAACTTTCCTTCAATTAATAAAAAAAAATGTTTTTACTCTTTACTTTTGCAGAACAGTGATTGTGCCTCAAGTGAACATTACATTCTCAGGAAGCTTTACCAGTATGAACACTTCTAAAATTGTATGCTACGTTCTCATAAATCAATAAAAAGCTATAGTGGAAAATACTTTCATAGTCTAGTAGTTTACGTCATTAGCCTGACAGTCGTAAGATGAGCCTGACACAGGTTCGAATTCTGCTTAGGAAATGAGCTATGTATTATATCTTTTTACCCTTCTTTTCGTTATCGTATCGTCTCTTTCAGCTCAAAATGGCATTGTCGCGCGACGTAAAAAAAAAAAAAAAAAGTCAACAATACAATACAATACAGCGCTAAAGCAATATTTTAACGACAAACTTTACTTCCGTTTTTATGGTGGTCACTCAAAGTGAAACGAATGTACACACTTCAATATACACCTATATGTGTATATAACAATGTGTGTGTATAAGATTAAACATTTCAACATAAGAAGGTCACTCAGGAAAAAAGAATAACTAAAAATGCCTCTACCATCTTTGCACACGCATACGAAGAAAGGAGTCGTTGGTTTAGTACCAATTATCTTTCTCCTCCCTATTTTATTTTCCACCTAAAAGTAACCTTTTTTAATTTGTATGAGCATGAGATTTATATTGTATATAATAATTAATACAAGTACAGGATAACGTAAAACTACATCCTTCCATGGCAATCAAACCGGAATTCTACAGAAAGGCGACAAACAAACCATTTAGCCATAAGGAACCTCATAATATATTAAAACTGATAGCTGATCACATGAAAATATGAATATATACACACACAAGCTCATTTCTTCTACATTCTAGTAGAAATTAAGGGGGAAAGAACTATCACATCCTATAATAAAATAAATAAATACCTTATTGCAGTAACTCAAATAATAAACTCTTGAAAGAATCTTGCAGGGCGGTACATATCGTGTAATCTAAGTAGCTTGGCAGCCCACACACGATATGAAAGGCAACTATTATAAGTATATAAAAACGGTAGTACATCACACCGTAAACTACGGCTATTCTGAATTCCTAATTATATAAGCTACATGTTCTTTCACCTTCAAAATACCATCCAGATTTTTTTTTCCCTCTCTACAGTCTGACACGTAACTGTATGTAACCTTACGTTCACATCACTGATTTGCCCTTGAGGCACCATCCACCCCGGAAATGCAACGACAAGTAGTACAGCATCAATTAGGAAGATGTTACGATTAGGAACACAGACGCGTTCAATTCTCTGAAACAGATTTATTATTAACGACACAGACAAAAAGAAAAACAAGAAGTTATAAGAAAAGATGTGCCAAAATTTACGTTTTATACGAACTAAATGTTTTAAATATTTTTAAACCAGATAAAAATGAGGATTTGAATCATAGTGATGTAGTCATTAATAAAGTCGGCGCGGCCAAATCATCCTTAGGCGGTTTCAAAAGTAACCCACATGTTTCTTGGTTAACATGAGAAGGATATTTCAAAAAGTCCTTCTAGTTGAGGGTGGTCTTCCGGTTTGCCAGTTGGAGAAAAAGCGATGTTGCAGTTTTTAATCTTCTTGTAGAGAAAGCTATGTACAAACTTAGTCAATACATTATTTCATGTTTATAGCTCCATATTTATTATGATGATTCCTTTTAAAGGAATACTTTGTTTTTCTTTATGTTAGTGATACCACTATTATTGATACATACCGAAAAAATGTATCCATTTTTAACTTAATTTTAACGATGGCAACAATGCGCCCCGCTGACACCACACTCGTGCCGTTTATGGCTTGTTTGGAGGGTTATTTACGAATCTAGTTAGGGTAAATTTTCCGTTTTTGTACAAAGGAAGCCGGTTGGGGACGATCTGAACGTGGTAAGTATACTTTATGCGAATTAATTCTAAAATTTATTGATTAGGCAAACAGTTTAAACAACTGCAGCTGTAAATTCACACCTTCATAAATAAGGATATAGCAGCAAGTTTTCATTTCTGTGATGTTAGACAAGTAATTTCCCCACTGGATGTTCTGTGACGTCACAGTTTGCTGCTGGTGTTCTCACTAAACCACACATAAACAAGAAGCAGCTAGCAAACCTAACATTGACAGAAATCAGTGTTGACAGGCAAACCAGTAGTGATTGGTGGTTTTGCAGATACACTACTCAAGGATTCATGACTAATCAAACACTGCCAACAGTTGTTTTGTTCCATTCTACCTACATCACCCTCTTCCTTTTTGCTTAACCTGTTCTCTCTATTCTTGCTCTAATAGTGAAAGTTCGCTTCATTGGCGAGTTGGCATGAGTTAAATGCTAAGCACTGGACTTTAAAGTTTTCTTTTTTCAGCATCGAAATATACGAGACGAGAATCTACGGGGTCGAAACCCTTTTACTTCCAATAGGAATTAAACCCTGATCTCCCGCACTTATGGCATATATACTAACTAGTGGTAGGCATAAAAAACATGTTTTCGGTTTTTAGAAAAAATCGAAACAGGCTTTTGAAAACTTTCAAAAAACAGTTTAAGACTTTCACAAGCAGGTTTTTCAGACCAGGTTTCTTTTTATATCAAAAACCGGTTCACTCCCCAGATGGGGGAAAATCATCTGGAAGATTATTTTTAGATTGAGAGCACAAACAAAAAAAAACATACTGGTAACACTGATATATATAGTAAGTTTGGGTGATTCCGGACAGTCGCTGAATCAGGACATCCTAAATATACGATAATACTGATCTTCGCATGCGTAATGTGGAGACTTGTTGGGATGCCTATTTGAAGTACTGTACCTTCGTACAGTTCAGTGCTGAGTACGAAGTGCAAAGAGTGTTATACGTAGTTTCGACGGTGGGGGAAAGAAGAAACAGGAAAGTTCATGCACGTTTTTTTTGACCTGATGTAACATTTTAGTGGAATATGTTAAGGTTTTACACATAAGTGGTTATCAGCAAATGGTTAAGTAAGACATATATCGAAGCAAAGACCCTACTTTACTCGTTGCAAATTGGAAGAATTCTATTAGTTTGCGAGTGCCTGCTCAACGCGTGCACAAGTTTACAGTGCTCAAAACGGGCGAATCTGGACGTTAAGGGAAGGGTAAATTCGGACACGTTTATTGCGTTAAGCTGAATCCGGAGATTGTGACTAATGAACTAAGAGAATTCAAAACACTCTCTCCTCTCTCGCTTTTCACGTTTATGAATGTGAAATAGTACGTGAGGTCTATTGCTTATATCTAGCGTCTATTCATTTTTGCCATAAATTGACTCCGAGGAATCACCAGAAAAAGCTATAAAATTATCTTAGGATCTACAAGCACAACTAAATTACAAAATGCTAATCACAAGGTGCTCAAAAATTCTACACTAGTGAATGGCCACATCATCTCGTATACAGTAGTCTCTCGTTAATTCGAACTTGGATAATTCGAACAGATGTCCATTCCCCTTGAAAACTGTATTGAAAACAATAGTAAAAAATCGTGGATAAATCAAACTTTTGAACCTATGTTTTGGATAATTCGAAGTAAATACAGTTGACAATTTTTAATGTTGGACAGATGTAAACAGAGAAATTTAGTTTTAACTTGTTTTCAGTTATCCAGATGTAGCCATAGGGAAGAGTAATACAAAAGATAATTAGTAAATCTATGTAATGATAACGATGAAGGTGAGTTGGGGAAGAAGTAAAGATAGGGAACGTCATCTCATCTTGTTTCAGAATTGGTTGAAAATTTAAGATGAACTATTGATAAAGTCAACCAAATGTTATAAATATCGTATTCCACGCAATACATGAAATTCAAGATTTATTGACCGTACAAAAACAATCAAATTTAAGCAGATGAGGTTTACGACTTCTTAAAAGTGAGAACAGAATATTGAAATTGTTACTGGTGTTTAATTGTTTGGGCTATTCAATGTATGTTGTAGTGTTGTACGTAAATATATTTTCCATTGTACACGTACTCGCCGTTTGTTAGTTTGCGGTATTAGATCACGCAAATAATAAGCTGCTTTCAAGATAAAGTCTACACCATATGAATATGTTTTTGATGCACAGTACTTTGGTTGGTTTGTTGTTATATATGTGAAAATGAATGTTGTTGGATAATTCGAAGTTTTTTCGTGTCCCCTTGGACTTCGAATTAAAAAGAGTCCACTGTATTCCCATTTCATCCGCAACAAGTTCGGGAACATGACTTTCTTTTGTCGAAGGAACATGATCCGCCAGTAGCTGGAAACGATTCCTCTTCTATCATCAGACTCACCTTCAAACACGTCTCAATTGCCATCAAAGTCCTCAGTTAAACAGTTTCTATCTTTTCTTGCTGTTGTTTCTCGTAAACCCACATCCCAAAGGTCAGGTGTTGCTAAAAGATTAACGCAGTTTGTTTCAAACTGTCTCTTCAAACACAATCGAAGGTATGGATGAAAACAACTGTGGATTTTGTGAGAAGAATTATTAGGCACCATCATCAAGCAAATGCTATTCCTGGGTGTCCTGTACTGTGTGTAAGACTTGGTTTCAAGAAAGATGTGTGGGGGGTGATAAGGAACTGTTTTATCTGTGGACGATGTGTCTGAGTTTATAACGGCCACAGTTCGTATATTTATATAAACAAGGCTACTGATTTATCAAAACTCATTTTTGCACAATGTATCAAGATATTACCTTTTATTGTAGTACGAAACAAGTTAAATAAGTACACTCTTTTAAGAATTGTACATATAGATTTCATGAGATGGATCTTCATTATTATCATGTTAAATGCATTATTTATATTCCGTTGCTATGACAACTAACTCACATCATCGAATCACTATTCTAACAAAAAAATAATCGCATAACAACAGAAAAAGAAATTACATCTACATCTCTTTTCATATTCTTCTTCTTCCTTTCTTGAACAACTTGTGCATAATTTAAAAGCATATTATGCCCATAAATACAAATAAAGATATAATAAAGATGTTAAAATACAAGTATCGTTGTAAATTATGACTAGTGCTTCACGAAACTGGCAGACATCATTAACGCAAATAAATAAATAAATGCTAGTCTCAGTGCACACATATTATGCATTTTGGAAACAAATGTTATTACTATGTTTAATGATTAAACGCTATAGCGATAGGATAGTTATACTACTGTGCATTTAGCTTACAATCTCAACAGTAATTGGTATAGAAATTACTGTGTTAGTAATTTGTATGTATTTATCATGTATTTGTATTTATATTCTGTACTTACCATGTTAGAATGTTAGTGTAGCAAGATAGTAAGCTAAAATATACCTATCATGTATATATCTTCCTTCAAAGTTCAGTGTCCGGAATCGCCAACCTACTGTCCGAATTCACCCTTCCAAATTTGGAAACCAAAGATTTTGTCAACTTTAAAAAAATATTTTTTATTTCTTAACATGCCATTCCAGGAAAACTATTTCAGTTGTACATGTATACCAACATATCATTAAATAATACGACAAAGTATTGGATATTTTCGTTTAGCGGGGTAGCAGTAAAAGAAACATCAGAACTGTCCGGATTCACCCAAACTTACCCTACTATTTAGAACAAAAATATATGGATTAAATTTGATATTAAACGTTAATTTGAGTCATAAAAAGGTAAAGAGTCGGCGAGATTGATTAGGATTAGTATTTTAGATTTCTGGACTCTCAGCATCTAAGGCCATTTGGGCCGTCACGTTTTGAGGGTTGACGTCCCTCGGCGAGCACATTATCCGAACAAAGGTTTGGGGAAGGAAGCGGCCTGGAATCTGTAAGTTAGGTACCACCCCGGCATTTGGCTAGTGTGAATGAGGAAAACTCAGAAAAGCCTCATTCAGGGTGGCTGGCCTGAAAAAGCGTATTACACTTTTTCGACCGAGTGCCCCCACCGAAAATCGAACTCGGGACCGCTCGCGCCGAAGGCGAGAGCGTTAGCGACTACGCTACGCAGGGTCACATGTTTCAATGCAATGGATACTTACAACAACAATTTTTAAAAGATCCACAACTGGGAAACTTTCTCCGTCTTCTATTATTTGCAATAAAAGAGGAGTTTTCAGTCAAAACATTTTCTTTTATTAGCAAATTAGGTGGATCGAAACAAAGTATATTATATATGAATACCTTCTTCTGTACAAATTTGTTCACAATCGACACACACACACACACACACACACACACACACACACACACATACACACATATATATATATATATATATATATATATATATATATATATATATATATATGTATGTATATATCATTGCTTAAATTTTCTTCTGATTTCTTTGATACTGCATGTTGAGAGAGAGGGGGGAGTCTCTCGTAAGTCCAAATGTAAAAGTTATTTAACTGTAGGTTAACAGGCGTAATTTCACAGAATATTGATCTTTTCCCAAGATAAATCCCTGGAAGTCCCAGACCGGTCTCCTTGTGATAACATTCACCTAGTTGGCATCATTTGGCGTGCGGAATGCCATTGTTTGAGTTGATTCAAGCACCGTTATAAATTGACTATTGTGTACGCTGTTGGAGAATCTGCATTCATCAAGGAGTCATTTCTGACTCGTTAATGATCTCAATATCAGGAGCATCAATGCATTTATCCTTCAACACTCTCATCGCAAGCATATTTCTTCAAAGTACATACAAATTCTTGTTTGTAAGGCAAGGGTATAATACAGTGGTTCTCAACCTTTTTCAAGTCTAACGCACCCTTTGGTGAATGCGATTATCTTGAGCGCCTTCGTCATATTAATCCAATCCACCCATGCATAAGGCTAAACGTGCGATTTGAATGAAGTCTAAAAACCTGGGAAAGGCTTCAATTCTTAAAATTAACCTTGAATGTTATATACGCATGTGAAAAATGTAAATTATTCGCATTAATAGACGAACAAACTTCCACGGGATACAATGCAAAAGTAGGAGCGATTTCAGACTCAATAATACTGTTACTTTGTTGACTTCACAGCACACCAATTTCGGCCTGCCCATTTTCCGATTGTTCGAAAGAAAACGTCCTTTCGTTTCCTAATGTAGAGTCAGTGATGGTAATTATGAGACACTGCCAATGGAGGGTAATTATGAGGCACTCCTCACTGATCTTCATCCACTGTAGGTAAATACAAATTAAGAGCACAGGCATTCAGTAACATCCTTCACAATGCTCTGTCTACATTTTTGAGTTTACAAAAGTTTGAATATATCAATTGCTTTAACAAACTCATTCAAAAAAAATGTTTGAAATTTGAAATCCTAGCATTAACTTTTATATCTACTCTTGCAGTAATATAACTGTAGTGAAACCAATGGGTGTTGGAGGAAGCCTAGTTGGTCAGCAGTTATAGGTTAAGTTGAATTTTTCCCTTGGGCTTTTGTTTCAGAGTTACACATTTTTTCTTTGTTGTTGTATCTCATTTTGCTTATATGGAGGGTAATTATAAAACGCATACTAGATTAATGTATTTGAGAAATAACTTTAATCTGTTTAATCTGTTTCTATATCCTAGTATGTTAAGTTTCAAAAAACGCTGTAGTCTGTAGCTTAGGTAGTCCTATAACCTTGTTTCTTAGTAACTTTCAAAATTGTAGACCTACTTCATCAGGGCTTGAAAAATCCACTCGCCAGCTTACCAGTGGCGAGTACTCCTTTACATTTGGCGAGTAAAGACACTCCGACTGCAAAACCGTCTGGCTAGTGCTTGCATGCAATATTTTTCAAGCCCTGTACATCATTTTGTTGAAAATAGCCTAGGCTGCATACCAATATACTAGAACATAAAAAAAATAGAAGTAGCCTTAAGATATTTTTCAGTGAACAGCCTAGAACTTGGTCTAAATTTCTTTCGTAAGCCTGTTTTGTAACATGAAACTATCTAATAACGGCTATTCGCCTATAGACCTATTATAGTTAACTCACAAAAATATTAGAATAACATCAGTAGCTATTTCCACTTTCTTAGTTAGTTTCTTGTTAACAGCCAAATATCTGTATGTAATAAATACAAAATAAGAAGATTTCTTTCACTCAAAATTGGACTCCCTCATACCTCAATATCACATACAAAAAGCTGGGGACAACAGGTGTCTCAATTGCCGACTCGGTCTCATAATTACCCACCCGGTGTCTCATGATTACCCTTTTTGGAGGGAAATTATGTGACAGCACAAATTTGACATTTACTCATTAACTTATGAGATGACAAATTTCTTGCCAGCAAATTGTTCCTCCATTAGCAATATAAACTGCTGCCTAGGTTGACTGCTTTCAAAATTAATGTAAGCTGAGTAACGTGGAAAAGTTGTAAAATCTGTCTCATAATTACCCTCACAGACCCTAGAGAGACGAAACCTTTTCGCAACAATTTTGAAATTTTCACCGCCTCCTCGATTCACTTACCTGCCTGTTCATTCTTTTCAAAAACCATTGTCTTCCGCGTGAACGAGTGTTTTCTAATTTCGACGCTAGAGTGCAGCACGTACTGCCCATTTTTCGTGAGTAAATCTTTATGGTTTGCATAGGAATGACCACACTTTTCCAATAGTTTAGAAAAGAAAATTGTCTTATATTGTTGGGTATCATTCTGCAAAGCAAGAAAAGGCAAGTTGGAATACAATGGAGTGTTATTTCATGAAATACCGACCGATAATGAACTATGTAAGAAAATTAATAGGGGTATACATGTGGGATACTAGATTTTCCGTTTTTTCCTCAAGCCTTTGGCAGTTGCATATACGAAACTCCCTAAGTTAATAAACTAACTGTATACTCCACAGTTGATGAGTTCAACAATGGGGTATATTGATGAGGAGTTATAAAATGAAAAAGACCTCTAGTATTAGACTTCCAAACTATACTATGTATAAGTGTTGGCAGTCTTATAGAACGGCTATGTCCTTCGATTGACAGGTATCAGAGCAAAAACGGCAAGAGCTATCGACATGCAGTTTTCGGGGATCGATTCAGTGTCCCAGGAATATTTTACATCTCCTTGGACTACCTTCTACTTAAGCCGGAAGTGGTTGAAATCGACCACTTCCGGTTTCAACAGTATAACTCAAAACGGTGATAAATAGCCACAAACTTTTTTCGGAAATTGATTTTCTTTGGTCTCAGGGAAATAACCCATCTGCACCCCTATATCTTAGTAAAACTGGAAGCAGGGGCGGATCCAGGACCGACTTCTGGGGGGGCGGTGGGTTGTCATACTGCTACTTTTAAGGGCTCCAAACTTTGGGATGGGTTTTATTTATATATATAAAATAAGAAAGATTGGTCTTCTGGAGGGGGGGGGCAATCGCCCCGATTGCCCCATCCCCTTGGATCCGCCCCTGACTGGAAGTTGAAGAAATTCAGTACTACGTCCAATTTCAATGTTGATTTTCATATAGCAAAACCGGTAAGAGATTTTGCGAAAGGTTTCTCAGTAATCGATTCAGTCCCAAGAATGTACTCCATGTCTTCAATATAGTATTCAATTTGCATAGCCTGGAAGTCTACTGTAGTTTCACTGTCTGAAACGATACTCACTTGTATATATTGGATATTGTTGCTCTCGAGACAAGATTTAAGCTACTTCATCTCAAGAATCTGTTGCAATATTGTGAGACAGCTTTTCATCTCGTTCCTCATAGACAGTTGCTATTTCGTATCGTGGGCAACACTAAATTTAATACTAAAACAATGTACAATTTAGCTTAGAGTAAAAACAATCTATATAACATGATGTGGTGTGGTTTGCGATAGCCCAAAGTTTGGAAAGTGTATTAGAAAAGGTACAATTCTTTGTGTTTCACATTTGTATTAGTAATGACTAGTGTTGGGGTTTAAACTTCCTTATTATATATAGGGTGGCCCAAAAGTAGGTATACAGAAACTTACTGATCAACTCATTGCTTTTTATATCATTTCTTATTGCTATCCATAAGGTAGACTTAGTTTCTTTATTATTTATTCTTAATGTCTTTGTACTTATATCTTAAGCTCGGAACAGCCGAAACAAATGAACCTATAAGCTAGAATGATATACCTGATCGATGCAGGGGTGTAGGCGTATACCTACTTTTGAGCCACCCTGTATAATTACAATTATAGTTAATGGCGCCGATTTCTCAGTAAATTTGAAGGGTGGCATTCAGATGCAGACGATATATATGAGGATTTTAAGACAAATTGCATTCAAATTATACCAAATATCGCATATTCATAAGTACAATGCGGGGAGCCGGGTCCCCGCCCCCAGGATCGGCACCCTTGCTTATAGCATCAGAATTCCTTCACACGAGAGCATAAAATTATATATATTCTATTTAGGCCAATATATGATTGTGCGTATTCTTCCACTTTTGTGCCTCAGCCGTAACATCCTATGTGTACAATGTGTTTCTATTTGAACTTTTTTTTTTTTTTTTGTAGTTCTTCAATGACTATCGCATATTATATTCTTTACGCAAACCATTTAGATTTCTTTACATTCTTTCTATTAACATGTATTGTATACGTACAAATGTCAAACTGCAACGCTACAGGATTGACTGTCAAACGGTAGGATGCCATGGTAGGACCTGCCATCTAGTGACGAATTCGTGATGAAAGATACACGCATTTTTGGGCTGATTGAGCAGGCAGGTAGAGGGAGCGGACGGATGTAGAAGGCAGTGGAAATTTTGTAGCATTAATTATCACAATTTTCGCATTTATGTCGCATTTATTTTTTAATATAGCACAAGTTTTTCTTTTTTAATTACCGTACTTGTTAACAGTATATTTTTTGTAGTAAGGAGATGATGCAATGTCAACTTCCTTATCCTCCCTGTTGAGAACTTCCTCAACCTTACTTTTAAATTCACGGTAAGCAACCAACAAATCATGAAAATTTTCACCACAATACACAGTCAAGAATTTAAACAACACTTCAGTTTTGTTGATGTCTACACCTTTATGAAGTGAAACAATTCCTGGATCAAATAACTATGAGCTTTCCGTAAACTCTCCAGACAGGATTGTCGTTACTTGCTTCGGTGTAATTTTGCAGCTTCATCAATACTTTTAATACGCACGTTTTTGGAAAAATGCAACAATTTTTAAGTTAAATAATATTGAAAATATGCATTTTAGTTATTATTAGCATCAATTACCTGCTTTGCTGGGTTAAATTAAGAAAAAATAGTAATATGTTTCGTTAGTCAGTCACTTTTTACTATTACTAAAGCGTTCCTTGATATTGGTCATTTTCGATGATTTTTATATATCCCCTCTCCTCTCCATGTTGCAGGCCACGGCATCGGAAGTGTCATTGTTCATCACAGGTAAAAAACTCTGGTAAAGACAGTAATGAGGACAATGCCTATTAGTTTCAATTTCGTCTGGTAGATGTCAACCTGTAGGTTGTTTCTTACTATCTAACGGTGCACTGTAAACTCTAGTGTTCTATAATTATATACCTTTGTTTCAATAGTGGAAAATGAGATAACCACTGTTAAGTTGCTGTTACCCGTAATATTAACGGATTGACTCCGTTAATAATTGGCCGAGATAAGCACTCTACGTAGTTATATATTGCAGAAAACAGAATTCGAAAATTCGCTTTCGTACAAGAATTATCGTGGAGAGCAGCGGTCGCGTTTATGACAGTGTTGTCAGATTCAGAATAACAGACTTCCAGCTCAAAACCTTGAAATTTCCCGATCGGTTGCAAAATTTCCCGCCAAGAAGGAATATCAATAATTAATTAATCATTATATTAATAACTTGAAATTAAAATCAAATAACTATGAACAATCAGTCAGAAGTACATATTTACCTACGGGAAGACAAATCTATTATAGGGTTATCCTTCTATTTTCTATCTAGTTTATTTGGTATAGGGAGAAATATACATATTGGCGCGATTAACAATCAGTTCCATTTGGTTCTGTTGATCAACCTGTCTTGCTGTTCTGGTTCTTTTGACTTTCAAAGAAACTTCCAATCCATGTATTATTTCATGTACAAAGAGATGAAGATAAGGAGTGAAAAAGAGATGATATGTAAAGGAAAAAAAGTTGACAGAATTTCCCATTTTCAACCAGAATTTCCCGCTTTCCCAACAATGCTAAGATTTTCCCGTTTTGCGGGAAATTTCCCGCCATCTGACAACACTGGTTTATGAAGCTTCTGAGCTACCGTGACATTTCTAAATCCTACTGAGAGCTACCAACCAAAAGAAATACCATTTTAAAAAAATAAAAAGAAAGAAATCTTACATTTGTTTCTTGCCTATACACTTACATTTCTAGTAAATATGTAATCAAACTATCCATGTTAGAAAATATCTAATATACACGAAAAATTTAAGTGCACAACCCCACGCGTACACAATCAACTTGGAGATCAGGCTGACAATGGCAGTTGCGCGGGAGATATAAATTGTCAGCGCCCCCTGTCTGTCGTTGGTGTCAGCTCAGTGAAGGAATCAAGGTTTAGTCTGGAGGAAAAACCCTACTTTTGGACCAAACCAAAAATTTCAGTATGTCAAATGTTTTTCAGCGGTTTTTACCTTATATGAGGGTGCTGAATCTAAATCTGCCGGATGTACAAATGTACACCTTGAGCATTTTGAGTAATTCAAGAGGGCGGCAATATGGCGACTGTAAAAGTGATAGGAATATTTTTGTATATTTTATCAAGATGGGTATCAAATTATATGTTTTTTGGGTTGCAGATTGCAATAATAATGTCAAAAATGTTGTGAAATTGATAGAAATCGAGATATTCAATATGGCGCCCAATATGGTGGCTGCAAAAGAAGTTTATGTTGTCATTTCTGAAACATATTTTTGAAAAAAAATATTTACTGACATGAGTAATAATAAATCGTAAATATCTTAATTTTGTGCTCACAGATGGAAGCATTTTCATAGAATTTAGGAAAAATATATCAGAAACAAAATAAGAGATATTTAAAAGAAAATGTTATGCATTTAGTTTCACCAAAATAGTAGTTATACTCCATAAATCTGCGGTCAATGGAGCGACTTCCAAGTGAAATACTAGAACGATTTATGAAAGGTGAACATGTTCTGCGTCACAATCCAGGTATCTAGAATGCAATATGGTCAGACATGTTCATTGAGAATACATTTATGCGTTATGGTCATGGACCAGGAGGAATAATCGGACTTACACTAAATCCATCAGCAGTGAAGCAATGAGCTTTCAGCCTTCACACCTGCAGTTGTTTAGTAAATGACATTTATGTCATGAGAGATGCTGGACGAGATATGGAAATAACTAAGCATAAGGAAGAAATGCCATCTCGAGTAAAAGGAGATGCTGCAGACCGAATTAAGTTAAAGGAAAAGCTGTTTCATTGTATAGGTCCTCCAAAGACCGATGATCACCCAAAAAACTATTGCGAATATTGTGACAGGGAAAATTTGTTCCCAGAAAGTGAATGTTGATAATGCTGTTAAGATAGGTGAGAAGGCGTTGTGTTCTTACGAAGAAAAACTACCAACTGGTTTTCAAGATCCAATTTCAACAACGGTTCGTAATGTTTCCTGCAATGACGTCAAAAGAACAGCTAGTATTGGTGTCATTGACACAGAACTCTTGTACACGCGTGCAATGTGTCTCACATCTACAAGAGATATTGATGCTAAAGAAGTGATTTCATATGAGCTTGCCAGTGTCCCCATATCTTTGTTTGATGATATGGGACTCCCAGGTTCTGCAAAAGTAAGTCAAAACTGAAACAAATATTACAGGTAGAGAAGTCTATGAGATCGTACAAGCACGAAGATGCTATCATACTTGATGGTTTTACTGTTTTTGGGGTGATCAACTGGCCATCTAACGAAACTGTTATTGACTTCATAAAATTGTATCGGTCATATGTGCTTGAAAAATTGAACAAGTGCAACGTGTAACTAATATTTGACAAATACAAGGAGTACAGCACCAAAGGAAGAATAAGAAGCGTCAGAACAGGATCAACATGTAGCAGATATCATAAATTGTCTTTCAACACGTCCTTGCCCTCCCAACAAGTTGTGCTGAATGTTACGAAGAATAAGGTACAGCTAGTACAGCTGATCTGCAAGTATCTAATGACAGAAGGGTTACCATCAGATTCCACCAAAAGCCTATTCATCACTGGACCAGAAGTAGTTACAACAGAAATAACTGTTGATTATATCAAGGAACGTCCAGATATGAAAAACACTCATGAAGAGGCTTATGTCATAATTATCACACAAGTAGTGATGGTAGCCAATCAGCTGGACAGAAATTGTACAATAATTGTAATTAGTGATGACACGGATGTTCTTCTTCTCCTGATGCACCACTACCACACACAAAAACTTACTTGTAACATTTTTATGGAGGCAACTCAAAGTCAGAGAGAAGTTATTGACATTGGATTGTCAGTGTCCAAACACCGTGATATTTTTTCAAACTTACTAGCACTTCATTCTCTTTTTGGCTACGATACAGTTGCTACTCTTTATGGCTTTGGAAAGCAGAAGGCAATGAAAGTACTACAAAGTGGGAAGGAGCTTCAAAAGCTTGGAAATAAGATATCACTACTTGAAGATGTGATTCAGGAGGCAACTGAGTTTATAGCCTCTTGCTATGGTAGTAGGATAACTGGCCCTACAATGTCTGATGTCAGAAGAGATGTCTGGCTGAAGAAATTGTCAAAGAAGACTGCCGTACATATGCCGAAATTGAAGAGCTTGCCACCAACTACAGAGGCATTCTCTGAAAATGTAAAAAGAGCTCATTTTCAGGCTTGTATTTGGGAACAAGCAGATAAACCAGACCCACCAGACATGGATCCGACACATTTTGGGTGGTATCGTGATGAGCTGAACAAAACATTGGAACCAGTTACTGTACCACCGGGAACTGTGATGGCACCGAAAGACATCTTGAAGATGGTGAGTTGCGGCTGTTCTTCTGAAAACATGTAAAAAGGACGTTGTGGCTGTGTGGCAAATCATAACAGCTGCACTGACTTCTGCAATTGTGAAGCCTCTAAACGATGCCAGAATATCTTCACACGTCAAAATACTAGGAATCTAGAAGACAAAAACATGGATACTTCTTCTGACGAAGACTGACAAGTGACTGATTTGTGATATTTATTATTTTGTTGCGAAGTAACATAGAAACATCGGCATTTTGTATTGTAAATGTACACATTTCGCATTAATGTGGCCAGCAACATAATTCTTCATTAAGAAAACGTCCAGGAAAAAAAAAATATAAGAATATCTTCAAACCTAAGCTTGTGTTGCTTGTTTTCTTTTGCACACAGAAGGAATGGTTTTGTAAATAAATACAGAGAAACCCAAAATGTGGAAAAAATGTTCTGGAACGCAAACAAGATGAGTTGCGGTGACAGAGAAAGCATCAACAACCAATCCAAAATTTCAGTGTATCAGATACTGTTCTAAGTATGTACCTAGCTCGAGGGTCGCGAATCTGAATATTCCATATTGAATATATTGATTTCTATAAATTCCATAAGATTTTTGAAGTAACTATTGAAATCTGCAACAAAAAACATATAATTCGATACCCATGTTGATATAATACTCCAAAAATATTCTCGTCAATTTTACGGCCGCCATATTGGGTGTCACATTGAATATCTCTACTTGTATCAATTTCATAACATTTTTGACATTATTATTCGAATCTGCAACCCAAAAAAACATATAATTTGATACCCATCTTGATAAAATATACAAAAATATTCCTATCAATTTTACAGCCGCCATCTTGAGTTACTCAAAACGCTCAAGGTGTACATTTGTACACCCGGCAGATTCATATTCAGCACCTTCAAATTAGGTAAAAGCCACCGAGAAACATTAGACATACTGAAATTTTTAGTTTCGATGGATTTCCTCCAGACTAGTTAGCCAACTAGAGAGTTAAGAGTCGCTATCACTGCGAAATTAAAATACCGCTAATTTTACAGTAATTATGTGATATCTTCAAATACATAAAAGAGAATCGAAAAGTGGATCAAGACCTTCCTAGACGATGTTATTTTGCACGAGGTAGGTTATCACGAGTCACCTAGTAGCTTTGCGTTTGCAGTTATTTAGAAATGCGAAAATAAATGAAGAGTTTCTAAATGGCTGGAAATCGAAAGCAGATAGGTGAGTCTTGATAACGGTACCTCACGGAAAATAATATTGTCTAGGGAGGTCTTGTTCCACTTTTCGATTTTTTTTTTTTTTGAAGATATCACATAATTACTGTAAAATTAGCGGTATTTTAATTTCGCAGTGATGAGGCCTCTTAATGCGATCTAACGAAACTGTCCCCGCTAGCTTTTAGTAGCTCGCGATTGACGGTTTGGCGATCACTGGTGTAGACTAAAGGACGGACAGACGTACTAACGTTAAAATGTTGTCACTTCAACTTGCGTAATTCTAATCTGAACTGAAGAAACTTGCTAGGATAGCTAGATATAGGACAAAACCTCCTGTGACCCAGAAACGCCAATCATTTATTTTGGTTGCATTCTATCATTTTTCCCCCCATGCAGAAACCCGCTGAACTTGGAAACAAGCAAATACTATTTGTTTCCTTTTTCTGATTCCTCTTCACATTACACAGTGCGTACTTCTAAAGGGGATACACTTAAATAAAAACTTAACACCCGTTTCCCGGTACAAATACTATTTAAGATGGGAGTTGGGCCATTATTTTGAACAGGATCTGAAAACATGTCTCCATCTGAAAACAGGGTTGAATCTGTGACTATGAGGAAAGGAAGCACATGTTTACGAGACTTTACTCCTTCGGAACGCTTTACAGTTATTATTATTATTATTATTATTATTATTATTATTATTATTATTATTATTATTATTGCATGTTCATGCTAGATCATTCTTGATAACTTGCTATCGTTTTAGTGTCATTTTATTCATGAGATAGAGACCTACATGAGCCAATTACCGAAGCATCATACCAGAACTATATTTTCCAGATGGCAAATTATTATTATGTAACGCTTAAGTTCCTGCTCAGAATGAAGAGCGACAAGCCAATTTACTCCTTTTGAAGAAGACCTTTGTAACTCAACCATATTACACACCTATGGGTTTTCTTGTTTATATGGTTACTGTTACCGCTTTGAGTGAGGAAGATCCGACTTCGATATTAGGTGAAAGTTCATGTAGTCCAGATCACTCATGAAATTGTAAGTCCACCTCTCATATAGTATATTGGTGGCGTGGATATTGTTCAGTTGAGTTTAATTGAGCGTCCCTATTAGCAGTGGGGTTATGTGAGATTTGAAACTACAGCTTAACGTTGGATCCGAAGCACGTAACTCTCGCGAGGAATCGAACCCAGATCTCCCACGCCAAAGGCCCGTATTCTAACCAGAGATGTACATAGCAGAGCGCATTCTTTTTTAAGGTTTAAAGTAAGTTCACCTACGTATGATAATTTGCATCACCTACATCATTTTTTAAGTTGAATGAGATCTACAGATTGTATTATTATTTTTTAAAAAATCATTATTTATTGATTTTATTAGTCTGCTTATTTCAATAATATATTTCTATCACTTAATTTTGTCTAATGACTTCGTAAGTTCAGCTTCATCACATGACGTTTCATTTTTGCATTCACTCTCTCTTCCCAACAATTCGGCGAACTGTTACCCCGTCATTGCTGCAGCAGAGTATTACGCGCAAAAACCAGAGCAAAGAAATCACGATCACGCAAACAAATAAGCTTCAGTCAAAAATATATATATATATATATATATATATCGAGAGAGAGAGAGAGAGAGAGAGAGGGGGGGGCAGTCTTACCTTATTCGCTAAATTGTGCATTAGTTACTAATTAAAGGACTTGCAACAAAGCCAACTTGAAATTATCATCTATCTCTAGGAATGAATGACATGCTTCTAGGAAACAAACTTTTTCTTTCTGTTTCCTTGTCCACTTCCGCACATCTTGTTTACCTAGTTTTACATTAGAGCTGTATGGTAACTCAAAGCAAAATGTTTTTGTTTTTTTATGTTCTTGCAAGATCAAATGACATGCAAAGTTATGCCGAAGGCAGCACACGTTTCTTCCTGCAAATCCCAACACAATAAATCATCTTATTTCTCCTCCTTCAATGTATAGAAATTACAATTAACCACTTGAGGGCAGTCGTTCATTCTATTTGCTAACAAAGCAATTAACATACTATACAGCTGTTAACTATCTTCTAAATAGAATGGGAATTAGGACGGAGTTAGTAATCTATAATTCAACCATGAAGAAAGTGGTTAAGTGCTTGTCTCATAAGCTCGTATCAAGATACAGGTATATCCAATAATTACTTTCAAATCTTACTAGTAAGTTTTCGTAACTTGTCCCCCATTGATTTGATAATCATCCGTCTTATCATTTACTTTCATGTAACTAATTAACGTTTAATAACAGGTTTATCACATACGCTTTGTTCAAAATAGTAATTCGAGATTTTTTTGGCAAAAATTTCACTAAGTCCAAATCCTAAATTTGATGGCCCATACAGCTCGGGAATCACGGGTTTGCACACCATAATATTTGCGAGGAGCATTCAACGAGTTATAAGCCTAATATATGATGACCAGAAGAATGTTACTAAGACTTCTACGTAACATCCCTGATCTCAATGCACTTAGCACATCAATCAGTAAGTCGTCGAACACCAGCAGGGAAAAAATAGTTTTGTCATAGCCATCCTTTAGCATAATTTAACTCATCGTCACTGTAACGTGAACTAAGAATTTTTTTATTATTATTTTTAGGAACAAGTCACTTGGAGCCAAGTCTGGAGAACAGGATAGATGGGGAAGAAGCTTTGTTGCTGTTGGATAGCAGCTTTGGAAACAGCAGCTCACTGGGTATTGTAGAAAATATGTCTGGCTAGTAGACATCGCTGGGTACCAAAGTTCCACACATTACTAAAACCGAACATAAGTAACAGCGTCGTCGTCTTTTGGTTTTATGCTAAGGAAGAATGATGCAGTTCATTCACCGAGATTCGTTATCCCACGATTGTTAGGTTTAGAATATAATGAACGCCCCTCATACGTATACTTCATGTAGGCCTACATACCAAACTTGTGAAGATCTATCACCACGACAAGTTTAGTCAAAATCGCGTAAGTCTCATCGACCGCGTACGATACATCCTACCATACTTTTAGAAAAAAACAAAACAACAAATGTAAACAAATGCACAACAAAATTTTGCCGATAAAGCCAGTTGGAAAAAACACTAGCCATGTATTCCACTCGTTTTTCCTGTGCCATTTTCTTAAAATAACTAAAACAAGAACAAAATCATTAGGGAACATATTGTTTCAGAACTTATAACTAGTGTCAATGAAAGCGTTAAAATTTTCTGCTATAAGTGTGTCTCAACTTCACTTATAAGCTCCTCCATCCTGATCTCTTTCAGCAGTTGTCCAGAATTAGGAAAAATTGTACCAAGTTGATTCTACCAAAAGCTTGTGAGATCTGGATTTGCAACGGCGGAAAATATACATTGACAACATATCGAGTAAATTTGATCGATATATCAAAACATACAATAATTTTGAAATATCAAAATCTCCACTATTAGAGTTCGATATCAGTATTTGAACATATCGACCAATTAAATATTAATATAAATATCGGACAGCTCTAATTCTACCATCAATCGATTGTTATTGCAAAGTAGAATCGACTAGATCTAGTATTTACGAAATCCAGAGATAGTTTTGAATGTGTTGTAAAAAATATATACAGGGTGTCTCAAAAATCCCCTGACATTTACCGGGACCTACAACATAAATGAACAAAATTACTGTCTTTTATGCTAACTTGTCGATGGTCATCCCCCATTTCAAATAGTAACTTCATTCACTTATGTTGTGGGTCCAGGTAAGAGCTAACGTTGCATTTTCATTTACCATTGGGCGCATAAAGAGAGTACAGCCCAAACGGCTCGTCTGATTAAGAACATTCCTTCACTTTAGATTGAGAACATCATATATGGAGGCGGTTCCCCTCTTACATTTTGTTGTGACTGATAATAACAGTTACTCTATGTCAGGGGACTTTTGAGACAGCCTGTATATGTATTTTTGTCCTTTCTCACCAGAAATCGAACCCTGGACCACGTACACCAAAGGCACACCCTCTAATCACTAGATCAGCGCTGAGAGCGTATTGTAGAATGAAAATCTCCCTAAGATTTTAGATATTTTGGTACATCCTGTATGTTATATATATATATATATATATATATATATATATATATATATATATATATATATATATATTACAACTGAGACAGTTTTGCATGATTTAGAGAGAGAGAGAAAATGGACTTCATATTTATTGTGACTGAGTACCTTTCGTATCAACTACGTAAGTGCTTTATTAGTTGCTGCAAGAATATTGAGTGACTCTTGTTACACTTCGAACATCTCTACAGAGAAAAACGTTCTGCATCAGCTTCTAGAGCGCATCAAGTTTACATATATGTATTATTGGCTAGAAGTTCTCATCTTCCTTTGAATAAGTACGCCATAAGGTGTAAGAAAAGTGTGGTACTGCATTGTAAAACAGAACAAACAGCGAACCATTGACGCAAAATAACTTGTTTTATAGGTTTTCTGCTTTTACAGAAATTTAGTCATGAATTATTCATTGAAATCTTACTCTTCGTTGAATAAAAATATTAGTTGGAATAAATTCAGACAGAACAATTTTAGAACAAAAGAAGGAATACAAAACCTTGCCTTTCCATATTAGCTTGTTAAGCAAGGAGGGGTATAATTGGCCATATCCTATATATACTAACTAACTAACTAACTAACTCTATGGCCTATGGAACCCGGAGGTTCAGTGCCGCGTTCACAAAAGCTCTCCACTGACTTCTATCCTTAGCTAATTCCATCCAGTTTCTACTTTGTATTCCTATCTCTGTGAGATCCATCTTAATATTATCCTCCCATCTGCGCCTAGGTCTTCCTAATGGTCGTTTTCCTATGGGTCTACCAGTCAAGACTTTGAAAGCGTTTCTACTTTCTTCCATTCTAGCTACATGACCTGCCCACCTAAGCCTCCTAGACTTGACAACCCTAACAATGTTGGGTAAACCGTATAAACTATGTAGTTCCTCGTTATGAAGCTTCCGCCATTCCCCATTCTCGTTCCTCTTGGGTCCGAATATTCTTCTCAGGATCCTGTTCTCAAATACTTTCAGTCTATGTTCTTCCCTCAGTGTAAGCGACCATGTTTCGCAACCATACAGAACAACAGGCATGATTATCGTTTTATATATTTTAAGCTTCAAATTCCTCGACAGAATTCGCGACGACAAGAGATTTTGAACCGAATAGTAACACGAATTCCCTGCTTTTAGTCGACATTTAATTTCTTCGTGAATATGATTTTCGTCTATTAATATTGATCCTAAATATTTGAAAGTATCCACTTTATCAAAAGTATTATTTAATATTTTAACGCCTCCACAATTTGCCGTATTACGGTCCCGACACACTTCCATGTATTTAGTTTTCTCTGCATTTACTTCTAAACCCATGTCCCTGCAAGCGTTTAAAAAGATCTCTGCATTTATTTCTACTGTTCTCCTATCATCCCCTATTAAATTTACATCATCAGCATATGCCATAACCTGGTGAATGCCATTCAACTCTAGGCCCTGGTTGCTATCTTTGATTTTCCTTATGGCGTATTCCAGCACAAAGTTAAATAATAATGGCGACAACGCATCTCCTTGTTTCAGGCCATTTTCGACGTGGAAGCTCGTGGACAAAAATTTTCCTACCCGGACTTTACTTTGGGATTCACTTAAACATATCTTAATTAATCTAATTAGCTTTCTCGGTATTCCAAGTTCTGTAAGAACGTTGTATAATGTTTCTCTCCTAACCGAGTCGTATGCCTTTCTAAAATCAATAAATAGTTGATGTACCGGGGTATTGTATTCCCACTTCTTTTCGAGTATTTGGCGAATGATAAATATTTGGTCGATAGTTGATCGATTCCGTCTAAATCCGCACTGATAATCTCCAATAATTTCATCTGCGTATGGGGTCAATCTTGCTAACAGAATATTTGAAAGGATTTTATAGGATGTTGACAGAAGAGAAATGCCTCGATAATTATTACAGTCAGTTTTGTCGCCTTTCTTGTGAATTGGAACAATGATTGACTCTTTCCACTCTTGTGGCAATTCTTCCTTGTTCCAGATAAGGAGAATGAGTTTGTGTATCTTGTTCCACAATTTTTCGCCTCCAGCTAAAATTAACTCAGCCGGAATTTCATCTACACCCGGAGATTTGTGTTTCTTTAATTTCTTTATAGCGGCTTCCACTTCTATTCGATTGGGTTCTGGAATATACGGTTCTGCGGTGTGTATCTCCTTTTCTCCACGCACATTAGTTTTTGGCTGCGTGTTCAGCAAATCGTCAAAGAAATCTTTCCATCTATTTAAGAGGCTATTCGTATCAGTGAGAACTGTTCCGTCAGATTTCTTTAAAATATAAGCACGAGGTTGATAGCCTTTCTTAAATTCGCTGATCCCCTTATACATGTCCCGAATATTTTTATTTTTACTATTATCTTCAAGTTCCTTAATTTTAGCTTTCAAAAAATCCCGTTTCTTTGTTCTAAAAGTTTTGGAAGTTTCCCGCCTGATATCTGCGAAATTTTGTGTAGTTATTTCATTCGGATTTTGTAGCCACCGTAATTTTGCCTGTTTTCTCTTCTCTGCTAGTTTAATGCATTCTTGGTCGAACCATGGTTTGTTCCTACGTATTTCCGCGTGTCCCAATTTTTCTATTGCTGAACTTTTAATGCTATCTCTAATTTCAATCCAGGTATCCTCAACACTAGTGCACTCCGAGTCTTCTAAAACCGCGAATCTATTTGAAACTTCAATCTGGTATTCCTCTCTTACCTGGCTCTCTTCTAATTTCTTTAAATTAAATCTCTCCGTTTTCGGACATTGAATATTACCTTTATTCAACGATAATCTCTCCCGTATTATCGCTGCTACCAGGTAGTGATCAGTGTCACAATCAGCCCCTCTAAACGACCGGACGTCAATTATGCAAGATTGTCTTCTTCTATCTACTAAAACGTGATCAATTTGATTATGTGTTTTTCCGTCTGGTGATGTCCAAGTGTATTTATGAACGTCGCGATGTGGGAATTTTGTACTCTTCACGATTAGGTTTTTGGATGTTGCAAAGTTCACGAGTCTAACACCGTTGTCATTACTTTCCTTATGCAAACTTTCGTTCCCTATAATCGGTTTGAAAATATCCTCTCGTCCTACCTTCGCATTGAAATCCCCTAATAGAATCTTCATATGGTATCGCGGGAGTTGGTCAAATATCCGTTCCACTTCTTCGTAAAAACTATCTTTTATATCGTCACCCTTATCTTCAGTTGGAGCATGTACATTTAAAACAATAATATCACACCACCGTCCCTTAAGAGTAATAAAAGAAAGTCTGTCAGTAACAAATTCAACCCGTTTAATTGCTGGTAATATTCGTTTGTGAACGAAAAACCCTGTTCCTAACTGGTGATTTTTATTTCCTTCCCCGTAAAAGAACGTAAAATTTCCGGATTTCTCAGATCCATTTCCTTCCCACCTAACTTCCTGAACTCCTACTAAGTCCATCCTGTATTTCTCTAACTCACTCGTTACAGATTTTAACGCGCCTGCCCTATAAAGACTTCTAATATTCCATGTTCCAAATCTCATGTCCATTTTCTTTTGCTGATGTCGTGCCAAGTTATCAGTCCTTGTCCGAGGCTTTTGTGAATGTTTCTGAACAAGTACCTTTCTTTACAGGATAAGGGTGTTAGCCTTACCCAAACCCCCAAGCTGGAGGACCACTCCTAGTCGTCTGTCCGCGACTGCTTATTCAGTATATTCGCAGCTAACCTCTATATCTAGAGGCCTTCTCCTCGATCCGCAACCTGAGGACGCGCCATGCCGTGGTGACAGGAACCCACGTTATCCTATATATACACTAAACATATTTACTAGTGGCATGATTGTCAACCGTCTAACTTTGGTAGCTCGTAGTACATTGTTTCTACTCCATATATGGACAGCTTAAACATTATACATACTCTGTTGTTTGCTACAACTGACTATGTGGAAACACTATTAAAAATGACTAATTATTATTATTGTGCTAGAAATATATCTATTGTTAACAAGAAATTAAGGTCAATTAACGATGTATGCTCGTTGATTTGTTGGGGAAAATTCAATTGAAGAGTCTAGAGCAGTGATTGCCAATAATTGCTTTGTGAGGACCTTTTTACATAAAATAATTTCGTCATAAATTAAAAAAATTCTGATAAGACTTACTGAATTGATCATCATTATGAATTAAAAAAATATTAATTTAGTCTGATGCTTTGTATGTCTCAAAATAAAACATTCATACAGTATAAGGCAATATTACAAGGAATGATGGTTTACTACTATACATACAATGTTTAAAGTAGGACGGTAGGAATACACCTGGGAGGTACATATTTATTTTATGAAAAGGACAAACCGAACAGTTTTAATTCTTAGTGCGATAAGTGGAAGTACAAAAGTTGATACTCTGAGGAAGAGTAGGCCCTACATCAACTCTTAAAAGGTATGTTTGGCAACCCCACGAATGAATATTGATTATTTTTTATTGATACAAGTATGTTTACTGAAGGCTAACTTAAGACAAAATCTAATTTCCCAACAATAAGTCGCGGACCTCTCGGTGAACTCCTGCGGACCCTCAGGGGTCCTCGGATCATCTTTAGGGAACCACTGGTCTAGAAGAACTACTAAGTTCAAGTTGTCATTTTAACATTATTTCATTACGTGAAAAAAATAATGTTCTGATAATTGTGAAAAAATGAAGCAGTGGAGGGGGACAGCGGAGGAGAATGAAGCCATTTAATTGCATTTAATTTCTAAGCCATTTAATTGCAAAAGACGTGTTCTGCGGTACACTGCGGGAGCAGTCTAGAACCTGAGTTTCCCAATTTCTAAGATTTTTTTTTTTTGTCACTATTCTACAAATTTTTCATCATTGGCTTCCATTTTCTCTCTTTTACCCTAAAGATGTAAACAAATTTAAAGCATTTTCTTAGAATTATCATTAGGCTACGAAATGAACTTACAAAGCAACCGCGGGATGTCAGTAAGATTTAATCTACCATACTCATTAAGGAACGTAACAATGGTAGACTCCTCAGTTAGTTGGAGGACAGGAGGTTGAGCCATTCCAGATAAAAGGCGTTGAATCTGTGCAAAATTGTGCGTTAGTGAATGGATTTGTATTAAGGAAAAGCACTTTCTCATCTTTATCCACCTAGCTCAGGCACACGAATATTATCATGAATTCTATTCACTAAATGTACAAAAAAATAGGTTTAAAACTCACTTCCTTACAATCTATTCATCCATTATTTCCTGTCATGCACACGAAATGTATAACAACTTTAAAATAAATCATACTATATATTTCATGTGAATGCTGGACGCCATAAGTACGATGTGAAGGTCTTTTAGTTCTCTTGTTTCTTGCGGTACCGTTAGCCCATTTTCTTACACGTGTGTGGACATACACCTCGTTAGAAACTCATGTTCCTTGCTTCCTTATCTGTAATCACAACTGTTTATAACTGTAGAATGAAGGTTCTTCTCTTGGCATCAGAGTAAGTTTCACACAAAACCTATATTATGGACATACATTTGAACGTAGGATGTATTCTCTTCACTTTGTTGCGTTAACATGGATGTAAAGCAACTATAGATTTCATAACGTGGTGCGTATATACAGTGGCGGATCCAAGGGGAGGGCTATAGGGGCTATAGCCCCCCCCCTTGACGCTCAGGTATACACTGGATAAAATGGACTTCAATCCTGCTTTACACTGAATAAAACGGCAAAATATGGTTTAGCCCCTCCCTTGATCATATCCTGGATCCGCCCCTGCGTATATACACGCTAGTATACACGTGGTGTGTATATACAGGGTGTTTCAAAACACAGACAACATGTGGGTAGTGATTCTTGACACCAAACTAAGACAAAAAGTGTAGACCAACCTGGGTACACAAAGGCTTCCTTTCGGAGTTATTGGCTGCCGAAAACATGAAAAAATGAACTTTAAAGTTGCATAGCTACAAAACTAGCAGCGAGGCCATATGACACGTGGACCTACTGATTAACGCGGAATCTGAGCCACACGAGCTTCCGCCGGGAATCAAAGCTATGGGGCCTACCGTAGTCGGGTCAAGACTTCGATTAGAAACTAGTATGTGTCGTATCCAAATATTCAAGTTTCAGAATCCTGCGTACATCCGCAACAATTTTTATAGAGGTAGTTGGTGAGTACTTCAAATTATATGCCCGTGGTCAAACTCCCTCTATAAAAATTATTGCGTGAGTACTTAAGTTTCTGAAACAACTATTTTCGGATAGCACACATATTAGTTCCTAAGTGAAGTCTTGACCCAACTACGGTAGGTCCCATAGTTTTGGAGCTATGGACCTTTAAAGTTCATTTTTTCATGTTTTCGGCAGCCTATAACTCGGAAAGGAAGCATTTGTGCACCCAGGTTGGTCTATACTTTTTGTTTTATCTTTGTGTCAGAGATCACCTACCAAACGTTGTTGTTGTTGTTTTGAAACACCCTGTATAATGTACCGCATACATAGAGCTACTGGTATAATTTAAATTTTTTCCTTACAAGCAGAACATACTGATCATTCTTTTTTAAAATATCCATGTTAAGGTAAGAAGGATCAAGATCCAGCCTGTTACGTGTAAAATAAAGTACGCTGGAATGCTATCAAAAACATGCATACAGATTTATCATACGTATAGTTATGGTTTTATTAATGTATCAACAAAATAATAACTAATTCACGAGCTGATTATTCTATAGCTGACAGTTATAGCTTTTAATTTTCCTGTCTCTCTCCTACATACATTGAAAACGTGCCCGGATGAAAAGAAAGAACTCAATCTCGATCTGGTAACTTTAGGGATTGACAATTCTGTAAACAACTCTCAGCAAAGAATCGAAATTAGGGAACTTAACGTTCTTTACAGAAAATTTTATTTTGTTAGCTATCAGATAGAAGTATACCTCAGTATGGGTGCAGCTTGCTTTGTTAGCAATTAAAGCATTCTAACTGAAAAACTTCATGAAAAAAAAAAAACACTTAGTTTTAGATTGTTCTTACATGATGTTCAGAAATGAAAATTGATTTCACTTAATTTCCATCCTAATTCATCGCTAATACACCCACATTCCTAACAACCTGACCACAAGCCTCATATGGTAATTTGAGACGTCCTCTGCATCATCCATCATCCCACTAATGTAGCTGAAAGCTCAAGGAGAGAATTCTTGCATCCAGTTATCGTCTGCAGCATTCACACTTCTCCGAGAGGAAATAACATGCAGATGGTAAACATACGGATTGCCCACAAAAAGCTTTCTACACGACTTATCCTTACTATGTATGTACAGTCGTAATTAAAAAGTTAATATATTCTTTCGAAAACACTGCTTGTACGTATCACTTCAAAGACGCGATTATTATTATTATTATTATTATTATTATTATTAATTAATTAATGAAATTTCCAATACAATTGTCAGATAATTCACATTAAAGCTAATCCTAATTTTGAATAAAAGAAATACAATCAACAGAAGGCAACAGTAACAATGGCTTGATCACACGTAACGAAATTCAAAGTAAATTCCGTGCTCATGGGGTTTTCTCGGGGTTCTCCCATTTCCTCCCACTTTCTTCATTCCACCATTTCTCTCATCTCTCATCACCGTCTCCTTTAGCCTAACCGGCATAACCGTGGGACGTTAAAGATTTCATTTCATTTTTCAAAGTAAATTATTTTCACGCCCTAAAACGATGCGGAATTATAAAATTAAAGTACCGAATGTTGCTATAAGTAGCAGCAAGATTATACAGAACAAAAATGTACTTCCGTCACACTGAAGAATGAGTTGAGTTGATTTTGAGTTTAACGTCTCTTTCAGCAGCGAGGCTATATAAGACGGGACCTACTGATTAACGTGGAATCCGAAACACATGAACTCCCGCCGGAAATCGAACCCGGGACTCCCACGCCAAAGGCGCGTATGCTAACCGCTTAGCCACGAAGGAGCTCCACTGAAGATTGATTGAGACATACTGAACTGTAAGATGCCGTAATCTTCCTGGACTCTTTCGACTCTATTTGTATTGCGTTTCTGAGTTTTCCATTCCTTTAGGTTAAAAGAGATTATGACATCAATAATCATACTAAACCGACTGGTGAAAGCTATTTTGTGAGCCTTGATGTCCAAGCTCTCAGCGGGATTGAAAGCCACGACAGATAAGTCTTGCAAATCCCACCCTATGTCTTACACCAGTAATGGTCAACATATAATGCACTGTGGACCACGGCAAAATAACAACCATACTTTGCGATCATTTTCTATTTTCTTTCCTCCCTACACCCTTAAACGATGGTTTGCTGATATGTACGTTAAGTCATACCCTTTCTGAATTTTTGTTCAATCCTGCTTGTTTCATGTGTCAAGGTGAATTAGAGGCTGGGTTACAAATAATTTTACTTCTGTTGTTCGAATACTCACTTTTAATATTCGAACAACTGTTTGAATAATTATTCATTATCCGAATAACGAATATTTGAAGAATCCATTGTTCGAATAACGAATATTCTAAGAATCCATTGTTCGAATAACGAATATTTCAAGAATCCATTGTTCGAATAACGAATATTCCAAGAATTCGTTGTTCGAATAACGAATATTCCAAGAATTCATTGTTCGAATAAGGAATATTCCAAGAATTCATTGTTCGAATAAGGAATATTCGAAGCATTCATTGTTCGAATAACGAATATTCGAAGCATTCATTGTTCGAATAACGAATATTCGAAGAATTCATTATCCGAATATTCGAATCATGAATTATTCACATTTTAAACAGCATTAGTTACGAACATTTAAAAGTAACTACAGGATGAAATCGAATTTTTCCACTCTAAACTCTGAGTTGTATGAACATATTTTTGTTTAACAATGGACTGCAACACAAAGCAGGTGCGAGTAAGCACTTCCGAAACTTTGGGTGAGCTAAAAATGATTGAACACAGCAAAAAGCCTACTGGACAACATACAGTTGTTCATAATGTTTTACAAATCATTTACATACAAAAATTATTTTTCAGGCGATCGAAGAGAGTACTGTGATAGTCTAGTCCATTGTTTATATATGTATATTAGAACGACTGCTTGGAGATTTCCACTAAATCTGTAATATCAAAGTCCAGTCTGGTCCAATCCTATATGTCTGAATCAAGCTTTGTGCAACAATATCAATTTGAATAAAAACCAAACAACGTAGCTATTTAACTCAAATGCTTAATTAAATACCAGATCAAACACGTCAATAACATTACAGAAGACTTCGTGTGTTTACAAATCTAAAATGTGCTACAAAGGTTATCTGGTTCGAACCCAGACTATAAGAGATTGTGGTCTATAACACCACGTCCGTGGAATTTCCCTGTCATTACCTTTAATATAGGGCTACTTATTTTGATACCATCACTTTCATTCTCTTCCGTCTCCTTTACATTAATCGAATAATCATTAAATGCTTTAAAAAAAAAACTGAAGAATTCATTACGCTAATATGTACTGTTCCGAATCGACCTATTGACAGAAAAGAAAATGCAACTATTACAATCATATTTATAACAGTTCGTATTCACAAGTTTTGCAGAGAAGCCTGTGTATCTGCTAAAACTTCATTTTGCATATTAGTATGCGATAAACAGTTCCATCTCATAGTTTCAACAAAAATTGTATAAGAGATCCGCAACGTTATAAAACTTTCATAACGGAAGAAGCCAGGTAGCTAGCTATTGCGTCATACTTAGTACCAAGGCAGGTGTTTAAAGACAATAAAAGGAAAGAAAGGAAAAAGAGAAAGAGTAGAGGCGGCAAAAGCCTCGCGAGTGCTCTCGCTTTGCTGTGATCTATATTACGGTTTTATAAGGATACTGAAGACAGCTGAGAGACAAGGTCGATAATCAAACCCGATGTGAATAAGTACATGATATATTTCGGTGGGTACACTGTCTTGGCGTCTTATAGTCTGTCCGTTTCACGCATTAACTTCTAAGATGACATGAAACTTGATAACAGTGCTGCTCTGGTAAAAACATGAGAACAAGTGTTCAGGGAACAGGTGAGCAACCAATCGGATCGCCCACGCGTGTCGTCGGGGGGAGGAATGTTTATCTGATATACGTACTTCATTGATGGAACAGACCACAAACTTCGTGATCCGTGACCTGGAACATGTCAGACCAGTGGCTCAGTCTAACACGGCGACCCGGAGATGACCAAACATCGTCATACTGTATCACTGAGAGTATGTATGAGACTACTAATGTCAAATTAGACGATTACCGGCATCTTTGGGGTCCCTGATTCGATTCTCAACCAAGTACGGTTGTGGCGGACATCGTGTCCCTGCTCCTGTTTCCTCCCATATTCTCATTCCACCAATTATTCACTTGCTTTAATCATCGTTTGCCTTAGTCTACTGGGCATAATTGTGGGACGTTAAACTGAAAGATTTCGTTTAGTTTCCTCTTTTTCTTTCTTTCTTCTCACTAAATAGATCATTTTCTTTCTCCCTTGTGTGTGTGTGAGAGAGTGTCAAAGCATTGCACTGAAAGATAAGTATAAGACCTATCAGACATATAAACGAGTGAGTCATGGAAATAAAATGTTACGGTTTTCTTATGATAGAACGTCAGATTTAATCGAGCGAGGGTGTAAACTTCTGCAGAATATAAGATACCACCGGGTTCAAACAACGTTAAATCCAATCATACAAAATGTTACAGTAAGTAGACACGTACGCATCCAAGAAGTAGTATAAGCGAAAATTAGAAGAAATGTTGTGAAGGACAAACGAAATCAGAAGAAAATAAAATTAAGAATGACGAATGTTGCCAAACGAGAAATCAAAGGAATCTTTATACCACATTTTAAAGTGAGGAAAAATTGCGATTATATAATAACCTGAAATAGTAATAAAGTGCAAAACCAGTGAGGAATGACATCCAGAGTGATAGAATATTAAGAGAAAACAATAGAATATGACAGCAATATTTTTAGGAGATTGTAGGCACAATGTAGAAAGCATTTTCAGTTATAATGAGTGTATGAGCAATAGAACAATTCATTCCATGGTGAAACAAAAGAATAAAAAGGCAGTGCTTCACAATTCATACAGTGCAATAAAATGAAGCACTTACATACACGCAACCGAACGATGAATGATTTTAGACCATTAACACGAACCACAACAGATCATGCCGCAACAAAAATAAAATAATTTATATTCAAAGCCACGGTAATCAGGTTGGTTACACAACGTTTTAATTATTAATGATTACAAAATGTAAAATGATAAAATAGCAAATCTCTTTCCATAATAGTTACATTGCGTAATAATTCTGTTAATACGGAAACAAAACAGTAAACAACCATTCATTGCATACTAACATTAATTTTTCCAGAATAGCAACTGCGATGCATTATTATACCGTGCCAATGCTTATACTACTCATATTGGTATATGTATATACGTCTAAGCAAATATTGTTTACTTTTGTTACATAGAAAGAACAAGAACTGGCCACCATATTCCTGCTCTTCTGGCTTAACACTAAGACTGCCGTATTGCCAACACCGTGGGCTACCGCTCTATTGAACTAGGGCACCGGACAGCCCACGATGTGGGCACATAGAGATGTTGCTTCTCAGGCCGAGTTGTTCACGGTGTGTGCACACTGATCACCAGTTTCTTATGGTAGCTTAATTTATCCGGGGTGCTGGTATAATACATACCAGCAACCTGGGGAAATTTTTGTTTAACCCTTAACGGTCCATTACCTTTTCTGTCTGCTTCCAGCACTGCTCGCAAAACAACAGATCAACAGACTACTTCTAATGTAAAATTCACCAGAATTGTCACCAGGGGGCAATAGCTGCTCTGCCATCGCGGAAAGTATGTACTCAAATAACCACAACGAACAATACCTGAAAACAATAATCTTCAAACGCAATAGGCAAGATCAAAAAATGTGTAGCCAAATGGTAACGAAAACTCGTTGTGTTCAAGGGAAAATATATACATTTTTTTCTTAGAACAGTAATACATATTGATTATACAACTTATCATGATACATACTGCATTGTCTATGGACTAGGAGGGTGATTTCTTTTCTTATGGCGGCAGTCAGTGTTATAATCCCATTTCAGTACGTTACGATTAGCTAGATTCGGGCTTCGGGCACAGCATCTAAACAACATTAATTGCTGGTAGTTACATCATGCATGTACAGTATTGAGACCTTACTGAGCTGAGAAAGCAAGCGAAACTCGTCCGCTCATATGTTAAATTCTGTTAATATATGTGAAATGAGACGAGACGAGAAACAAAGTGTCCTCGTCTCGCCTTGACTCGCGAGAAGCTTCTTGTCTCGACTCGTAAATTTATGTTTAACTTTTGGAAGTGATGCAAACAGTTTAGTAGAATTACATCAGTAATAAGAAATACAAACGTTATCTAGGAATAATTGTTGACGATTTACATGAATAATAATTTTGAATTTCGTTCATTTATTTTTTCTGAAAAATTCAATGACAACGACACTATGTATCACATGAGTTCAACCAAACTCACCGACCGAACCAAACTAGATCAAACTTGGCATAGTGACAAACCTTGACATGCTATATAGGCTTACTAAATATTATACTACGTAGCCGTTTAGTTTATAAGCTATACCTAAAATAAGAATCAAACGAGGGACCAATTTTATTATTACGTGTAAGTTTTAAATCTTTTACATCTTTTTAAAATGAATTTAAACATCTCTTGCTTTGTTGACTGACTGAGTTATATTTACGTTCTGTACCAGCAGAGAGGCTATTAGAGCGAGACTTACAGTTAAAAGTGAGATGTGGACCACTGTATTGCAATCGATGGTCTCCAACCGGGGATCGAACCCAGATCTTGTGCACCAAAACGAAGTATGTCAGTCATTAGACGAGCCAGAATGGCATAACAAAGAGTACATGATCCATTTTATTCTTATAATTCATTTATTTATGGGATGGCATCCTAATTCCCATAAATAAATGAATTAGGAAAATAAAATGGATCATGTACTCAAAAGCTTTTTCCGGAACGCGGTGGCTCAGTGGTATAGCGTTCACCTTCTATGCTTGGGGTCGTTGGTTCGATCCCAGCTCGCGCCGTGTGGACTTTGTGGTGGACAAACACACTGGGGTTTTTCTCTGTGTTTTTCCGTTTCCTCCTACTTTCTTCATTCCACCATTTCATTCATTTCTCATAACCACCGTCTCCTTTAGCCTAACCGGCATAACCGTGGGCCGTAAAACTGAAAAATTTCATTTCATTTCATTTTTCTTTCTTTTTTTAAATATTGTATTTCAAGAAGTTCTTCGGTTATTTACAAATATATATATATATATATATATATATATATATATATATATATATATATATATATATATATATATATATATATATATATCACACGAAATCAATTTTTCGATACGGATTGCGCCTCCCCCAGCAATTACTAAAACTTGAACGACTCATTTTGATAAACTTGCAACTGACACTCGAACAAACATAACGGAAAAAATGAGATATATATATATACAGACAAGCAGAGATAGCTGAGCAGACGTTCTTAAAACGAAATCCCCATTGTTTTTAAGAAAACCGGTTGTCAAGTTTGGGAAACTGGCAACAGCGCACGGTGGACTTAAAAACTTAAGTGGAAAAGATAAAGCAACATGAGTGTTGATCGTACAACTAGCTCACATGACAAGTGGAAGAATGCCGGCACTAGAAAAAAAGTCTTCTCAGTGCAACCCCTACAGAACTGTTTTGATTGCATTCTTCTGTATGTTAAGTGTGTGAACTGTTTACATTATAGACGTCAAAAGAGTGCGGGTTATGAAATTGACTGCATCATTCTTTGGATATTCCAAGTTCAGACTTTGGAATAACCGATCTCTATATAAGAGATACAGTCCCTTAAGCATTACGACTAGCGTTCCAATTGGCTAGATGGCTTTTTAGTTGAGTGATGTATGGTCAGAGCATCGGCACCCGGAAGCCCCATTTCTTGCGTTTCCACCTGGAATTTTGCTACTACTTAATTCAAGTAGCACTCCAATTGTTCCATAATGCTGAGTTGGCACTAAAAATTGCGCCCAATGAAGAATGGAGCGTGGAATCACGCTTACTATTCTGATACACAAGTAGTGCTCATTTAAGAACAAAGGGTGAGACTGTCAAGTATCAAACTTTTTTTTTTTTTTTTTTTTTTTTTTTTAGAAAGTATACCACGAAGCTTATATTCAGAAATTAATCTAATTGTCTTTCTTTTCTTTCTTTTATTTTTGTTTGCTCGTCTGAAGATCAAGTCTCCCTACGAAATTCGAATGTCTAAGATGGACATCTTAGTAGATCCCTTTAACTGACTCATTCTATGGCTTATGGAACAAGGAAGTTCAATGCCGTGTTTACGTAAACTCTCCATTGACTTCTGTCCTTGGCCAACTGGATCCAGCTTTCCTACTTTATATTCCTATTTCTGCGAGACCCATCCTAATATTGCCCTCCCATCTGTGCCTAGGTCTTCCTAATGACCGTTTTCCGATTAGACTTCCAGTTAAATGTTTGAAAGCGTTCCTACTGTACTTCCTTCTATTCTGGCTACATGTCTAGGAGGCTCAGGTGGGCAGGTCTTGATGGCCCTAACAATGTTTGGTCAATCGTATAAATTATTCAGTTCCTCATTATAAAGTTTCCGCCATTTCCCATTCCTCTTTGGTCCCATATATTCTCATCAGGATTTTGTTCTAAAATGCTTTTAGTCTATGTTCTTCCTTTAAGGTAAGCGACCATGTTTCGCAAGCATACAGGACTACATGCATGATTATAGTCTTATGTATTTTAAGCTTCAAATTCTTGGACAGAATTCGCGACGACAAAAGATTTTGGAGTGAATAATAACACGAATTCCCTGCTTTTAGTCAACATTTATTCATTTTTTTTTTTCGTATATACAGTGTTCATCTGTTAGTATTGATCCTAGGTATTTGAAAGTATCCTTTTGGTCAGAAGTATTATTTGATACTTTAACTCAACCATAATTTGCAGTGTAGTGGATCCTTTTTCCTAGATCAAACACCTAAACATACTGAAGCACGTGCTTAGTCACTTTAAACGAAAAGTCTACGCAACATTTCAGATATCTAACTTTAAGGGATTTCTGGATATGAACATTATATTATAATTCCCGCTCCTTATTTTTCCCCCCATTCTCCTTTGCTCTTTTTCAGATCAAATACAAAAGAACACTGAAAACATGTATCTAAATATTTTAAATGGGAAGTCCAAATACCGAATTTTATGTTTCTAACCTTCAGAGATTGCGGGATATGGGCATCTTATTTTAATAATTTTAATCCATTTTCCTTTCCATGGTCTTTTTTTTATTTTTCGGTAAAGTACAGAGTGATCACAAATCGCATGTCTGCATATTCATAGATTGTGAATTGTATTAATGTGGGATCATGGCAGAGGTTAACTTTGAGATAGTGTGACTATTCTTTACTATTTATTCCGGAGTGTTGGTATACACACCACCGTTTTCATAACAGCGTATGATTCTCTTCCATGTACGATGTGAAATTCTTCAATATTGCTGGCATGATGGCGGGAAATGCACGTCGAACAGCATCCTTACGGTTTGTCAACCGTCTCGTAATGTGTGGCAGAAACCTTTTGCTTAATTGGTTTTGCAATACGCCCCCATAATGCATTGTCGCAAGATGACAGGTCAGAACTGCGACAGGTGGCCGGATCAGGACTGCGATATATTGCACACTCACCTGAGAAAATAACTTTTTCCTTGAAGGAAGAGTTGTAAAGACATCGATCACTCGCTCACAGGCCTGCTAACGTTTTGTGTCACTATCACTCAATTGGTTTACAAACGAAAGTTTAAGTGCCTTTAACTGCAAATCCTTCCTTATACGTTTTTGTAATATCGAGTAGGGAATACTCAATTCCCGTAACCGCTTAAGAACGGACTTTGACGAACGTTTCACAGACCTTGCAGCCTCCACACTCGCTTCCAGTTGTGTTCGTGATCGTCCTGAGCGGGGCTTATGTTTCATGCAACCAGCTTTTTCTCCCACCGTAAAATTGTTGGTTTTAGAAAAGAAAGGTGTCTGAAATTTTACAGTTAAATTATGCCGAATACCTCTGTATGAGGTAGTTCGTGAGCTCACGTGCTCATTACGATCCATTCCTCAATGGTGTAAGTGGACTCATCAACCATGATTTGGATGTACATCAGCACTTGAAACAATAAGGAAAAACAATTCATTAACATATATGTAATAAATAGGGGTAACGGGGGTTTGTGATCACTCTGTATTTTAAAAACACGTGTCCAATTAAATTAAAGGAAATGAAATCTTTCAGTTTTACGTCCCACGGTTAGCCCGGTTAGGCTAAAGGAGACGGTGATTATGAGAAATGAATGAAATAGTGGAATGAAGAATGTGGGAGGAAACGGGAGAACCCCGAGAAAACCCACGAGCACGGTCTTTGTCCACCACAAAGTCCACACGGCGCGAGCTGGGATCGAACCAGGGACCCCAAGCACCGGAGGCGAACGCTCTACCAATGAGCCACCGCACCCCCTCGTGTCCAATTATTTCACATGACAAGTCCATATACTAAATTGCATGTCTCTAACCTTTAGTGATTCCAAGATATGGACATTTTCACATAATAAATGCCATCTTTATTCCCCATTCCTTCATCGTCGAATTTCCAAAAATCCTTCCTTAGTGGGACCTTACGTCACAAATCCTACTTGACTGGGCTTTGATCAGTCAGTCCCTCCGGACTTCTTTTTTATATAGAGATGTGCTTTAGTCATTAATGAGAAGATAATCGCGGGAAGCGCATCTCTTACTTAATTCCGAATATGTGTGTCTAAGAGTTCGACTAATGGACTATGTACTTAAAGATCAGCTGTATCACCATTATGAGTGGGTTGATTTTATCTAGGATTTTATTAAACATCTGAATGATCTTCTCCGTTAATAACGCTAGTAGTGCTGTAATAGGATCAAAGATAACATCAGAACTCGTATGATGGGCAAAACACATCGCTTCTACGACAACGAAACACGCGATATATTTGGAAAGTTCGAAGGAAAGAGATCTTTGGTAGTCCAGTACGATGGTAGATATAATATCTACAACCATTTATCTTGATTATATTGAGTTAATGATCAAAGAATATAAAATATTTATGGTGGAATGAAGAAAGCGGGAGGAAATGGGAGAACCCAGAGAAAACCCACGCACACTGTTTGTCCACCACAACGCTCATTTGGCGCGAGCTAGGATTGAACCATTCATCAGAGGTGAACGCTATACCACTGAGTCACCATGACCCCCAAGAGCAAAGAATAGGGAGACCAAGGGACGCACTTCTGTTTCTTTGGTAATAAGCTTCAAAGTTCATATAGTCGAAAAATAATTGAACACGCAATACTCACCAGCGTCTTTCGTATTCCCACAAGACTAAATTAAGGAAATATCCTCAAACCGCGATTCACATTTCCCACCAGTTCTCCGCCAGAAGCCAACTGTGGCATACGCAAGAGCACATAAAGAGCTACAAAACAAGCATTAAATGTTGAGGGAAAATTCGCATGTTTGCTGACTGAAAAAGCTTAATTTCTTTTACGATACTGATGTCACCTTGAAATTCTATAATCTCGTGCTATTGATTTATTTATGACAATTTCATTGAATCTCAGTTTGTATTGAAGGTATTCTATCCTTTGATGAAGTAAATATTTTTCCAAAATAGTAACGAGAGAAAATCTCGTTAAAGCATCCTTAAAAGTAGTTTTTTTTCTTTAGTTTAACGTGCCATGTTTATGAACCGAGGCGGTAGGGACTTCACGTACCAGAGGTAAGTACTGTTACCATTGAGCCATTGCAGCCACAGGGAAATTAAATATTTTAAAGTTAAGTCAATCAGATTTTACTGTATAGACCATGTGCAACCATCGGGAATAGAACTCAGAACAATACACACCAAAAGAAAATGAACTCTATAAATAAATAAGATGAATTTCACAGGTTTTCAGAACAACTCTTTCTGTGTTTTTGCCGGGAACTACAGATTCCTCTAGCACAGCGTTTTCCAACCGGTGTGCCGCGAATGAGCCGCTGGTGTACCGTGAGTAAATCGAAACAAAATTATTAATTCTATAGCAATTAAATTGCAAGACATAGGGGAAAATGTATACTTGTATTTCACATTACTATGAACTTCTGATGAATCTACAATTTTAAGTTTCATGCCGCGTTACTTTTCTGCACACTTTTAATATTGAAAAGGGTATTTGTTATCATTGTTATGACGTTATGACCATTATTGCTTCTTTATTGTTGCAGACTATTTCGTAACTTAAAATTTTAAAATGTTCAATCCTTTCGACAAAACAAATATGCATACGAATTACCTACATTTGTATTTTAAAAGTAAAAGAGATTTATTTGTTCGTTCGTTAGTGATCTTCCTTGTTAGTGAAAGTTTGGATGCAGTTTTCGGAAAAGAAAGCGTATTTTTTAAAAATAAAATCCAATATTTCATTGCAATTGTTTTCTATTTTTAAATTAGAATGAAAAATAAGCATAATGATTTACCATGGTGGAAAACCAGTGATCGAGCTTTCTTTTCTGTGAGATCAGTAATCACAGAAAAAGATACCACGGTATTTTATATTTAAATGTAATAAAATCTATGATTGTGCCGCAAGAATTCAAGTTACACCCATAGTGTGCCGCAAGTTGAAAAAGGTTGGGAAACGCTGCTCTAGAAAGATGTAGCAATTAGAGGAAGTGTAATCAACTCTCAGTGTATATGCGTTATATTTGTTTCAAGTCGTTACCACGAATTTATACCACGTAAGATATCAGAATTTTAATGAACAAACTTCAGGTCTTAGGGTTATTTATTGGACAAAAGTTGAGGCGCTCTCGTCTTGAGAAGATGTATTAAAATAGTGTCTCGTCTCGGAAACAGTATCTGGTTCTATCGGAAGACGTATGTCCTGTCTCGGACCTCTTCACGAAAATGCTATCTCGTCTTGCCTCGTCTCATAAGCAATCCCTATGTGCGTATATTTTTCCACGATATATCCTGAAAAATTTACAGTAAAATACCTGGTAATCACATGTGCTAGGTACTCATTATCAACATTTTGATGATGTAATGTTTCTGATTATTTTGGGTGAATCATATCAAGTGTCTGCAGTAGGCAACATTTTATCTTCATAGAAAATATTTCAATATAGCATTCAAGTTGTGTATATTTTGGGCTGTAATTTGTTTTCTTCAAGTACCAGTTGAACACACTGTAGGTACGTTATTACACAGTAATATTGTTTAAGTTTTGTGTTCTGTAGTTGCCATAATTTCTTTGAAAATAAAACACTGTAACCGCAAAATAATAATACACTACGTATCTTAAAATATAGTACATCCCAAGCACCTACATTCGCGATAAACGATGAAGAGATGTTTAGAATGTACAGGACAAAGAAGAAATTAACATTGTGTAAAAGTAGATTCTCCCACTGAAATAAACAAATAAAAGCCACTACTAAACCATGCATACAACCAATTTCCTTATTGTAATGTCAGAAGTTGTATTACCTAACAGGTTACCTTTTAGTAGAACTACCATGCATAGCACTTAGCATTCTGAATTCGTAACAAAACGACAGCGCACACATGTTTTAAAATTCCGTTCTGGTAGTTTTGTATACAACTTCGATTCAGAGACTCGCATGAATGGAGTCTAAAATGTCCTTCATAAACGTTGCATCAGGCAAGTTTATGGTTCGAGCGCAATATCATTACTTCAAAACAATTCCTTTCACAAGTGTCTGACCTACTTCTTTGTAATAAGCTATAAAGTCCACACATGTTCTACGTTTTCTTATTGGAGTCTACAATACACAAAAGCAAAGACAGATATTCTACAACATTTTATGTTCCGAAAGATATTAATGATACACTTTATTACTCAAGATATTACAAAATAAGAGCAATCGTTGTATTACAGCTGTTCATATCTTGGAAGATATATGTTACCAAATGGTTGACCTTAGGATAACTTCTTGTCAGTTTATCAAGCAAGCCGGCTCGGATATCTCCCTTATGGTTTATTGTACACCCATATGTTGGATAGATAAGAAAACCACATGCATGATCAAGGAATAAAAATTAACGAATGCCGATTATGACATTTTTTTCTTACTATCTATATGGACTTTCAAAATATTAAATTTCCTGAAATGCAGAAAACAAGTACATGTTTGCGTCACTAATTCTTGTAGAAAATCTTATATGAGAACTATAAAAGAAACACCACGGTTACTATTTGTGTTTCTTCTTCCTCTAAAAGGAATAAAAATTTCTTTATTGACATTCCCTTGACTGTTATCAATACTGAATCTACTTATCTATCTATATCGAGTGTATATAAAGTCCGAGGCCAACTCAGGTATGAGTAAATATACAACAAATGAAAATATAGGAAAATTTTGATGAAAATACAGGAGGGGGGACTCAAATTCCATACCGGCGATGCAGGATCTCATGTTCCATTGCAGTTAGGGAGATGAGAGTCTGTATATAAACTCATCACTGAATATAAGTGAACACGTATTTGAGAGTTTCCGAAATTTCTGCTTTACAAGGGGAATACGATCGTATGATTTACATAAAACTTGTAAATTCAAAATTGCATGATCAAACATTTCGAAAATCAAAAGTTATTTTTTTTTTTATCTATACCTGTCAAAATATTTTCCATAACCTTTATTCTTCCCTTGTGAAGAATGGGCATTTCGTTAGTTAAGAATAAACCCTGAAAGTTGAGCATTCTTGCAACTGGTGATCTCCTGCCTAAGGCACATGAGCCATACATCAGAAGCCAAGAAAGTGATAATATTATCGAACAAAAAAATATAATATAACACAAATAAATATACAACAAATTTAATAGGAATACTAACAAAATTGATGATCTATTGTGTAATCTCTACAACAGAACATTGATCCTAACGGTAAGCAGAACGTTGATGCCTTACTTCACTCCTATTGCGAGAGTGACAAAAGTTTATCACCTATGGTTTTACAGAAAAAAAGAGTAACAACTAAAACTGGATGTACTACAGGGATGTAATGGAGGGTATACGCGGGTATACGGCGTATACCCACCTCTAAGTTTTGGAAACTATCGTATAACCACCTAAAATTTAGGAAGTACGTGGGTATACGCTACATTCGATTCATTTGAAACGAAAAAAAGACTATTTTTCATGTACTATATTTCAAAATAAAAAAAAATCACTGAAAAGCTAGTCGTCAGGCTGTGGTCGCGAATGATGTCTAGATTTTTAAAAAAAATGTTTGCGTTTTCGGGAGGTGGGAATCGAGTTTTCTGAGAATTCCTTCTATAATGGAAAATATCACTCTGAACTGCAGTAATTTTTCCTCAAGATGTTACATGCGCTGTCCTTACTTTCTGAAAGTTGACCTCTGGTACCATAATAAAATAAAGCCAAGCTGTTTCTAAATGCTTTTGTTGGAAACTTAGATTTTTTTGTTTCTAAAGATCAGTGGGAAATAGAGTTGAGTAGTGAGGAGGGTAGGAAAGACCTAGCGTATGAGCATGCCACATCAGAGTAGGGTGTATATCCAGATGGTGACATTGAAGTTGTTCTGTTTTGACATAAAAATGACCACAGTTTTCACGCCCTCCTTGATCCAAATTCAAAGTCTACCTATTGAATACAATTTGAGCAACGGAATACGGGATGGAACCAGTTTCTTTCCAATCGTGTAAAGAGGTTCTGAAGAAACGAGTCTTTATTTTAGTTCAAGGGGTAAGATGAAATTAAATGAATATATTTGCGCCAAGAAATCGTCGGCCCTCACAAAAATAACGAAACAACTTGGCCTATCGTCGATCTAGTTGAAGCTTTCACCGCCGTTCCCAATACCATGAAATACAACAGCGAACTTCGGATATGTGTGTAACAAAGCATAGAGCGTACACCCACCTAAAATATTAGCATTACATCACTGGATGTACACACACTGTATTCATATAATAATAATGACGTCTATAAGAAAACTACATTAAAATTCCTGAATTTTTTCGAACTAATTAACAAAATTCAATGTAGAGTGTGTATACAATTTTTGTGAAACCAGTATTGACAAACACAGATAGATTTAATTGTATCGTCAACGTTGTTTTTCTGTTCACGTCTTGACATTTGTAAGTTCAAATAAACAAAAAAAGTGTGTAAGAAATTTTAAATTAGCCCTTTTCTTGCTAATCTTCCTTGCGAAATAACAGACCGAAAATGTGACCAAGAAGGATATGTGTGTAAAAATTGCATTCTTAAAGAGAGCCAGTCTAAAATTGTTAAAATACAGTATCTGTCCCCGGACACACGGTCTCGGACTGTGTGTTCTGGTGAACACACAACATCAAGAATTATCTTATGTTCCCATGAATCCAAATGGTTAGATCACATGGTTCCGCGTTTGATTTGCAATAAGGACATATTTTTTTTTATCTCCAATAAAAAATAGCAAAACTATGCCCAAAAAAGATAGGAACAATCGCGTCAAGCCTAGATGCGATAACCACTTCAAACCAGCTTAATGTGTGTCATTTTGTCATCCCATAGTCCTTCCTGGACTCTACTATCATATGAGCTAACTTCTGGCTTTCCATTTTGTATTCTGGGAAAGAAATATTCTATCTTCTATCTATGTACATTATGTTTCAACTTGAAAGTTCTTTCCTTTTTAGTTTAACGTCCCACAATTTTGCTTTAAGACTAAAAAAGATAATAATGATATAGTGGAACGAAGAAAGTGAGAGAAAACTGAAGAATCTAGAGAAAACCCAACACATGGTGTTTGTCTACCACAAAACCCACTTGACGAGCCGGGACTGATCAAAAGACTAAAAGATATCACACTATAAAGATTTACTTATATTCCCAATGCTATTTATCTCCTTCTCTATATCCTTTTGTTTCAAACAAACGATTTCTAAAGTATCATGGAAAGAAATTACTGAACGAGAAAAAAAATCCATATTAAGTAGATATTATAGATTCTTTCATCACAAACACGTTTACTGTCACTTGGCAGTTTTCGTCAAAACTCTGCATCGGTGGGTTTGTCCTCACTGCAGGATAAGGACAGCGCATGAGCGAAAGGAAATTCAATTTTAAAACATAACCCTTTTCGGCGCATCAAAGCTTAAAATTGCAAGTGACACGCTACAACAAGAAAAAACATATAATCAAAATAAAGCTTTTACCGCCTGACAATCTACCTGCTTGGGAATCTACCTGCCTAAAAAAAAAAAAAAAAAAAATAAGTCTCTTCACCTACAAATTCCCACCTACATGCACGTTATAAGCTTTGGATTGATAGACTGACCATAGCGAAATATACGATGCTTCTAAACAAGGAGAAAAAATGTAAACTTGTTCAGAAGAACACCCGCATGTGAATGCGCCTGCATGAATCTGTATACGCAGAAGATGAGGCCAAAAGATACAGAATATTAACTGTTGGTGGGTTCTTCCGATTGTTGATTAAATTACACAATCAATAATTTCAAATTTTCATATTCCGCAATTGAAAGATTGCTCAAAAATAATTTTGTTCAAACACCCATATGTAAACAAACTATAAAATCCAGAATACCTCAAAATCTTTCAATTTAACGTCACACGATTGTGCCCTTAAGGCTAAGGGAGACGACGATTAAGGCAAGTGAGTGATGGAAGAATTAGTGGAATGAAATGTGGGAGGAAACGGGAGTGCCCCGAGAAAACCCACTAACACAATGTTGTCCACAATAAAATTACTTGGACGGTGGTCGAACCAGGGACCCCTCGCACCAGGATAGCTCAGACGAAAAGACATTTGAACAAAATAAAAAGCTTGTGACCCAGAAACACCGATACAGAAACTTTTTAAAACGCTGATGAAAGCGTTTGTACGGTGTGTGGCACTAAAATGGGTGTGAGGCATGGATTCTACAAGAAAAATCATCCTTCGAAATGTGGCGTTAATGAAGAAATTGGTATCAAATGAGTGAGTTAAAAATGATAGGAGAAAATAAAGGTAGAGTACCTTTAAAAAATCTAGAATGATTGAGCACACTATAAGTCATGAAGAAGTCATGCTTATTGGCTGTGGAGAGAATGGAAGAAGGGAAACATCTATAAGAAGGCCACAATTGAAAAACTGACTTAAGAATACAAAATGTAGAAGAAAAACCACAAGGAAATTACGTCTAGATTAGGATTGGGAAGAACGTACAGCTGCGCAAACCCATGAAGAGATTCCTAATCTGAGGGAAAGGAATAGTTCATTCCATAGAGTGTGCGACAAAGTGTAAGTAATTTGAATTTTTCCACAACAGAACCAAACGAAACCCAGATCATCATGTACTCTTTAAAACAAGAGATTTTTATGTATCTAATTCACTTACATATTTCTCATTAACTCTTATTTTAGTAATGAGCGTAAACAAAGATGATTTTTTTAATCATCATAATTCCAAGAGATATGAATACTTCCATTTTAAAAAGATTGTTCACTACAATTCAAAAAAAAAAAAAAAATAGACAGTTACTATCAGAACCTGCACTGTTTACACAGCACACCGTTCTAATATGAATGTGAGTCTCCTTTCAATTTCTCACTATAGCTGTGCGTGTCTTTTTACGAACACAAATAAAGGACAAAAAGACTCTCAAAGGGAGTGAATTGCTATATACAAGCAAATGTAGTATTTCAATATAGAATGTTGGGAATGTTTGTGGCAAACTTGGATAAGTAAAATATGATACCAAATGCATTTTTTTTCTTATAATTACATATCCGAGTACGCCTAATCGTGGGTCCACAAGCCTTCCAAGTTGCCAGCTTGCAATAAGTTTTGTTCATTCAGATCAAAGCAAAGCGCCTGAAGTGTCCGTCAACCCGCTAAACGTAACTCTTCCACTGGTTGCCTTTCCCACGGGTAGCAACCTTAACTTTCTTGTGGCAATATTAAACTAATAGTGTCAAAGCCATGTCTAAAATGTGGGACAGCAACATTTCTTTTCTTTTTTCTGAGTTAGAACTAGCAAATTGGAATCGACCAGCGAAAACGGAACGTTTCTAGAGCTTGTAGTTTTCGAGAACTCATTGACGAAAGAACTGGCCAGAAGCATATAAACTTTTCTTGACCACAAACATAAACCTAGCATTTTAATATATAGATGAGCATAATAAATTATTTTTTTAAAGCGGCTGGCAACGGCAGTTTAAGTTTGTGCTTCACATTATGTGTTTTAAAAAATCGTTTTATATCGCAGAAAAAGAAAAACATGCTAATTACGATTATATACATAGAGGAAACCTTCGGCAATATTTACAGACCCAAGTATTTATCTACACCATGAAACTGATGCCAACATGTTTAATGTTAAGAAATTAATTTTTAACTTCAGAATACATACCTACGAGACGCGAGTTGAGGCTGTCGAGTCTCGAAAACTATGTCATAAATGTGATGTATTGTGTCGAAAAAAAAAATCTGTTTCTATTGGAAGGAGCTGTCTAATCTCGAATCTCGTCACGAACAACCTGTTTCGTCTCGTGTGCAACAAATAACCTTTAGTCACAAGCGGTACTGTCACCCTATATAGTCTCTCTGCTGACAAAAGACGTAAACAAAAAGAAATAAATCAATCAATCAATAAAGTAGTTTTGTGCATATTTACATTCAATATATACACATTTAACAAAAAACGCACACAGCGTATAAAGTGCATAGAATGAAGAGTTGAAAAATGATCATGCGTCTTATCCAATACTTTAACATTCTAAGTTAAAACTAACATATTTCACCAGTACGAAAACGAGAAATAGCACTGCAAAATGTCTAAAATACATCAATGCTATGCAATTAGCGTTCAATCATAATTGCATGTAATGCAAGCAGTAGTATGCATTATACATCAAGAAAAATTGTGTTCCTTCGTAGGAAGAGTCTAACGTGTATGGTTCTCGGTTTGATCTGCACTAGAGTAATAATCTTTGGGGGTAAAAAATTGGAGGAGGTTGGTTCTCACTTTAAAACATGAGTTTCGTTGGTACTGAAAATTTGCCTAAGTAATAGGGAATAAATCGACCATGTATTGCTTCTAACGAGCCATACAAAAATAGAGTTCCTTGTCAGTTTTGTAAAGTCTCAAATCAATTTTAAAAAATCGCTATATTAAAATTTGGACAACACTGGTAAGCTTAGAACATATAAGTACTAGCACTGATTACCCGCTTCGTTGGATTAAAACGAAAATTTAAATGCACAACTTCGTATATCATGTGTTTAGTATCCGTGAAAAATGCTCTTTTCGTTTTTAGTGGCATATATTTAAACGGCATCGGAAAGATCACTGTTCATCTCAGCGACCTCGAAAACTATGGATTCGACACTAATATCGGTCACTTTCGATAATTTTTATATATCTCTCCCTCCCCCAAGCTGCGGGGCTGAATTTGGTTTGAAACGGGGTCAGAAGTGTTACTTTTCATCTCATCAAAAACTATGGATTAAACACTAATATCGGCCATTTTCGATAATTGTATACATATCTCCACCTCCCCTCTTCCATGTTGCGGGGAACGGCATTGGAAGTGTCACCGTTTATCTCAGCAACCCCGAAAACTATGGATTCGACACTAATAGGGTTATTTTTGATCAGTTTTATATACAGGGTTAGCACAGAGAAGTTAAAATCGATTTCCCCGACTTTCCCTGGCACAAATTTTTGTTTTCCTTGGCATAAATTATTAAATATAAATGAGAAGATATGGGATATCAGTAAATGTTATTTACACAAAATTTATCATTTAAGTATATAATAATATCTGTATGATACAGCACCACATACTTTGGAATTGCAAATTAGACTTTTTTTGCTTCAAAAAACAATAAAACGCAATATAACGTGCAGTCAAGAATATATTGCCAACTCTTCCTAAGACATACTACTATCAGCCCTAAAGTGAAATGAAATGAGGTCTAAGTTTTACCTTCCATGATTATACCGTTAAGGCTAAAGGAGACTGATTATGAGAAATGAATGAAATGGTAAAATGAAGAAAGTGGGAGGAACGGGAGAACCCCGAGAAAACCAACGCACACGGTGTTTGACAACACAAAGTTCACCTGGCGCGAGCTGGGATCGAACCAAGGACCTCTGAACCATAGATGAACGCACCACCATTGAGCCACCGCGGCCCACTGTCAGTCCTAATATTCCCAACTCTGAGACATGTTAATCCTCACATTTACATTTTTTTTTTAACAGAATCGTGTTTTGCTTTCAGTTCTTGAATTTTTTTCTACGAGAGCGTCTTGTTCTTGTTTAGCAACATAATTCTATTTGTTCCTTCTTTCCTCCCAATTTCTTCACTTCAGCACTTCGTTTTCTTTTTTCATCTATGATTTTACTTTCCTCTGCGCTTTTGATTTGTTTCTGTGGTATTCATCATAGCTTCTCCGAGCTGAACGAACTGAGAGAAGCATTCTTCGATCAACAGGAGCAGATTCTACACCTCCATAGTACAGAACTGCATCATGCATTCGCCTCTGTGCTACCAGAGAATCTTCGATTTGCTTTTCAACAATAAGTCTTTTATTGACTAAGACTCCACTGAGACATTGCCGTAGAATGAAATTAAACATTTTCACATTTCACAAATCAGAATAATATGTTTCTTGGACATTACGCTTGCAAAGATGTCATCTAACGTGATGCTGTCCATCTCTTCGTATTCTCTGAAGCCATGAGAACCCTGAATTTCAGTACAGAAAGACATAAATTGACACTTTGCTTTCTTAGCTACAGAGTCAGATATTCTGTTAGGCTCATGCAGAGTTTGTAGGATGAGTTTCGTCCTAGTTTGAACAAATTCTGAATTGTTCTTTTCTAGCCTGGGGTACAAAGCTGACAGAGCATGTTCCAGTTTGTACTTCAGACGGCTCCTTTGCATAATCTTCTTGATTGTGCCCAGCAAAAAGTTTCGACAATCAAGCATGAAAGCTAGTTTATCTGATGCTTTCAGTTCTTCCAGTAGTTTTTCTGTTTTAAAACCGATGTCCCCGAAGATGAAAAGTGATACTTCGATTTCTGCTTTTATATGACCAATCATGCATCTCTGTCTTATATACAAACACACACACACAGTACCTAACTCCCTCAGCACGAAATAGCAACATTGCATCACTGTCATCATGGGAATGTTGTCATTGTTGTCATCTTCACACGTCAATCTGTACAACTGATGGAGAGGAAACAATGTTAGACTGAAAAAAAGAATGTTATACTTGCACATTTACGTTCCCTGACTTTCTATGACATTTTACGCAAAATGTATGATTTCTCTGACATGTTTTCATTTTCCTGTTGGAACCCTGTATATATCACCCTCCCCCAAGTTGCGGGGCTGAATTTGGATCCCGAAAACTGTAGACTCGACACTAATATCAGTCGTTTTCGATCATTTGTAAATGTTCCTCCTTTAAGTTGTATGAGTGATATGACAAAACCATCTCAGGTCTGAATATCATTTCTGATGAAAATTTCATCGAGATCGATCGGGTGGTTCAAGAGTGATGAACTCACAAAGACAGTTACTTTCATTTATATATATTCCCGCTCCCCTCTCCTAAATTGCACCGCCCTAGTAAAGTAAGTAAAATAATAAAAAAATAAATCATCACAGGCCCGAACTCATCTATGCTGAAAAGTTAATAGAGCTCGGCGGGTAGTTCAAGAGTGGTTTTATTCATTTTTATATATCTCCGCCTCCCCTCCCCTTTCCCTAAGCTCTATTGTCAAAGTGATATGATAAAAAACATCCTAGGATCTACGTTGAAAATGTAATAGAGATCGATCGGGTAGTTCAAGAGTAATGAAGTCACAAAGACAGTCACTTTTTTTTTTACATATATCTCCCCCAACCCCTCCTCTAAGTTGCAACGTCAAAGTAAAATGATAAAAAAATTATCCCAGGCCCGAACATCATCTATGTTGATAATTTAATCGATATAGGTTGGGTGTTTCATGAGTTATTGTTTTATTAATTTTTACATATATTTCTCCCTCTCCTCTCCCCCGCCCCCTAGGTTCTATCGTCAAAATGAAAATACAAAAGACTTCCCAGTCCTGAATATCATCTATGTTGAAAATTTGATCGAGATCGGTCGGGTGGTATAAGAGTTGTTAAATCACAAATCTAGTCACTTTTATTTTTATTTATACTGAGTTTTATATATCTCCCCCTACCCTACGTTCTATCGTCAAAGTGAATAGCTAAACGCACTCATAGGTCAGAACTGCATCTACGTCAAAAATTTGATCGAGATCGGTTGGGTGGTTCAAGAGATTAAGAGTCACAAACAAAGTCACTTTCAATTTTATAATATAGATTATGGGAGTAAAGTGATGATTTTTTTTTTTTTTTTTTTTTTTTTTGCAAAAGTGATTTTTAAAACAAACGAAAGTTGTTTACTTAGATTCAGTTAATTAAGAGATTAATTAGTTTGGAAAATGTTGTAAGCTTAGAAATAAGACATTATTGGTGTGGCATCAGTATGTACTTTTCAACTAAAAATAATATGCTCCGAATCAATCTATTTATTGACCAATTGATTGGGGTCTTATGCCCCTTTCTAGAAATATCGCAAATTTCGTACTACTTTATTCCACAATACTTTCGGTACTCCAAATTTAATTTCAGCATTTGCTTTCCTGTTTAAATTTTATTAGGTCTTAAATTCATATCCGAAATTTCACATATGTACGTGGACGGAAGTTTTTGATGTCCAGGTTGATTCAGGTGCGTTGGTTAATTTAGAATACCTAAAGTGTCACGGTTCAATAGCCAATCACATTCTTGAGTTCGAAACAAAGCTTCAATTTCAGTGCAATTTCAATCACTCCAGTGGGATCAGTTTACGACTACTCTAAAATCCTTTCGATTACAAAACTCAAACAGCAAACCAACGTACATAGAGCAATAACAACCAGAGGTGAAAAACAACTCAATGCATTTTGAAAACAGGACACTTACAAAACAAGCGTCTTGCTCTTTACAAACAAAAGCAACAGCTGTATGTGGTTCATTGAATACGTTCCATTCATGGAAACAGCGTGCGTTTATTATTCTTAAGCACCACACCAATTCTTTCCGCAGAACACAATGCCTAATCAAACATAATACAAGAAAGAAAGAATGCCGCAAATGTGACGAAACGGAAAATCGGGTGTCATTTAATAGAAAAAAATATAAGTGTGCTTGCATTGTTGTTATACCATTATTACTACTACACCAATTCTACCGATTGGTTCTTACCAAGAATATATTGCATAGGTAACGCGATCTGTCCCTGCATGTAATTACTCCAGGTGCAAACTAGTCCTTCTACCTGAAGAATGATTTCCATTTGCAGTCGCAGAAAGATAACGTTTACGTACTGGGAACATTTTGATTAGTTGAAGTAAATAGACGAATCTTTTTCTTAATAATAATAATAATAATAATAATAATAATAATAATAATAATAATAATAATAATAATAATAATAATATCTCACAGGTAATCCTCTAGGTCAGAGTTTCCCAACCTTTTTCAACTTGCGGCACACTATGGTTATAACTTGAATTCTCGCGGCACACTCATAGATATTATTATGTATTTGTATTTATACCTAAAATACCGTGGTATTTTTTTCTGTGATTACTGATCATCTTCTCATAGAGAAAAAGCTTTATCACTGGTTAATCATTATGCTTACTTTTTTTTATTGTAATTTAAAAATAGAAAAAAATGCAATGTAATGTTGGGTTCAGGTTTTTAAAATATACTCTTTCTTTTTATCACTCTATCCAATCTTTCACTAAGAAGGAAGATCAGTAAATAACGTACGAACAAACACATCTCTTGTTCTTTTAAAACACAAATGTAGGTAATATATATGCATGTTTGGTTTGTCGAAAGGATTGAATGATATTTTAAAATTTCAAGTTACGAAATAGTCTGCAACAATAAAGAAGCAATAATGGTCATAAAATGATAAACACTTTTTTTCCCACATTAAAAATGTACAGAAAAGTAACAAGGTCTGAAACTTAAAATTGTAGATTCGTAGTAGAGGTCCATAGTAATGTTAACTACAAATATTCATTTTTCCCTATGTCTTGCAATTTGATTGCTATAGAATTAATTTGATTTCGATTTCCTCGCGGCACACCAGCGGCTCATTCACGGCACACCGGTTGGGAAACGCTGCTCTAGGTTAATGGAATAAGAATAGAGGGTACGAGAGAATTCCGTAAAAATCCACTGAAATGACGGTATCCACTATAGCCTCAGATGGTCTGCGATGGAGGTATGCCTCAACAATGGTGAGAAATCATCCATTGAATCAACGTGTTTTCCGACTGGCTGAAATGGGCGTACTTTTGACCAGTTCAAATTGTCTTTCCTTTCTTGATAGCATGTTAGTGGAAGACATTTGAAACACATTCAAATTTCCGCTATTTTTACGTGGATAACCCGAAGACACAAATTCAAATTGAATGGTATTGCAAACCTCCCGTCCCGCTCGTCAGTCCAACAGTTTACAAAACAACCTACTCCAATCTACTTGCATCTACACTATCGAATCCATCATGCACTTCCTCGGCTCCTTCTTGAAATCTCCTAATCTTTAAACCTATGCTTATTACATACTAGCATTAATTACCCGCTTCGCTGGGTTAAATTTAAAAAAAAAAAAAAAAAAAAAGTAATATGTTCCGATGGTAGGTTACTTTTTACTATTACTAAACCGCACTCTGATATCGCTCATTTTTGATCATTTTTATGTATCTCTCTCCTCCTTCCCCATGATGCGTGGCTGAATTTGGATTTAAACGGGATCGGACGTGTCACAGTTCATCTCAGTGACCTCGAAAACTATGGATTCGACACTAATAATGGTGATTTTCGATCTTTTTTTTTTGTATCTACCCTTCGCCAAGTTGCAGGGCTGGATTTGGACGTAAACAGGATCGGAAGTGTCACTGTTCAACTCAGCAGCCCCAAAAGCTATGCATTCGACAGCAATATTGGTCATATTTGGTTACTTCTATATATCTTCTTCCTCCACTCCCCCAAACTGTGGTGCTGAATTTGAATTTAAACTGCATCGGATGTGTCACTGTTCATCTCAATGACCCTGAAAACTTTAAATTCGACACTAATAATGGTGATTTGCGATCATTTTTAAATGTCGCTCCCCCTCCTCCTCTCCTAAGTTGCACCTTCATTAAGTGATATAATAAAAATCATCCCAGGCCCGAACCTCATCTATGTTCAAAATTTGATCGATATCGGTCTGCTGGTTCAAGAGTTATTAACTCACGAACATGGTCACTTTTATTTTTATTTACATTGATTTTTGTATTTCTCCCTCTCCTCCTCCCCAACGTTGTTCAATGAAAGTGAAATGATAAAAGAGTATCCTAGGCACGAACCTCATCTATGTTGAAAATTTGATCGATTTTGGTCGTTTCGTTCGAGAGTTAAATTTTATTTATTTTTATACCTCCCTCCTCCTCGTCCTCCTCCCCTACGTTATACCATCAAAATGAATAGACAAAAATACTTCCAGGCCCGAACTTTATCAATGTTGAAAATTTGATCAAGATTGGGCGGGTGGTTCAAGAGATTAAGAGTCACAAATATAGTCACTTTCAATTTTATAATATAGACCAGCCATTGGCTAGCTGGGGGCTCCGCCTACGGCCTCGCATCTCTTATGTATCAGCCTTTGCATCAAGAGTGAATTTTGTGCATTTGCTCTTTAATTACATTTTCTGAATTTGGCACAGCTGGTAGCTTCGACCCTTGACCCTCACGTTTACTCGGCCTCGCATCTCTTAAATCCGCAATTCTATCAAATTTCAAGTGTTTTCTTCCTATTTCAACTATCTAAAAAATAAGATTTTGTATCCCAAGAAAACGCCCATTTAAATAACATGGGAATTTCTTCATCCTCCCTTTGAATCCCTTGAAAACTAAAAAATATTCACTTTTGGCAATTTTGCTGTAGGTCAGTCTTGCAAGGCTACAATCATGCGAAATTTAATCATTCTAATCCTGCCGGAAGTGCCTAAACATGTTGGGGTGTAGAATATGTCCCAACATAAATAACATGGGAAAGATTTTTCAGTTCCCATAAAACCACTCTACGATTGAAAAGTTTTATTTTTACTTATTTACTTAGTTAACGCTAACAAAAACGTGCAAGTATACCAAATTTCAAGTTTTTATTCCAATTCCAAGTACCTAAAATATGAGATTATAGGTCCAAAAAAACACCCATTTAAATAACATGGGGGAATTCTTCATCCCTCCTTTAGACCCCTAAAAATTAAAAGTATTCATTTTTGGCAATTTTCCTGTCGATTAGTCTTTGAAAGTTACAATCATGCCAAATTTCAACTTTCCACGACAACCATAAGTACCCCTTTAATTTAAGTTAGCTCATGTAGTTTTATATATACAGTAGTTAAATAAAACTGCGCGTCTTCATGGTCGGCGGTTCGTAATAGTTAAATTCAGCCATCTCTCTAAGATGAAGTGTCGAAAATTCGAGCAACGGACATACATTTCTTCTCGAGCGCATCAAGAACCTTCCACGCCCTAAGTTTCATGTGTCTACGTCCAGCGGTTCCAAAAACATTTTCTCGTCCTCATACCGAGTTCATTTAAGTACATTATGTATTCACTGAAGCAACAATGTATAGAACGCCGTGTCTTTATGCTAAACGGTTTAAAATAAGTATCTCGAAGGGGATTGATCCGAGTAAGAAACGTATCCTGCAAAACCAATGGTGTGATGTGATACCTGTATCATTGGTCAATTTTTCATTCACACTTATCTCACCGGCCACCAACAGTATCTGATGCTCTTGCAGGAATATGTCTTTCCTTCCCTTCTGAACCCAGACGGCAATTTTCCTTCATCTCAACGCGATGAGATCCCTCTCTCGTAGCGTTGGTGTGCGTCAATTCCCAGAGAAGTTACAGTAATTGATCTCGATGCCCCTTGGAATGGTTGTTCAAATCACCTGGTCTTAAAACTTCCAATGATCGTATCTACCTGTGAGGCTACTTAAATCAGATTGTGTATGCTGAGAAACTGCGCGATAGAAGCCACCTACAGGAATGCATTCAGCGCGTGTGTGACCAAATTTCATCAATCAGACATTCCCCTGTGTGTGCAGTGGGCTACAGCAACTACGGTTGAGCATTAGATGGAATGGCCACCAGAATGAACATACGCTATAGTGTGCCGTTGGTAGATTATTTTCAAGCTTTCAGTGTTCATAATGTGGAGACCATACAAGATTTAAAAGAAACAAAACAGACTTTCGGATATCTAAGCCAATGCCAGTATCACTTGATAGGCTTCCATTAAGGATAATATGCATCTGAAATTCATTACGAAACCCAGCAGATACAATTTGTGTAACAAACTCAAAAGATGTTACGAAAAATAGTACAAATATATATAAACTGAAAGGTCAACTTCTCTCCTTTCCGGATAACTAACATAGCAAGTTAAATTTTAACTGGATAATTTAAAGAAGTAATTATTAATCTATAAATAACTAACTCTAACTAACTCTATGGCCTATGGAACCCGGAGGTTCAATGCCGCGTTCACAAAAGCACTCCACTGACTTCTATCCTTGGCTAACTGCATCCAGTTTCTACTTTGTATTCCTATCTCTGCGAGATCCATCTTAATATTGTCCTCCCATCTGCGCCTAGGTCTTCCTAATGGTCGTTTTCCGATTGGTCTTCCAGTCAAGACTTTGAAAGCGTTTCTACTTTCTTCCATTCTAGCTACATGACCCGCCCACCTAAGCCTCCTAGACTTGACGACCCTCACAATGTTGGGTAAACCATATAAATTATGTAGTTCCTCGTTATGAAGTTTCCGCCATTCCCCATTCCCGTTCCTCTTAGGTCCGAATATTCGTCTCAGGATCTTGTTCTCAAATACTTTCAGTCTATGTTCTTCCCTCAGAGTAAGTGACCATGTTTCGCAGCCATACAGAACAACAGGCATGATTATCGTTTTGTATATTTTAAGCTTCAAATTCCTCGACAGAATTCGTGACGGCAAGAGATTTTGAACCGAATAGTAACACGAATTCCCTGCTTTTAGTCGACATTTAATTTCTTCGTGAATATGATTTTCCGCTGTTAATATTGATCCTAGATATTTGAAAGTATCCACTTTATCAAAAGTGTTGTTTAATATTTTAACGCATCCATAATTTGCTGTATTACGGTCCCGACGCACTACCACGCATTTAGTTTTCTCTGCATTTACTTCTAAACCCATGTCCCTGCAAGCGTTTAATAAGATCTCTGTATTTCTTTCTATTGTTCTCCTGTACAAAAAAAAAAAAAAAAAAAAAAAAAAACTCATATAGGCTATCATGAGAGATTTTTAGTTGAAGTTTTCAATGTAGTACAGGACGTTATTAAGCTAGTCTTTAACTAGAATAATTAGATTTTACATTAAATGCGATAGTAAATAAATTACATCAGTAACCATTTTATAGTAATTTTTATTTTTTATTTTATTTTATTTATTATTTTTGTGCTGCCTTACACAGAGTTCTCTAATTTTGGAAGAAGGATCAGCGTCTGTAGCCATTTTCTGTAGCGAAGCATAAGTTTCACGATGGTTTAACTTATACAACGTCAATACAGCTTAAGCATAGAAGCTTTTGCCAAGGAGTTCTCAAGATAATCTGCATAATACTAATACCTCATGCACACTATATTATATATGTGTATGTATATTCTATCCTTGCCTTATTGTCCGTGACAAAGTCAACTTTCATTTTGTTTTCACTTTTTTTCAATCTTGCAATTGTTTTCAAATAAATATTCAGTTGATATTTTTCATTCCAACATCAAGTCAACAACTTGAGTTGCATTCCACATACGACACTCAGCGATCCTGAAAACAGTGAATATAGTATGTATGCATATAGTATGTATGCATAGTTACACACACCATCCATAACAAAAGTAAATGTGACTTTTGCAAACAGAACTTGACTAGCCAATAATACAAAGATAGGCGAAAGAAAGAAAAAAAAAGAAACTTTGCCGGCCACTAAGGTTACAACACGTCTTGAATAGTTCCAACCGTAATACTTTTAAAAGCACAATGACGTTGCAAAGTGTGCAACAATCACGTCGAAGAAATCAGCAATGCAATGTAATAATTACAAATACTTTGAAACTGCTTGATAATTGTTGATTGTGTGTCTTCTCCCCACAGTGTCCTCTTCACTGTAAACGACGCTCCGCGTGAGAGAGAAGCTTAAACTATGCGAGACAAGGATACTAAGGTGATGAATTCAATGTTCAAGCTTGGTTGCATTTTTTGTGCAGTAAGCTTTTGTATAACCAGCAGGTTATCTTTATGTGCTATAAAACCATTAAGTAAAAACTAGTCAGCTAAGACTTCTGTATATATATATATATATATATATATATATATATATATATATATATATATATATATATATATAAGTATACGTGTTCTCTTAAAATTTTACAGGCACTCAATGCTCTGTTAGAGTTGGCTACCATATGCAAAACACAGTAAATTATTATTATTATTATTTGTTCCCTCCAAGCCTTCGGCTCGCTGCACGTTAGCTCAAAATTGTGCTTAATTAATCTTTTTAAGTTCTAAAGTAGTGTCTTCATTACTCGATTAAAAACGATTCAATAAAGTTTCTTTTACTTTTATTTATTTATTTATTTTTTTCATGTCTACAGGCACTGTTAGAACATGTTACGTATGGTTTCACGTCTTTCTGCGTAGAGACATAGGGGCTGATTACGTAATAACTTACAAAGAACTATTTCTATTGTTAGACCTATTTTCATTATTTTTCGGTGGGCTTACTTTTGCACTTAGAAGATTCAAATTTTGAACAAACATTCAGTGTATCAATTAGTATTTTTCATATTTTTTTCAGATCTCTGCGTTAAAACAGGGGGCGTCCAGAGGAGAACAAAGTTTAAAAAATTGGGACTTGAACAAAAAAAAATCTCTTTTTTCGCGATTTTCCCGACTCAGGTGCATGATGAAGACATGTGAATGGTACCATTTGAAAGAATGTTCTATTCTGAAGAGAATGATGTATGAACCATGATCCTACAATAAAATAGGGATATCTAAGGGAATTTTTACCTCAGATCAAGTTTTAAACGGGAATCTGGGGCATTGCGGGGATTATATTTTCGGCGGTCTTACTTTTACACCTGGAAGATTCAAATTTTGCAAACACACACATTCAGTGTACCCCTTAGCATATTTTAGATTTTTTCAGGTCTCTGCGTTAAAACAGGGGGTACTAAATCACTTTCATGTATGGAACCTCTAATATTAAAAGATCGCCGAACAGCAACTCGAAAAGTAGCAAACAGGATGGGTCAGTACATATCTGAACAAAGAAGAAAAAATAGTTGTTTAGAGTTATCTTTGTATGTGGAAAGAGGTGATGGCAGGAGCCCTATTCAATATTTAGTAGCAATGTATGATCCAAGAGACGACGGGGTGATTTTTGCCCCGCTCTTCATTATTCAGAATATTTTGCAGACCGTAAAAACAAAAACAGATAGATTAGCAGTTGAAATTCAGGCTGTACACCAATCGTGAAACGGAACTCCTTCGTGGCTAAGCGGTTAGCGACCGCGCCTTCGGCGTGGGAGACCCGAGTTCAATTCCCGGCAGGAGCCCATGTGGTTCGGATTCCACGTTAATCAGTAGGTCTACGTCTCATATAGCCGCGCTGTTGAACGGGACGTTAAACTCAAATCGACTCATCAACTCAATCGTGGAACGAAATTGCTTCATACAGTTTACCGTACTTGGGACAGTTTTGTTAAGAGTTCGTAAAGTTGCTACCGAACTGCATTTAATTATAATTAGAGGATGTTTGAAAATAACGCTGACGAGATTTGAATGAATTAAATAAGAATAATGTCCTTGTAAATAACAACATCGACAACGGAATAACAACAATAAGTGGAGTAAGAACAATTCTATGAGAAAGTTCAACAAATACCCTTCGTACGTTCAAGATGTCCCCTGTGCAACAAGAGAAAGAAGAAAGTTAACAAACTTCTATTGATAGCAGTTGATATGCAACACACACCCTGCCGTTCTGTTGAGAGGGAAGGTCACACTTATGCCGCGCAACAACAATAAAGATGTGAATTTTTTTAAGTATACTCAACTATTTCATTTTCCTCTGCATTCTATTCTCGCCGCCATAACTACTAAAGCAAATCTACATTTGGGATAAAGTACATCGAATTCGTTCCATGTGTACGTGATTTCAATCACATTCTTGAAAAGATACACATTCCACTATTAATCACTAAAGACAATAACAGAAGACGCCGATCTCGAACCGAAATTATGAATGCTTCTACCACAATCGAAGTGTTCTGCTGAAAACTGCATTGTTCATACTAAGCGTTACACTTTGAATGGAGTTCTCACAGCTAGAATTTAACGCTATTGACATGAACTAGACATCACACATTACAGTTTCTATTACAGATGGTTAACTTTAGGAACTGAACAAAAGAGTCAACATTTCCTTAAAATCTGGAATATTGATTTGTTCGCTCATATCAGTTTATTGGACACAAGCTTGGTTTGGTAGTGGAATTTTCGAAATCACAAAATGAATATCACCTTATTTATACTTTCGTGCAACGATAGAGAAGAAGAAAGTACAGCGATGGTGAGAAAAAGCGAATTTGAGATTTAAACGGATTCATGCGTTTCATTATCTCTGGAGCTGCCACGGTGGCTCAGTGGTAGAGCGCTCACGTCTGGTGCGTGGAGTCCGTCGTTCGATCCCAGCTTATCATCCACTGAATTTTGTGGTGGACAAAGATCGTGTGCGTCGGGTTTCTCTCGTTTCCTCCCACTTTCTTCACTCCAACATTTCATTAATTTCTCATTATCACCGTCCCCTTTAGCCTAGCCGGCATAACCGTGGGACGTAAAAATCAAATATTTCATTTCATATAGCATTATGTTTGTATGTGTTATCAGATTTTAGCAAAGAGAAAAGTCACCAAGAGCGACTTTTTTTTTTTTTTTTTTTTTTTTTTTTTTTTTTTTTTTTTTTTTTTACACAGATCTTTACCAGATCTAATCATGTACGAGGGTTTTCTTTTCTTTTCAGCTCGGGAGGACGGAGTTGCCGGGTTAAAATGGATACATAGTAGAAGAGGATAATAAACACTCGGACCGACGGAACGATAAATACCCGGTGGTGGCTTGCAGTTTAGCGTCCCTTTCAGCAGCAAGGCTATATGAAATGCTTCTATTTAATGTTCCATCAGACATATATCAAACTTCAATTTTTAAAAAAAAAAAAAAAAAACATACCACTGCAAATATAAAAATTATCATAAAAATCATAAATTGCACAGTATTTATCAATGTTGTTACTCTAGCTATAGTAAACTAGTATCATATGTACTCATATTTTTTTTTTTTTTTAATCAACTTTGATATTTCATCCCTTCATTATAAACTTCAGCTCTGAAAAGTGCAATTTGTTCACTTTAGATACTACACTTAGGGAGCAATTTTGACTATTCAAGATTTAAGGGAAAAAATGAAATGAAATATTTCAGTTTTACGTCCCACAATTATGCCGGCTATGCTAAAAGAAACTGTGATGATGAGAAATGAATGAAATGATGGAATATAGACAGTTAGGAGGAAAAGGGAGAACCCACGCACACTGTGTTTGTCCACCACAAAGTTCACTTGGCGCGAGCTGGGATCGAACCAGAGTCCTCGAGCACCAGAGGTGAACGCTCTACCACTAAGCCACCGCGGCCCCAAGCTTAAGGGGAAAAAACGTGCTGAAGAAAATGGTGTTTGTTGCGATTTAAAAAAAAATAATAATCCATTCATAAGATAATACAAGTTTAAGCTAACATCTGCCAAGTTACTAATTTGATTGAACGCGCTGCTCAACAAAAATGGTCCCCGTCAAGAATAGACTGGGACTAAATATTTTTAAACCAGTTTTATGCTGTGAATGTATATGGTAATAGTAGGCCTATATAAAAAGAAAAATGGTTAAGCAAGCCTCATTGGATCACTTCATATGCACTGGCTTTACAAACATGTAGCAACTAATACCCTATTTGAAATATGATGTTGACTTATCTCAAGTCTGCTTCAGTATCTGAAGTAAAGAAATAAACAAAACAAAATATAAAAGGAGGTAGTATGACTTGCTATAGTTATGTTTCGAATATTACTAGCACCTGCGTTACTAAGATAAGTTGAAAAAACAAGCATCTGAACGTAGTCTGACAACCATGTTCGTCTCAGTGGGTTTCCTTATATAGATTTCGTTAACGGGAAATATGGCAAAATGAGATCATACGCCAAACAATAATTAAAAAAAAAAAAAAAAAAAAAAAACTTACTGGACACTCTTAACCTCTTGGAAGAAATTATTACATATTTCCCGAATATAGACTGTATGTACCTTGTATTATATAAGACTGAAACGCAATCCGTACCTTTGGACTACATTATAAACACATTCCTAATATAGGGGACATTTTGTGTGTTTTGGGAGTGTTTTATTAACCTTACAGGTCAAACCTCTAATAGTTACCACCATCCATGCACTTTGTTCTCTCCAACACGTACAGCACACTTGTAAAAAAGAATTAAACAATATTGATATATTAAAAAAAAAAAAAACTCTTCCTTTGTTTCCGCACTGAGTATTGGGGCTACAGAACTACGTGGCAAGTGCAAATACGTAGAAAATTTATTATTAGACATAAAGGGTTCAATTGAATTAGGAAGTATGAATTTGAAACCATAGTCGCCACGTCCTAGGTGTGATTTGCATTGGACTCACTTTTCTAGCCACATATGGTAAAACCCGGTAGTATAATGACAATGGCCAGCAAAGGTGGAAACTTGACCATATGGTTGGTTTCTCTTCATTAAAGAACAACTATTCTCTGTTGAACATTACTGAGGCCAGTGACGTACGCAGAATTTCATCAAGGCAAAACTGAAATCTTTTGAGTTTTACGTCCCATGGTTATGCCGGTTAGGCTAAAGGAGACGGTGATGACAAATGAATAAAATGGTGGTATGAAGAAAGTGGGAGGAAACGAGAGAACCCTGAGAAAACCCACGAGCACAGTGTTTGTCCACCACAAAATCCACACGGTGCGAGCTGCGATCGAACCAGGGACCCCAATTTCACATCAAGGGAGTCAAGCACTCAACTTTATATATATTTTTCACATGTTTGATACTTGTATATCTTAATGGAGTAAAAGCTTGTTTTTTCCATATCTTTGTAAATAAGAACGGTTAAAATATCGAAACCCCGTGCGTACGTCACTAACAGTGCTATTTTGATGAAAATGCTTACCACCACAGGCGGTTGTAGCGGAAAGTTTATAATACAATCTTTCTTGGACATAAGGTAATATTCCTTCTCAGACATATATAAGGTATTAGAGCGAGCGAGAGAGAGAGAGATTGTAAGTCAGATCCTTGTTACCGTTCGTGACAGCTACCCAAATCGCTTCAGTCTCAAAGATTTTTTTAAAAAATGTGTAGGCGGATTCCATTTTTACTAAGTAAAATTAACATACCGAAGATCGTTTACAAGTTTTATATATCCTTTCAGAATTAATCTTTTAAACACGTGCGATCTGGATTTTAACAGCAACATTCATATTCGAGAAAATCTCTCTTCAAGCACCAGAATTGTATATTTTAAAAAAAAGAAAATCTGGTAAGCAGTAATGAACGGCTTTTGTAAGTAAAAATGAACGGCTTTTTTAAATACAGAATTTTACATTTATTTTACTATTTAAACAAATCCTTAAAAGCCCGATTTAAGTGTGACCTAATACTACTACTACTACTACTACTAAAAGTTTATTATCAACAATATGAGTTAATGTTCTGTCACATACAAGTACAACATGAAAAGAAAGAAATCAATCCATTTCATTATTGATAATACAGAAATAAATACCTAAATAAAATCTTCCAATAGAAGTCGTTGAAAGTAGATAAAGCACGTAGGTTGGAAGGTCATTATCAACCACAAATCATCTTGTTATTGAAATGTTTTAACATCAAAGTTCACACAGCTGTGAACAAAAGCAGCAATAAAACTGGATGATGATGATTAACTGTTCATCTGGCCTTGCTTTCAAGGGACCAGAGTTCGCGTCTTAAATGGCCTTCTAGAATGGAGATTATTTTATGATTTTCACTTCCACAACAGTCATCAATATTTTTCACTTTTCATTCCAAAGTATCATTCGCAGAAATTAGATAGAAAAAAAAAAAGATGTTCAAATAGACGCCAATTTAATTTATTTAAGTTAGTTCGAGTTTAGCCTTCCTTTTCATTACCAAAACTATACGAGACATGAACCTACTGTTTACGGTGGAATCCGAACCACTGTATCGCGTTCAAATTGTAAGGTCCTCCCACCGGGAACAGAACTCGGGTCCTCGTGCACCAAAGCGCGCGCAATACCTCTAGATCTGCGGGGATAGCTTTTTGTTTGAGTTGCACAGAAATAAAACTAATGCTAGCAATTGTGTGCTTCCGCCAAACTCTTCAATTGATTTAATCAACACATCACGCACTTTGTCACCGACAGTCAGAGACTTACAATTAGACTATTTCAAATCAAAGATCTACTGATTGCTCGGTGAAAATTCTTGATGTTAGTTAGTTAACTTATGACCATGGATTGCAGCGAAAGAAAAAGAAGACAACCATATCCGAAATAATGTCCCTTTTAATGTATAGAGTTGCCTGTCTGTACCACTAGGTCTTTCCACAGCTGCAAATAAACGTCAGTAGCGTAAGAAAAAAAAGCTGATAAAAAAGCTGTATCCTGACACTGAGAATCCCGGAAACAGTGATAAGTTCACTGCCCTTTCCAGCTCTTATTAATCTTTTAAAAATGGAAAATAATAACTTGAACTGTATGAATGCAACAGGAAGTTGGAGCTCAGCTAGTGACGAGGATTTAAATACCTCCCTAGCGGCTGAGTATATTCACCCAATCGGCTACAATGCAATTGCGTGTAGATCAGTTTTCGAGTGTTTTATTTAATGCCACTCTAATTCCAGGATACGTAATTTAACTTACTTTCATTCTATGTAGAACAATGGAATTCCTTTATACTATGCATTTTCAAGAGATTAACGATGCATGTGAAAAAAGAAAGTTCTCAACGCTTGAGTGAAGTTTCGCGACTTCGAACCCAGGTCCAATTATTGACAAACAAAATAGGGAACAGTTTTCGAAGTACACACATTGCCCTTCATTTACCAATTTATTCATCATCACGGGGGCGCGGTGGCTCAGTGGTAGAGCGTTCACCCCAGTGCTTGGGGTCCCTGGCTCGATCCCAGCTCGCGGCGTGTGGACTTTGGTGGACAGACAACGTATGCGTGGGTTTTCTCGGAGTTCTCCCGTTTCCTCTCACTTTCTTCATTCCACAATTTCATCCATTTCTCTACTCACCGTCTCCTTTAGCCTAACCGGCATAACCATGGGACGTAAAAATTTAGATATTTTATTCATTATCACATCATCGTTCTCAACTGCTTTTAGGGCGAAGGTATGTCAGTGGTAGTGCTCAACTCTGGTGCGAGAGATCCCTGTTTTGATTCCTGTCCACGCCGAGTTTGTGAATGATATGTCTGTGGGTTTTCCCAGAATTCTCTCGGTTCCTCCCACATTATCATTCCACCATTTATTTCATAATAATTCATAATCATTTATCAGTTATCTCCTTTAATCTAAGCTATAATCGTGGGAAGTAAACCAAACGTCCATTTCGTTTCATTTTTTCACCTGCAGTTATCACATAATCCTCTCCTTAAGTACACAGGTCAAACGTGGAAACTTGCGTATTGAGGATTTCTTTACTGTTTCCTAGACGATTCCTCGAGTAAACTTCCAACAGTACTTTGTAAATAATATTCCAGAAAGTCAATTAATTAGAATTTGTAGCACTATAGTCCATCTAGATATTCTCTCATTTTCATTATTTTAAAAGGACATTAAAAATAATCTACTTGCAGCTATTCAACAAACTGAAGAATGAATAAAGAACGGGTGCTGCGAACGAACCTGCGACCTTGCAAAGTGGTATACAAATTTGAGACAAGATGTTAGTTACATTTTGTAAGGAGAAATTTTGATTGATCGGTTAGTTGTGAAGTTTCAGGACCGTTACAGAGATATCCATACGCACTAGATGCATGGTATAGGGATTCCTGAAAAATTATCTTTCTCTTCCGGAAACTACTGAACACACATATATGCCCTTAAATCGGGAAATAACGTGCTATGGAAGGGAGCTTAATTCCACTGAATAAGATGAAAGTTTTCTCTAATTTTGAAAGCTGTATATTAGAAACTTGCACAGGCCAAATTTTTCGGTCCAAGCCCAATCTAGACTAAATGTACTTAAACCTGGCTCAGCTGAGCCCGGGACCGAAAAGTTTTGGAGGTTTTTGGCCCGATTCAGGCTTGGCCAGTTACGAAAGCTTTTGCTAAGCAATATCAACTGTACATACTGCATTGCTTGTAGCACCTTTTACCGCACCAGCGTGCACACAGACTTCAACGTTTGGCTTTATTCCAATTATCGTTTAACGAAAGCCAACAATTATTACAGAACTGTTATCAATTGGTCCGAGCCCGGCTTAACCTGAAGAGAAAGCAGTGTCGGCCCGCATAAGTCCGGCCCGGTTCAAAGAAATGGCGAAGCTGTTCTGAACAAGTCCAGCCCGTGATGGTCACTGCCAACTAATAGATGGGCCTGGAGTGCTATATTTTCTGTCCCCCTTTCCTCTCTTCTCAGAGATAATAATCAACCCTATTTCTCGTTTTGCCCTTATCTACCCTGACTTTCACTGTCTGGTAAAAATCATGATAAATGTGTGTCGCATATCGGGAACAGTACGCACGACTATGTAAAGTCGTTATCAATTCACGCGCACAAGATATTCGTAGCACGCATCGCACAGGTCTATGTAACGGGTCTTACGTCTGTGAATGTAATCTGTCTCCTCCTCAGCGTATTTGCACTGACCAGAAGACAGGACGGACAGCAGGACTGAGATAGAAGAACGCAGGAGAGAATGCAGAGAGAAAAGCCTGTGCCCAACATGTGTTCGTGTGAGTATGCGATACGTAGCTCTGTCCCACTGCTTACAGTTTCCTGTCTGTACTTCGCCTCTGCTTGGCTGCTCTGTCCTCTAGCCAAGATGCTGCTAGCCTCATCACTGCATTGAAACTGAAATATTTGAACTACCATTTGCAGTTCTAATAATCTATTGGATTCCCGTCGTTTGAAATATATTGCATTCGAAATATGAAATTGAACTCATTTGACTTCACATAGTCTTTCCATGAATAACGTTCAAAAATTTTATTTCAAGTAGTAAATTTGTTTGTAAGTTACCTACAAAAAAGGATAGGGTATGTCAGTAGGATGATAACTAAACGAATAAAAAAATATACAATTTGGCCAACCTTACTTTTGAATTTCCCCTATGGAGATACTCCTGATGAAATTTTATCCGTGGAAACCGCAGCAATTCAGTTGTAAAGCGTTCACGTCTGGCATGTGAGATATCTGATTCGATCTCATTTCTCGTCGAATGGGTTGTATGGTGGATAAACACCGTGTGTGTGGGCTTTGTCAGGATTCTCCCGTTCCCCCTCATTACTGTCTTCAATTCAGCACTTTTCATTCATTCTCATCAACACTATCTCTTTAGCCTTCACGACATAACATTAAAAGGTTTCATTTCAATTGTTACTAGTTCAAAACATCGTACCTTTAAATTAATGGACTATGAATTTCGTAATTTTGTCCTATTCTAAATACTAAGGCCTTAATTTCAGACTTAAATGTAAGTCAATTTCACAAACTATTATCCAGAAGGCTTTCTTCCAGAAAATTGTGTCTGGCGAGAGCAAGTACTGGGGGGGGAGGAGGGTTGCAATGGGATAGTAGTTTGTAAAGGACGTCCTCTGCAAAAGAGTGGTATGTAATTGCAATGTATCTTAGCTCCAAGGGTCTGGAAGCACACTTCGAAGAAATACTGATCTATTTTTGTTATCAAACTAATAAAACAGGTTTTGGAATTTCCGGAAAAAGACTTCCAAAAACAATTAAAAAAAAATTATATAATAATTCGAAACTCTCTTTCCGAAATAATTAATATTTAAATCGTCCCCTACCACCATTATGAAGGAAGTGTAACGTGAGGCCAATTGGGAGTGTGGTTTAAGAATCTGGTGGGGAGGAATGTTTAGAAGTAGATAAATCACACAGAAATTTTGAATAAATCTTTCTGTAATCCAATGTCTTATTTTTGTGGCGGAGCACAGTGGCGCTCTTCATCTAGAATCAAATGAACAATTTACTTTTTATCAACCGCCACCGAATGTGACCACCACCATCGATCGACTAATATATATTCCTTCGTGCTTAACAAACGCCTTTTCTTCGAGAACGACAAAAAGGCATGAAACGTGGGTGGCTGGGGTTGCAAGTCGTTCTCACACCCATCTACATCCTGTTCCAACCACTCCCAATGCCTTTGTTGGGACATACCTTGTTGAGAAGTTAAAGACATTCAGTCTCACGATCGAAACACTGAAGACAAATTTTATCTATACGTCTCCCCCCCCCCCCCCCCCATCAATGAGTTCAAAATGGCAGTGGCGTCAGCAGAAATTTATTGTAGGGATGCTTCGACAAGTGATTCTACGAGAAGTCAGCGCCACTTTTCTTATACAGCTACACATTTTCTAATTTTATCTAGACTAATAGTTAACATTAAATAATTTATAACAACAGTTATAATCATAATTTTACTTACGATTACGGCACTTTTCTCTGTTTTCAATGTCACAACAACAAAATAAAAACCAGTTGAGAATGCTCCAAGAGCATTGCCAGAACGAACTTTAAAAGAATGGAGAGATGGAGCGGGAAGGATAACTGTCATTGTTCCTAGATGTAAAAGTATTTTTTTTTATCCGCACCTTCTTCTCCTCGCAAAAATTTGCAAAATATCATCTCTCTATGACTTACAGTTCTCGAGATATGGCTGCTTAAATATCTAGAAATTCGAAATTTTTTGGTCAATATCTCGGGAACGGTGGCCGTTAGCCAGTGGCCACCAGTTACTATTTGGTACCAAAATGTTAACCATCCTCTTAGGTATTGATCAACATCATCTCTCTACAACCTATGGTTCCCGAGCTATGGTTCAGGAAATATCTAGAAATTGGCCATTTTTTGGTCAATATCACGGGAACGATAATCATAGAGAGATTATATTGGTGTTAATCAATACCTAAGAGTATGGTGAACATTTTAGTGCCGATAATAATTGGTGGCCACTGGCCAACTGGCCAAACCAATGGCCAGTTGAAGAGTGAACTCCGGTTACTATTTGGTACCAAAATATTTACCATCATCTTAGGTATTGGTCAACACTAAGATCATCTCTCTACAAGTTATGGTTCCCGAGGTATAGCTCCTTAAATCTCTGGAAGTCGGCCATTTCTTGACCAATATCTCGGGAACGGTAAAAGTGACGCGAAAAATTTAATGACTTTTTCAGATAGTATTTGATGCTACACTAAGCAAGGCTATGTGATAATATGTAACAAAACACAGAATATGTGTACATATTATCACACAGCCTTGCTCAGTGTATTGTTTTGTTTTAGTACAAAATAGAAACAAGGCTGAGTAGAATAGTTTTTGATGCTTTATCGAATGCAGGGTTCAAATTTGAAAAAAAAATCGCAAATAACAAACAGACGGACAGACAGACAGACAGAGAATTCAGTAACGAACTTTTTAAGTATGTTGAAAATGAAAATGAAATCTTCCAGTTTAAAGTCCGACGACTATGCCCTTAAGGCTAGAGGAGACTACGATTAAGGCAAGTGAATGATGGTGAAAGAGTGGGAGGAAACACGAGTATCGCGAGAAAACCCACAGACACGATGCTGTCCACCACAAACTTACTTGACCGGAAATCGAACCGCGGACCTCATGCACCAGAAATAAGCGCTCTACCACTGAGCCATAGTGCTTCCAACATCCAAAATAAATTACTTTCATTGATGTGTTTACAAAGCTTCTCTTAATGCTTCTTAGTGCAGAAGCAAGAATAGATACACCTAAGTAATTTTATAAGATGTCATTTATACTTGCACCTATCTGAAGTGATGAAGGCATATTCCGAGAAATATTTATGCATACTTATTTTCGGGTTTAGACCACAACAGCACATTTTCTCACTGTCGCTCGGATTGAATATAAACGACTACATTTAATTTATACCAAACGTGAACATATAGTATTGTATGTTCTTTGTAACCGAACGGCTAGACGCCGTGATACTTCTGCAAGTCCGGTGAGGGTAACAAAAATTCAATTTCGGTGAGGGTAACAAACATTTTAGTGTTGGCTAGACACCGTGAGAGAATTGTACTATTTGAATTAGGAGTTAGCAAAATCAAATTTAGGAAACCTATATAATAGCGGTGGAATCCGTTAGGCGAGCCACGAATCGACCATGTGAATGCATGCTATCTAACCAAATGCTATTCTTCGTGGTCTACAGGGCAAGAAACTAGTATTCTAATTTTGGCTTTACGTTCTTACGTAATATAGAAGCTAAAAGATGGGCCTATGGTAAAATACCAGAAAATTTATTCATTTTACTTGTTTGCTTGGATTTTACCGAACCAAAGGTTATAACAACTAAGAAACTTCTGAGTGATTGTATTAATACACGTGGTTTCCAAAGCACAAGAAATGTGCATTTCTCTTCTTTATGTTAAATAGTAAAGAAAAAAGGACAATAAAACTCAATGGAAAGAAAACTAATATCCCGACACAACTTTCTCTTTCACTGATTCTGTGTTGCTAAGCGGCACATACACATTATTTTGAACAAGCTATGACATCATAAGAAGATCATAACATTCCAAAACTGTACTTAACACGTCCATAATTCTTACAACTACTTCTCACTAATTCATGTGTGGTGTCACGTTCGATCACTGGTGCGGGCACTACGTCTTGTATAACACAGTGAAATCTTTCAGTTTTATGTCCCACTCTTATGCCGCGTAGGCTAAAGAAGACAGTGATGAGAAATGAAGGAAACTGTGGAATGAAGAAAGCAGAAGGAAATGGGAGAACCCCGAGAAAACCCATCCACACGATGCTTGTCCACCACAGTTTATTTGGCTTGAGCGGAGATCGAACCAAGTACCCCGCGCATTAAAGGTGAACGCTCCAACCACTGAGCCATCGCGGCCCCAACAGTCTATAGTGAATCTGATCTCTCTTGAAACAGTAAGTCTCACTGTTAAAAAGGGAAGTAAGTCCAACCATTTTTTTTTTTTTTTTTTTTTGAAGTGTAACGCCCCATGATTATCCACCGAAGCTAAGGGAGATGGTGGTGATCAGGTGGATGATAATGATTGAATAGAGAACCGAGAAAAGCCACCACACGGTGTTCATCCACCACAAAGCCCACTTGGCGGGAACTGGGATCAAACCAAGAACCCTTCGCGCCGGAAATGAGCACTTTACCCCTGAGCCACCAAGATTCCACAAATGTTTTAACGATGTCCCGTTTGTACATCATCACTTCTTTTGCGTTTACAGCTCCTAGAATCACGCAGGAAATGAGTCATCTACGTAAAGATTCATGGAATTGAAGTCCAGTTTGCATAATATTTTCTTCACAAGTTATCGGATACTAGATAACGTACAACTACAAACAATACAATGTAACGTGACAAAACCATGACTAAGTTTGATTTCTACTCAAGGTCAAAACTGTTTGGAAAATAAATCTCAAATGTGTGGTTAACAGAAGGAATCGTCGACTCTAGATTTTTCTGCGATAGTAAACAGTTATTACTCACTTCGACAATATACCCGCCTCTTATTAGGTAATCCAGATTCTAGTGTATATTCGAGACAATACAAAGTACTCCTACGCAATATCTTATTTGCACAACGGATTTTTTAATTAGTTATTTCAATCTTTACTCACATCAAGGTAATAGTTTGAAAATGGGAGACAAACCAAATTTGCGATCATAAAAAAGTCACCAAAATGAAATCTTTGAGTTTTACGTCCCACAGTTATGCCGGTTAGGCTAAAGGAGACTGTGATGATGAGTAATGAATGAAATGGTGGAATGAAGAAAGTGGGAGGAAACGGGAGAACCCCGAGAAAACCCACGCACACGGTGTTTGTCCACCACAAAGTTCACTTGGCGGGGCCTGGGATCGAACCCGGGACCCCAAACACCAGAGGTGAACGCTCTACCACTGAGCCACCGCTGCCCCGAAAAGAAGTCACCAAAATGAAAATGAAATCCTTGAGTTTTACGTCCCACAGTTATGCCGGTGAGGCTAAAGGAGACTGTGAGGGTGAGTAGTGAATGAAATGGTGGAATGAAGAAACTGGGAGGAAACGGGAGAACCCCGAGAAAACCCACGCACACGGTGTTTGTCCACCACAAAGTTCACTTGGCGGGGGCTGGGATCGAACCCGGGACCCCAAGCACCAGAGGTGAATGCTCTACCACTGAGCCACCGCGGCCCCTAAGAAGAAGTCACCAGGATAAACTCGGAACATTACGCAGACTGCCTACAGATCTTTGTCTCTGTTCTGGACAAAGACAAGTTCTAACCCCTTTACCAGTTACCTGAGATAGGTGGGACAAGTACAGATACTCTTACCTAGTGGGTTTAGTATTGGACTGTATAGTTCAGACACTTGGACATTACAGAAGTTAAAGAAATATTAAGAGAGCTTCAAAATTTGGTGTTGAGGAAGATGAAGATAAAATGGACGGAGAGAGTAACAAACGAAGATGTTATAAAATTGGAAGGTGAAAAGAAGACGCTTCTAGCCAGCATCCTTCGTAGGAAGGACAATTGGATTGGGTACGTCTTGCCATTTCCATACCGCCATAGAGTGAAACCTGGAAGGAAAGGAGGAGTAGGAAAAACACAGCGTACCTACGAGTTTAAAAGAATAGAAAAATATTTAGTAAAAAGAGGAAGCTGAAGATCGAGAAACGTGTAAGAAACATTTTCAGGCCCAAACCATTGTATATATATATATATGGTGTCCCAGGAGGAAGGTGCAATACTTTGGGAAATGGTAGTATGGATAATTCTAAATAAAAAAGTTCATATGAACATGGGTCCTAATCTCAACGATCTGAGAGCTGCAGGTTGTGAACCAGTTTAGACTTTATATTGCATATTGCTCACCCTGGAGTTATTCTACAGAGGTAAGACATAGCGGATTTGCAAGATGATGATATGACCTTTCCAACGGAATGCAATATGTAACAGTGGTGCCTTTGGAAGAGAAGTTATTGAGATATATTTGGGAATCAGTGTTGCCATCCTATTTCTTTAAATAACCTTAACTTTCCGAAATTTCCCTCAATAGCTTCCCTTCCAAAGATACCACTGCCACATGTTGCATACCGTTCGAAAAGCCATTCCATCATCTTTCAAATTCGCTAGGTCTCATCTCTGAAGAGTAAATACAGGATGAGCAATACGCAACATAAAGTCTAAAATGATTCACAACCTGCAGCTCTCAAACCGTTAAGATTAGGACCTATGTTTATATGAACTTTTTTTTTTTTTTTTGCTTACAATCACCCATACTACCATTTCCCAAAATATGCCCCTTCCTCCTGGTACACCCTATATATCGGGTGTTTCAAAACTACGACAATGTTTGAGAGGTAATTCCTGACACCTAGATAAAAAGTATAGACCAACCTGGGTCCACAAATGCTTCCTTTCAGTTATAGGCTGTCGAAAACAAAAAAAAATGAACTTGAAAGAAAGGTACTTAGCTCCAAAACTACGGGATCTACCGCAGTCGGGTCAAGACTTCATTTACGAATTATTATATGTCATATCCAAATATCCGTGTGTCAGAATTCTGTGGTACTTCCGCAAAAATTTTTATAGAGGTAGTTGGTGAGTACTTCAAATTATATGCCAGTAGAAAAAAAAAGGTCTAAAAGGAACTCGGGGCGCCGGCTTCAAACTCCGTCCTTAGCATAGATCAACGGAGAAGGCATGTAAAATTTAAGACCCACCTTGAAGAAAAATACTAACGAGTTTTCAGATCGCAGAGAAAAAAAATCTTTCATTAAGTTTTAGCTATAAGTATACATTGCACTTACTTAACGTCTAACATGTTTCTTGCACTATTTTGCTCTAATTCTAAGTAATAATTAGTAGTTTTGCGGGGAAAATTTGACTAAATTCTAGCTTCACCATTCATGGCCAATAGAACGGGAACAAAAGTTCTACAAGACAAGTATTCCATAAGCATACTAAGCAATTCAAGGTCTACCTCCTCCTAAGTTTGGTCAAGTTCAGGTAAAATCTGTGGATCGTGCACGATATACACTCACTGTGACTGATCAAAGAAAACAAATGAAGGACGATAAGAAATATATAAAATTCAGGTAATATACAGAATTGCCTGATACTTATCATTCTCGGTACGTTAATGAACATTGATTGTTACTAAATTTACTGGTCAGTGCAGGATACAGGGCCATCATTTGCAGTAGACCGATGTGTAATATGTTGAGTGTAATTATCCGCTCGAAGCATGGACCAAAGAAATAGTGAGAGACTAGTTGGTTAAGTACTGACTATATATGCCTATTGATATACCTACAAGATCATCGACTTTAGGCATCGATGTTTTTCTTCACCTGTTACCACTGCTTCGACAATACCAGTTTGCTGGCTCTGCTCCGTATATCTGGTTCTGTGTTGACTAACGTAAAAATTATTACGTGATCGAACGTAGAGTCGGAAATGACTGCTACAGAGCACCCGGGATTCACCTTACAGAACTAACAAGAAATATATTACGATTTTCTATGTCCTTTAGACTAAGGGAAACATTGATTTGATTTGATTTGAGTTTAGTTTAGCGTCCCTTTCAGCAGCGAGGCTGTACGAAAAGTGGAACTACCGCTTAACTTGGGATTCGAACCACATGAGCTCCTGCCGGAAATCGAACCCGCGTCCCCATGCCAAAGGCGCGTAAACTAACCGCGAAATACGTGGTTAATGAAAGTAGTGATTATGAAGAATTGGTAAAATGAAAAATGAAATCTTTGAGTTTAACGTCCCACGGCTTTGACCTGGAGGCTAAGGCAGTCGATGATTAAGGTTAGTGTAAAGGGACAAGTTTTGCCGATAGATGTCACTACAGTTTTCGTATCTCCCCCATGTATTCTTTACCATTCACGAAAATTTACAATTTCTCTTACAAATTTCAACCTAGAGACTTCATTTTTTTAGAGAAGGAACTTCATAACCTATTAAAGGGAACAATCCGTGTCGATTTGTTCTTTAGAATTTTCTTCATTGTTGAAACAGTTCCATTGTTAAAGGTTTGGATATCTTTCTCAACAATCAAGCCAATTCAACAATTAAGAAAATTCTAAATAAAAAATCGGCACTGATTATTGCCTTCGATACATTATGAAGTTTCTTATCTAAAAGTTTGAAGTCTGTAGGTTGAAATTTGTAAGACAAATAGTGAATCTTCCCGAAAGGTAAAAAAATACATGGGAGAGATACGAAGACTGTAGTGCCATCTATCGGCAAAACTTGTCCCTTTAAACCAACCTTGGCAAATGAATGATAGAAAAATTGGTAGAATGACAAAGTGGGAGGAAACGGGAGTAACCCCGAGAAAATCCACGGCCACGATGTTGTCCACCACAAACTTACTTGGCCGGGGATCGAACCAGAGACCCCACACGCTAGAGGTAAGCGCTCTGCCACTGAGACGCTGTGCCCCCAATTGGTAAAATGAGAATGTGCGAGAAAATAAGAGTATCTCGAGAAAACTATGTTATCGATCAAAAATTCACATGGCCAGGGACTGATGCAGGGAACTCTCACAGCAGAAGTGACCGCTTTCAAATTGAACCATCATGCCCTCCCTTCCCTAATTTAAGAAAGTCTGGATTTAAGACTGACTCGGGTAATTTAACCTATCATTCTAACCAGCTTAGAAAGAAAAACAAAAGAACAATGTAAATAAACGTAGAATTCGGAAGAGAAGAAATTCCTGAGATTGTCAACATTATAAAACTCGCATAGCAGCTTTATTAATTTCATAAAAACAATAACTCAACCGTGTACTAAACATTCTTCAGATTAATCATGAATAATGAATATTAAATTCCCATTCCACCATAATGTTATAGTTAACGGCATAAAACAAAGACAATTGCTTTTAAAAGTACAATAAACCTCCTCTGATATTATACAAAAGGACATTCCAGCGCTTTCCTTAATACTAAAAGTACACTCGTGTCCAAAATTATTGTCTCATGTCTATAAGTGGTTGCAGGAATATAATTTTATAAATTCGCCAGGTATTTCTTATAATGTTAGTATGTGTATAATCGGCGGACATATACGTGACAAATTTCATGTCAAAATAGCAGTAAATAAGAACAATAAAATGAAAATGAAACTTTCTTGTTCATTTAGCAAAATTTTGTTTTACTCATTCTAATTTTCGTATTTATAATTCTTTTATTATGAAATTTACCACAAATATACATTTCTCGATTATACACAAAGTATCAATATTAAAAGTACCCTGCAAAATTATTATCAAATGTAAAATTATTACAAGAAGACATATGCGACAATCATTTTGGACATGAGTGTACATGTGCTTCTTCCACATCAGTTCCGGGCTCTATGTATTTATCCGGTACTGAAGGTGGCCTTTTTTTTTTTTTTTTTTTTTTTAGCGAAATGCAATGTATACACCATACTTCGCTGTTTACAAACATCAGGGATCATCGTCATATTGCGTTTCTTTCCGTTGAATTGACGGTTACAAGAAGAAAGAAGACACTTTGGTAACTCACTTCTTGAGTCAGCTACTCAAGAACCTAAATTTCCAGTTTCTTACACTATAAACAGGGTGTTACAAAAATGGGTCACAATATTTTGGGAACAGATTCCTCATCAAAATAAAGAAAAAGTACATATGAACCTGTGCTCAAAAGTGGATAGTTTCGGAGCTATGGGGTGCCGAAAATGTGAAATAAGTGCACTTTAAAAGTTCTTAACTTCACTACCATGGAACCTATCGTAGTCGGGTCAAGACGTCACTGAGGAACTGGTATGTGATATTTCCAAATATGCATGCTTAAGAATGCTCCAGTACTTGCACAAAAATCTTTACACGTAGGCCGAGAGTGATCAAGTACTCCTAAACAGCCTCTCTAAAAATGATTGTGCAAGCACAGGGGGTTCTGAAAGGTAGATATTTGGATAGTTCACATACTAGTTCCTCAATGATGTCTTTAACCAACTACGATCCGTTCTACAGTAGTAGAACTATGGACCTTTAGGCTCCGTTTACTTTGGAGGCACGCTTGGCCAAGTAAAATGGAAGCGCACGCTTGCGCAAGCTTTCTCCGATGGGGACAGGCAAGCAACAGCAACTGATCGCGCTCCCATTTCATCAGTCAAGATGGAGTCATCGGACAGTGAAGACGAAATATTGCTTGAAAGTCACAGTCACTTGATAGAGACCAACTTTGAAGGAGCACGCTTGCCTGTAAAAACAAATTGTTTTGTTTCCCGATGGCGGCGGGGCAAGCTTGTGCAAGCGCGCCCTTGCGAGTGGTGAGCAGTGTAACCGGTTCCGTCAAATCACCACCTGTTTCAAACGCCCTTATAAAGATTTTGTTTGTATGCGCAAGGTTGCGCTTCTATTTTACTTGGCCAAGCGTGCCTCCACAGTAAACGCAGCCTTCAAGTTAAGTTTTCCACATTTTCGGCATCCTTAGGATGCCATCCTATAACTCCGGAACTATGCACTTCCAACCATAGGTCCATGTGAACCCGTTTCTTTATTTATTTGATGTGAGGAATCTATTCCCAAAATATTGTGACACATTTGTAACACCCAGTAGAACCACAGGAAAAAGAACCGGGCCATCCTAGGCCCACTCTCTGAGTGACTTAATGCATCATTTAGCTTAAGACTGTTCATCGTAATGATCTACCAACACATGTCGATTTCGAGCGTCGAATGATTTTCGTGTTTTCAAATAAAAGTTCTGCGAATCACTATTTGAAATCACTGAAACCAACTGGCGACTTGGTTCTATAACCAACCATCGTGGTGGGTAGATTCAGGAAAACAGAGCCATTAGTTATCTTATACTCAGAAAGTTTGATAAATGAGCAACAGTTTGCATTCAGGCAGCTTATTCCGACAAATGTTGTAACGAGGAATACTTGCTTGAGTATAATATACACAAGAAAATGAGTGCAACATCCTCCATTATCTTCCAACGTTATCTTTTACAGGATGTTTTAAAACAACATCGACAACATTTGGGAGGTGATTCCTGACTACAAAGTTAAGACGAAAAGTATAAACCAACTTGGGTGCACAAATGCTTCTTTTCGGAGTTATAGGATTCCGAAAACATAAAAAAATGAACTGTAAAGGTCTATAGCTCCAGAACTCTGGGACCTACCGTAGTCGGATCAAGACTTCACTTAGGAACTAACATGTGCCCTATCCAAAAACCCATGTTTCATAATCCTAAGGTACTATGCAACAATTTTCATAGAGGGAGTTTGGCTATGGGCATATACGTTGAAGTACTCACGAACTACCTCTATAAAAATTGTTGCGGAAGTACCGCAGGATTCTAAAACATGGATATTTGAATAGGTAATATACTAGTTTCTAAGTGAATTCTTGACCCGACTACGGTAGTTCTCATAGTTTTGGAGCTATGAAACTTTCAAGTTAATTTTTCCATGTTTTCGGCAGCCTATAACTCCGAAAGGAAGCATTTGTGCACCCAGGTTGGTCTATACTACTTGTCTTATCTTGGTGTCAGGAATCACCTCCCAAACGTTATCGGTGTTGTTTTTAACACCCTGTACAGAATTGACTAAGCACCGGGCGTGTCGATGTCGACTGCGTATGGAATCCCGTAGTTTCTACTTTACGCAACGACTGAAAACAAGCAAAACAATATTTACCAAATAGTGTAGTTGTTACCAGTGTGGCAATGTAATATCAATGAAGTTTCGCATTTGTATTTAAATAATTGAGTGAATTGAAGGGAAAAGATTGGCCATTACATTGTTTAAATCATCTTCATTCACACAGTCTCTATTAGGTTGCAGTTAAGTGCAGGTCTCAACTGCGGGATTGAAGCTTTACATTGTTCGAAGAATTTGACTCTAGAGAAACAGCATTTACTAACGCGAGCCGCCGTCCACGGAATGCAGCGATAACCCAGGGTTTTTTTTTCTTTTTTTTTAAACAATAGACTGGAATCTGATGTTAAATTCTGCTCGTCACCACGGTATGACTGCCTCCTATTTAACAGAGCAGGATACCTCATAAAAATAGCAGGGGGAAAAATTATAGCAAATTCTATGGGAACAGGCAGGCAGTGTTGACACCTGTGTGAACGTATTGTAGCAGCGGTGCAAACTAACACCTGCAGGATAATCATGTCGAATTCCATTGATTTGACTTACTTATGGCTTATTCTCTTGTACTCTACAATTTTCATATCCATTAAAGTAGATAAATTCAAAAATGTACAGTTACTTTTCGGAGATATATATAACGAATTCGTCGTATCACCAATATTATTCTTACAATGTCTGTGCATGTGCCGAATGTTCATCTGAAATCTATGACTTTCACAATGAAAATATTGTAACCCTAATTATTATATGCCCATGGCTATTTGCTGAATATTTCCAAATAAGAACCGAAAAGCACAATTCCTTCCTGATGATTAGTGTTCGAATTAATTTACTGGCTGAAGGGAGTGGGAGGGGTCTGAACTTTATAAACAGAAATATACTTTACGCTTTATTGTTAGTTGACATAAGCTTACTGTACTCAAGTCAATTATTATTCACCGAAACATTTGGAGTTGGTCCAATCGTAGAATAGGACACGTTCTTTTGCCATGGAATCAAATTTAAAACTCCTCCCTGACTTTCCACCCATGAAAGGCTATACCGACTAAACAGCTTTTGATTTGGTGATGTATGATCTGCAAATCGCCTCCATTCCCGTCATTTTTGGCTTTCTAGATCGAAGTTTACTAAGTCTGAACCGAACTGAGTCCTCAATTGCCTTAGGATACTAGATGAATACAGAAAATTGCATGCCCCATATGGAATCGAACACGAGGCTATTCGACTCAAACTGAAAATCAAGGAGCACGTTATCCAATCAGCTACTGTTTCGTGAAATGTACTCGTCCCAAAATACTCTTAATGAAAAGAGAATTTATATTGTTCTGTCACATAAGTGCTTTTTGTCATAGGAGACAGATATAGGTTTATTGTTTACTATAAGGGGATTTCTTACAAGACATATAATTCACATCCTGATTACAAATCCCTTTCATAAACAAGTCATTGTTTAGCATGATCTAATATTGAGCTCTCCCGTACCTTCATGGCTAAAATATTTGTTTTAGAGTACAACAACACGTTGAAACTAATGAGGGTACATTGGCTTGAATACAAACTCAAATACTAATTCAGATCTGAATAGCAGGACTCGTTCTTCATAGCAAAACCAGGGGGGGGGACTTACTTAACCTTTCAGAAGCTTCGTGTGTTAAATTCAATTACCACGTCCGTCCAAATCTGGGCCAAATCTCATACCAAACATAAGTGTTAGGGAAAATTAGTTTATTTTTGGCTTTTGGCATCTATGGACATGTTAGCCGTCACGTTTGAGGGATGACGTCCCTCAGCGATCACACTATCCGAGGAAAGGGAAGGAAGAAAGCGGCCTGGGACCTATATGTTGGGTACCATTCCGGCATTTGTTTGGTGTGAGAGGAAAACCCAGGAAAACCTCACTCAGATTGGCTGGCCTGAAAAACCTTTTACACTTTTTCGACAGTGTGTCTCCACTGAGAATCGAACCGAGGACCGCTCGCACCAAAGACGAGAGCGTTAGCGACTAAGCTATGCGTGGTCACAAACAGAAGTTTTATTGCAGTAGTGTAAGAAAAATAAATTTAGTCTTATACATATATAGGTTGTTATGTTTATTATTTAATTTTACTATCTTCTTGTGATAAGGTCACAAATCAAGTAGTTTCCGAACTTCTTCCGTTCGTTGTGTCCTCAGTGTACCTCCACCTAAGCACCAAAAATATAACACAGATCTAACCTCTACTAAATTCTAAGATCGAGAGTAGTATTGCATGCGCAGCGTCAGAATCATGGGATCAACTTATAAAAGGTATAGTTGGCTCACTTTCGTTTTATTACAACCGATATATAATCTCAATGAAAATGAGAAAGTGACGTAACTCGCACAAAATATAATTTTACTCCTACACCATGTACAGGCATAAAATACTGATTTCATAATTCTATTTGCACGTATTAACAACTAACGATAATTCAGTTAAAAAAAAAAAAAAAACACTTGCATTAAGTTTTCGTGAAAATTTAACATCTAAATGTACTCTAGATGGCACGTAACTAATATATTCAGTCTAAATTCTGCTTGGAAATACTAGTAACAATATCATTTTATAAATTAAAAAAGCATCGCCTAGCCTTAAAGGCATATAAGTTTCCATTACAGTTGGACTCACTTTTCACCAGCCAAAGCTGTTTCCATACTTGGCAAGACACACGCCTACGTCTGCAGACGAGTTACGACCGCGAACAATGATCTTCTCTGCTAGGAGTTCGAGACGATGGAGAACTTCCAGCTGACAGCTTCCTAATTTGCCCAGACCATTTACTGTCCTTGCCAAACTACAAGGAATTCAAATATGTATTCGTTAAAGTAGTTACAGATAGCTCTGTAACTATTCTAATTAGGTGTTTCTGAAGAGTACCTACCACCACATGAAGTTTCCTTTAAATGAACCACTTTTCGTTATGATCTCTCTATAAAGTAATTCTCGCTGAAACGCCCCAAGTTAGTAAACACTGAAACCACTGGAATTTGGTCACAAATTCAGGCCAGTATTTCTCGCTGTACTTAGAAACGGACTAGTTTAGCTACAATCTGACAGGCAATATAAAACAGAAAGCACATGATCAAATTACAATTGGGTTTGTCGTAACGGAAATGAACGATCAAGTTCTTGCAACTCAGCATTTGATCTCCGTATTCATGTATTGTATATTGATTGTCATTTTCAGAACAGGAAATACTCAATTCCGTGAAACATTCCGAAAACAAAAAGTGTTCCTCAGTTGATAAAAAAAAAGTCATGTTCTAAGCAGAAGTCATCTCGGTTTTTTTTTTTTTTTTTTTTTTTTTTTTTTTTTTTACAGTTGGAAATCAACATTTAATAATCAGGTACTAACAAAGGTTAGGTGGCCTTTCTGCATTGATGAGGACTTCAACTTCTAAAAAGATCAAAAACCTATTTTATTTCATTCTTTTTAATTGCAATCTCTGATTTGAAAGTATAATACTATTTGAAAATTAAGGTAGTACTAAGAGCGCACTAGAGTTTTGTATATTGTATATATTCCGACTTAGATTCCCCACTCCTCACAACGGGAATTTTCTTTAATATTACAACAATTGTAACTTGAGAAATCAAAACGCTTCTATCATCATCTATCGTCTCAGATTTCGTGTTCGCCAAGAGCGTCAATCCTTAAATTTCAGAAAGACAAAGAGTCGTTCAAAAATACGATCAACGGTCAGCCTAAAAAAAAAATCCGGCTTTTCCAAAATAGTGAGGCTCCATAATCCACTATTTTAGCACAAGCAACTTTTATGATTACTTACTTTCAGACCCAACTTCACTGTTATACCACTACTTAATTGTTGAAAGGATATCATGTTTGAAACACCATGCTACAATCGATCAATCTACTCACAGGCCCTCCATAAAACAATGCAATCTTCGTATCTTATCTTGATCGTGTGACCCCGCGTGGCGTAGTCGCCAATGCTCTCGCCTTTCGTGCACGTGGTCCCGAGTTCGATTCACTGTGCGGACACTCAGACGAGAAAGGGTAACAGCCTTTTCAAGCCAGCCATCTTGAGTGAGGTTTTCCTGGGTTTCCACACATTCATACCAGGCAAATGCCGGGATGGTATCTAACATAATGGTCCCAGGCCACTCCCTTCCTTCCCCAATCCTTTGTTTCTTCCCTTTCATCGGATAGTAGTTTCCCGAGGGACGTCATCCCTCACATACGTGACGGGCTAATTGGCCATAGATACAGACGGCTCAGAAATCTAATTCTAATACTAATACTAATCTTTACCTCGAGCACAGTGAATGATCACGTTTAAAAGTGTTTTCTTCCCTGATATTTTTTGAAAAGTCTGATTTTATTCGAATAGACTATATTCCTTCTTATTTATTCATTTACCAGTTTGATCTCTTTAGATTAATTTCTTCAGTAGAAATTAAAGTGGAGACGGAACAGGTTCTTGGGACGCGTAACTGACTGCAGGGAACGGTCTCTCTCTTTCAACTTTTCACTCTATGGCGAGCACCCGTTAATCTAGAAATGGTTGATTTCTGCCACTTTCGGTTTGAGTAGGGGGTTAAAGAGAGAACTTAGTATATATTCTTAGATAGGTAGAACGCTAAATCGATTGAAAGAAAATGTTTCTCGCTATCCCGAATAGTATTTGCCCTATGCAGAGAAATAGCGGATTCAGTTGAAGCTGCAAAATTCCTACAACCGGACTGTTTCTTAAATTTGATTTAAATTTTGGCTTTGGCAACAGGAAAGTGTTGAAGTATCAAAGAGATTAGGAAAAGGGGGTAAATCTGCTAAAGTCACGAAAAAGGGGCGACAAATTGTGTCCATTCCACTATATTCAAATCTGGGTACGAAAACACCTATATTTTTGGTAAGAACTGCGCCTTAAAGCAGTGGCGTATATTGGGTTCAGGGCTTGGCCTACCACTAACCTTTATAACATCTGTACATTATTATTATTATTATTATTATTATTATTATTATTATTATTATTATTATTATTATTATTATTATTATTATAGTTTAGTTTCCAAGTTATTGTATAGTTTTCAAAACAACAGAAAACCTTAGAGCATACTTTCCTTTTATCAAGTACATAAATATGATTTGCTCTTCGTTGGAAAGACTTATTTTATCTTATTACGAAAAAAGATCGTACATCTCTACCTTCGTGTACTGTGCGTGAAGTGTCCCTACATTTTACTTTGGATAGGTGGTAATTTTACTGATCAGTGTAAATAGAAGTTGTGCAATTGAACGCTGAAATAGGTGATTAGCCAACAAAGGAGCCTCAGCTTGTAAAAACCTTCGCAACGTAACGCAAATAATGCTACAGGTAATTATAACAGCTATACCCACTATCAAAAGATACTGTAAAACAAGACTTGTTTTACGTTGACGCAAACTGCTACGGAACGAGGCTCAGATGTCCGACACAACTCTCCGTGACTCCCAAAATGCATTGTTGTTACTCGTACAACTTCCCTTTGCCCTTAGCGCACGCCCAAGAAACCGATTAGTCTATAGGCAACTGGTGCTGCCTGTCAGCCCATTCGTAAGGTATGGTTAGAGGTGGAGGGAAGGAAAATGGTTTGATTCCTATATGATTCTTGCTGAAGCAAGTAACTAGAGAAGGTAGATTTCTGCTACGTTGCCAAATCGAAGATCAGACCGCGTGCAAAGAAGCTAGTGGATGTATCTAAATACAGTACATAAAGTTCTCAGAAACTTGTATCGTTGAAAGAAGATACACAAGTATAAAATTACCAATATCAATTAGCTTTTATTATAATACCTTTATTTAGTAATATTCTAGGGCTACCGACGGTAGCCCACAAAATACGCCGCTGCGTTAAAATCCGTTTTCTACCTATTATAAAAACCGAAAATTGTTTATTTTTACCACTTTCGAGTTGAATATCGGTTCTATAAACGAACTCTATTCTTAAATTTTGACTACAAATTCCGACGAAATTTGGTAATGATCCATTAAATATATATACAGGGTGTTTCAAAACACCGACAAAGTTTGGGAGGTGATTCCTGACACCAATATAAGACAGAAAGTATAGACCAACCTGGGTGCACAAATGCTTCCTTTCAGAGTTAGTATAGGCTGCAGAAAACATGAAAAAATGAACTTCAAAAGTCCATACCTCCAAAACTATGAGGCTTACCGTAGTCAGGTCAAGACTTCACTTACGAACAAATATGTGCCCTATCCAAATATCCATGTTTCTGAATACTGAAGTACTTCCAAAACAATATTTATAGAGACAGTTGGTGAGTACTTCAAATTATATGCTCGTAGCCAAACTCCCTCTATAAAAATGGTTACGGAAGTACCTCAGGACTCTGAAACATGTATATTTGGATAGGGCACATATTTGTTCCTAAGTTAAGTCTTGACCCGACTACGGTAGATCCCATTTTCTTGGAGTCGGGAATCACCTCCCAAACGTTGTCAGTGTTGTTTTGAAACACCCTATATATATATATATCACTCCCGGGCGAACGAACACATGGAAAGACAGGATAAATACAATACTTTGGTAAACCGAGCTTCTTAAAGCAAAGGGCATTCGGCTGGACCTTACGGAGAAATCAGTTAAACCACGTCATAAATGTTCATTCAATCTCCAAGAAAACAGAAAAACAATTTCATTCCCTATATAAGTGATTGGGCTTGAAAAAAAATGACATACACAGCAGCATTAACTCGCAGAGAACAGTGAACGAGGAATTTCTAAAATAAATTTGAGACAAATATTCTGCGTAACGAAAGACGAAACAATTTATGGAGAAAGTTGCAGTACGTAAGGAAATCTAATATCATACCTGTATGTGCAATAACATCAAATCATCAGCAATGGGTGCATAAGTTTCTCGTAGGCTATACATATTTGTTGGGCGTGTGAAGTTCTATTTAGCTGGATAGACAAGTTTCAAAAATGCCTTTGGGCATACTAAGAGCCAATAGAGTATGCAAAGCGAGGGAGTGGGGGCATACCCCTTCCCTTGAGCATTTAAAATACAAAACTCGCACTTGTATTAAAAGAATATAAGAGGGTGTGCTTGAAACCCCTTCCATGATGAAATTCTACGCACGCCACTGCCAAAATGTGGAGAGGTAATATGGGATGTAAGTAAAGGATATTTGCACTGAAAGTAACACCATATACAATACTTTGCTTAAAAGAAGTTACGAATGGGCCTGTATTTTCAAGGATAGATGCAATTTGCTTTACAGGCTATACATTACCTACATAAGCATCTATTGGTACTATGCAACAGTTCCTTACTGACATCCTGTAGAACATAAAGTACCTTCTTAGGTAGCTGCGTAACAACAATCCTGGCAGGGTAAGATCCAATGAAAAAAGCTTTCGTTTTTGTGACAATAAATCCCTTGATATTTGAGGCATACAGATAGGTCAAGAGCAAACAGGATAAAAAATCCTGATGAACTCCATAAACCTAGTAGAAATAAAAATTCAATTCACACTAAAGAACATGCATCTCAGAAATTTTGCAGCAGAATTAATAACACAGAACATTTATTTACCTTTTCATGGTTTACCACTCTTGCATTAAAAAGCACCCGTTGCATCATAAACGAAATCTTTTCTTCCTGTCTTCCTTTTTAATATCGATTTACTCAGACAAGAAGGCACTGTCTTTTTGCCTTTTTTCTTTGAAAACTACAATGTTGGAGGGAAAAAAATAAGAAGTCTTACAAACTGCCTGCTTTCATTTTAGCTCCACCAGTGAACACATCGTGGTTCTCTTCAACATTCACGATAAGAAGTGGAGGGTGCAGGGCTTTCTGAAAGCTGAGCTTCCTCCCAGAGCGAAGAAATGATATCGCAGGAGCATAGTTACCTCCTAATGAAACTAAAGAGGATCGCTCCGAACAGAGTCGCCCTCGTGACTGGCATTGGGTATCTTTCATTACAAAGATTGACTGCGTTAGTCCGGTAGTAAAGAAGAACAAGCCCTCATAATGTGAGAAGTCTTCCCTACGAAGATGATTCATTATTCAACTTAGATAATCGTCACAACTACTATATTCTGAGTTCCTTCTTTATCCTATAGGACCAGAAATAAATAAAATTTAAGGAGTAAATGACAGTTTAGAGCCCTCACTTACCAATCGAGAAGTCATGGGTTTCAGGCATGCGGTCAGCCATGCTGATTTTCCCCTCAGTTTCGTATAGCGAATGCAGCTTTGATACATATATAGGACTTGGCCGATTGATTTGAATTACATCCCTTACCGCAGTGAATGTATATAGGACAATCTATAGCTTAAACTGTGACTTGAACTATTGTGGTAAGTTCGACGGTCTCCCTTCAGAACTCGAACCGAGAACCCGTGTGCACTAAAGGTATGCACGTTAACTGCTATATCAGGGAGGAGGGTAGCAGATTTACTTCCAAACTCTGTTCTTATATCATTGTTAATAGCACTATAAAATTATTTTATAGTTGGATCTAGAATTTTATTAAAGGTGTCGAGTACCGGCGCCATCTTTCTTTTTATCCCATTGATACATAATGGCAATTATTTTTCTCTTTTCCTTGACGTGAAATGCAATCCACAAATATAAATGTAATATCACTTAATTTGATTATTTAATATTACAATTATATACAACAAAATTTAATTTTCACGAAGTAAGAGACAAATAATTTGAAGAACAACTATATAAAACCAAACCATTAAAAGTAACACCCATTTCAAAGAAAACTAGAAATTACTACCTCATATAAATCAACAGGTCAAAAAACGAAACTGGTGCAGGGAATCAATATAGCACAGAAATAGATAAACAGACGAAACAGAGAAAAATAATGTAAAAAAATCTATTACTTTGTTCGTCTATCTGATCTACTGGCACTATAAACTAAGATATCTTGAAACTAAATTCAGCAGGATTCTTTTATATATATATATATATGCATATTTCAGGTTGACCATATTATATATATATATACACTTCGGGAGGTGATTAGCGACATCAAAAGACAAAAAGTCCTCTTGCATGGTGTTAGAATTTCCCCATTTGAACTATTAGCAACTTAAAAAGTGAGTATAAAAAGTGCATAATTAGTAAATAATTTCACAAGTCCCTATCCAAGTAGTCGGAGTGTATATCGCAATTCAGAATTATAAAGAATATTTAGAAGATAGTACAAAAAGTTGAATAGAAACTATCCAACAAAGTGCCTGACAAACACAGTCCTTTCTATATGTTTAGTCACACTCACGTTACAGATCAACATGCTTTTCATTATTCAACTGGATTATGAAAAAAAAAGCACCGCAATGTGTTTAATACTCTCCAACCGGGAATCGAATCCGGCAACACGTATACCAAAGAAACAAACACCAGCCATTAGGCCAGTAGGGGGGCAGCAAAAGAATTGTGGAACTGTGTTGTAGCGCGGTTCCAGAGACTGTGTCACAAGTTATCAGTCTTGCCTAAAAATAGAAACTTTTTAAAATTCTACCACTAAATTTGCAAGTGGGAATGACAACTTATAAGTAACAACAATAGTTTTAAAATAATGTTTACTATTGGTCTAGTATTTCTGTTCCGTGATTTTGACGACTTTTGAAAAACACATGAGTCTTGTGAAACATGATCGTCATTAGAATCACTCGCTGAAATGACATATCCTTTAGATAATAGTTCCGGAAGAAGTTAAAACTACTGACGAAATAAAAAGTGAGGCAATAAATTAGGAACAAATCGCTGATACGTTTGTATTCTTACAGAAATCTCTGCTATACTGATTGTATACTACAAGCAGCGGGCGTATGCTAGAGTTTACTTCTGGCTTCATGTTTGAAAGGTTCTGTATTCGAATCCGGTGGCTAGGCATTCTCACTAAGTTATTTACAAGAGTCTTCCTCAGTTCTACCATGTGAATACAGGAATGGTACCTTTCAATATAGATCCTGTAGTACTTTTCCTTTAATCGTTATTGTTCCTGATTTATTATAATTCAAACCAATTTAAATAAATCGAACATATATCCCTGCACACCAGAAGCAACCGCTATACTACTAAATGACGTGCCAATCGGGTTTTTTTATGCGTCATTTGTTCTTAAACACAATGCGTAAACTCTATGGCTTAAGGAACCCAAAGGTCCATTGCTGCAGAAACAAATTTCCATCGCATTCTATTTTGCGATGCGATAGACCTTAGTATTCAACTTCATATTATCTTCCAATCTTCTTGGTTTATTTAAATTATCATTCCTTCTACGCTCATCGACTAGAACTTGATGCTTTGAAGTGCCCCGCCCATATTCGGTGACCCGTAATTATGATCAATTCAGCATTGTGTGGCTCTCTAATTTCACTCGTTTATTTATATATTTCTTACGAAGAAAAGCGATCAACAACGTTTTGTCTTGGAGCATCCTTTTGAGGAATGAGGCTATAGGGGAGGGGGAATGAGATCCAACCACATACCCACCCCGAAACTTGAAGCTTAATCTCCATAAAACTGATATTTTAATTTATCTTAGAGTCTTCACAAAAAAAAAAGAAAGAAAAAATCAATGAAATCTTTGTTTTACGTCCCACAATTATGTGGGCTAGGCTAAAGGAGACGATGATAATGAGAAATGAATGAAATTAAGAAAGTGGTAGGATAACGCCTAGAAAACCCATGACCACAGTGTCTGTCTACCACAAAGTTCACTTGGCGCGAACTGGGACCGAACCCAGGACCCCATGCACCAGTAGCGAACGCTTTACCACTGAGCCGCCGCGGCCCCAGAAAGAAAAAAAAAAGAAAATGAAACAAAAAAAACTATACCAATTCTCCTTGCTGTTACACCCTAGAGAGAAATTAAAACCTGGTCTCAACCACCGAACCCAAAAACGCTAAATATTTAGACCCATAAACGCTGCTTTACTACGGGAAATCAAAATATATTCAACATAAAAATATAAAACGAAAGTCAACAAATGCAAACTGAAAAAAAGACGGGGAGACCTAGAAGCAGGTGCACACTTTTAAGTTTTACGGGTTCCCGGTGAATTGAAAAGAAAGGGGAAAAATCTAATAACATAGAACAGTAACTGAATTGGAATAATGAGACACATAAATGAAGTCAAAAGTACATTTGTATTAAGAAACAAATCACTCATTCTTTAATATTTTTTTTAAGACTCAATAGTCACAATACTTTTTTTTCTTAAGTGAATAATCACAATACGTAGAAGATAATGTATCATCTTTCTGAGGACTGGACACGTGAGAATCTGGTTCAAGGACCAGTTGTTAACTTGTTTCGCCTGTTTATATTTCTCTTATTTTACCTTACTTTCTCTTCCTACAAACAGGTCTGGAATGACATTTCAAGAAACTTCTGCACCTGCAGTACATCCAGCAACAATAGTGGTAGCACATGCGACAAACTTCAGAATTTTTCTTACTAATTTTTCATAATCCTCTACATCGTAACTTAACTTTTCTCTCTCGTTCTAGAACCTCATGTTACTTAATTTTATTTTTCCCCACTCCCACACACTGTTTTCACTGTAACAAATTCAATTTCCTTAATGTGTATGATAATAAAACCTTTTCTATAATATTAAATGAATACAACCATTATGTTGATTTAATTACACGATAATTATTTTTTATTGATGCACCACAGACCGAACACGAGGTACTAGCGTGGAGCTAGCAATGTACTTCAGACCTCTTTTTGAAGTATTTATTTATCTCCTAAGGAAGTTGAAACTGTCTATGACTTACCTTCATTTGGCATTCTCGACTAAGCCCATACGAAGGCCCATGATAAGCCATCGTCCTTGTTGTCAACACACAACAGTATATCACAACAAAAACAAGAACACCTCACTACACTTCTGTCACTACGGTAACTCAACAAGTGTCTGCCAGTTGCCCCGCTGCTTCTGATGGCATGGCTTGTTGCTTTGCGCGTAAGGTGGGGCCGCATGCCATATAAGGATGATGACGTCGGAGAATCAATCACGTGACTCGTGTCGTGCCCTAAGGATCGCGGGAAAGTCTGCTACTCGTCCCTCACCCTCAACTTCAGAGACCAATGCTATAATCCTGACCATGCTAGATGCGTTAATATTTGTTCGGCGCTGAAAAAAAGAAATCGAAAGGGAGATCAAAGCAATAATTACAAAATATATGTTGTTCTTTATGTCACTGAGAAAGTAGGTCTAATGGGAAATAAACACTGTTTTCGAAACGGTTTCGGTGAATATTACACACTAACAAAGTTGTGTGACCATTGTTTTTAAAGGTACTCCATAACAACTCGTTCCTTAGCTCTTTTTAAAATTATTAAGCACATACTACGTACTAATCTCCTACTTAGGAGATCACAAGCTTGATTATTAGAATCTATATTTTTTCACTTTTTTTCGTTAAGTTGTGTTCCAAGAGATTATTATATCGAGAATGTAACCTATTAAGGTTTCAAAGAAACCAAACCAATACTAGCATGTGTTCTCATATACAAATATGCAACCTGCTGGCCCTTTCCCTGGAGGTCCAGTCCAGTGATTCCCAACTTTTTGATTGACGGCACTTGAGTGAACTCGCTCCACAACATACAATCTTTAATTTTTAATTAATAACTAGTAGTAGTACTCGTTTTTCGCACCACAGTTCAAGCAGTATACCGTACAACTTGTAACGCAAGAGAGTAATGTGTGTTTACTGTACCTGAGGTACAATATGCTTTTTGAGCGTACAGGACATGTGACTTGCCAACCTCCTTTGAGTAGAAAATCTTTTTTTTAATGATTTGTACGCGATTAGATCTAGTTAAGATGTATCTGACTACAAACTTTGGTGGCTTTAGGTGAGTCCTTTCTACGCGGAAAGCTGATAACCGACACACACACACGCACACATTTTTTTATACATTAGTAAGCAAAAGGATAATATAACGATAGTGTAAGCCTATAATTTTCCACAAAGTGGTTACTCTATGGTACTGAACAATTGCTACCCCCAGCGTATGCGCCTTTGCCGTGGGGAACACGGGTTCGATTTCCGACGGGAGCTCTTGTGGTTCGAATTCCTTGTTAATCAGTAAGTCCCGTCTCATATGGCCTCGCTGCTGAAAGGAATGTTAAACTTTAAATCAACTCAACTCATCAATTGTTACAGTCTGTCCCAAAATTGACTTTAACAAACTATTAAATGCTTCATGCAGGGCCAGCTATACTATATGCGCAATACATGCATCTGCAAGGGACGGCAAAATCTGTCATATTATAACTATATTATTTAAAATAAATATTTCTCGTTGGAAATAGATTTCATGATGATGGTAGTTAAATTTACTAAGCTCACCTATTTGAATACTACATTCATAAATCATGTTTAGGTCGGATTAGTTTAAGGTCACATGGACAGTGCTAAACCAAATGGTCAAACAAATCCCAGCATCAATTGTTTGATTGTTGTCAAATACAAGAACTCATTTCTCGAAAAGTAGCATACACCAGCTCTATTTAATTAGTTATCACAATTTTGATGTGAAAACTAGTTTTGTGTTTGTCACAAACAAGTTCTTTATTATTGAAGATGGAAATAAGTTCTTTTTTTAATTTTTAAAAGATGTAGAAGGAAAATCATGAAATATAGATAAAAGAGCTAGTTGCAATGGAATTAAAAACTGATATATTGATATTGAAGCTTGATATTGAATTCTATAAAAATAATTACCATTTTTCGACTGCAGGTGTGTTTGCTTTATCTCCTATTAATACAATAAATTATTATTAAAGAAAAAAGACACAACGAGGTTATATTTATAGTGTTTAGGCCTTTCTGAGTGCGACTGCTTTTCCCTCCCCCTTCGTTGTTCATGTTGTGGTAGCATCTTAAAATCATGACTTTTAAGATTTGTTCCTTCTGGAGAAAGACTGGACGGAAAAAGATGACATTGCACGTGACAACAAATTGCCTAGTGCAGGCCCTGGCTTCATGATCTTTAAACTATAAAATTTCACGTAGGGCCGCGGTGGCTCAGTGGTAGAGCGTCCACCTTTAAGTCCAATTTTATGAACAAACTCTTGCGCTGTGTGCTTATGCATTCAGAAATACAGTTCCCATCGACTAATTACTTTTGGTATTCAACTCAACTCACCTCCTCTCGAGGTTCTCCCGTTTCCTCCCACTTTCTCCTTTCCACCATTTCATTCATTTCTCATAATCACCGTCTCCTTTAGCCTAACCGGCATAACCGTGGGACGTAAAACTCAAAGATTTCATTTCATTTTTTCAACTCACCCCCCTCCTCCACCTCTCCTTGTCTAAAGCAGTGTGTGACGTAATATACTCTTTCCATTCAGACGAAAAAAAGACAGGAACCAGTTTACGAGGTTCATAGTTCTAAAACCGTCTCTTTCATTTGTTTGTTCTGAAACGCCTTCTAGAGCTTTAATAAAACAAAATGTTCCCATAGCTTTATAAACGCCCTTGTTTGCATTCTTTCCCTTGTTCAAAGACTGCATATCACATCAACCTAGGAAGATGGTCCTTGTGAAATCTATGGAAATTGTAAATCATGGCAGTAGGATTTGTGCTTCCCAAAGTCTATAATGCGGGCGCAGAGCTCTAAAAACTACTGATAGAAATGATTATTATTCATTTCTTTTCTGTAATTGCAAGCAAATGTTCCAGTTGGCGTCATTTGGGGAGGACAGAAGGGTGTAATTGCCTCCTCCCTTGAGCTTGATAAATACATATTGTTTGATCACATGTATAGTAATGCACTAATAAAAAAATCCATCCCAGGTCACACCAAGTAAACTTTGTGGTGGACAAACACCGTGTGCGTGGGTCTTCCGTTTCCTTCTACTTTTCCTCGTTCTACCATTTCCTTCGTGGCTCATCACCACCATCTCCTTTAACCTACCCAGCATAATCGTGGGACGGAAAACTTAGATTTCATTTCATTCTTTTTACTAATAAAAAAAAAATGAAACTACTATGTCGGCGGAGAATCTCCGCCTCCCCGCCCCCTGGCAAAATCTAAAATGGCGCTGCTTTTAACAACAAACCTGTATAGTTACGATAGCACATTGCTAGAGCGCTCATATTTTGTTTCAAGAGTCGAAGGTTTGATCGCAAGCCACATGAGTTCATGGACGACATTGAGAGAGAGATATTCAAATATGGAGACAGAAAAGGATGATTTACATATCCAATTTTAGAATTAGAGAAAAATGATCGGATTGCATCTGTATTATGACGAAAATTGTGACTTTGTGAAACAGAAGAAGGAAAGGTTCTGAACTGCGAGGATCATGTTAGGCAGATGTCGAATAGAGATTGAGAACTCTTGTTAGAGCATCAGATGATTATGAGGGAAGAGAAAGATCTTAAGATCTGGGTTATTAAGAATTAAAAAAAAAAAACTTTAGCTTCCGAGCCGGGTTTCAAACCACGAACCTTTTATCTAATCGAACCATAACTTTATCCATTCAGCCACGGAGAACTCTACGTAAACTATCACATACTTTTCCTTTAGCTACTAAAATGGGATATACCAAATGTTGACTCGGTGGATGCGCCATTCAAATAGGACGCAGACCTCTTATAGCTTAGTTACAGGGTGTATAATGAACTTCCCCTTGTTCAGAAACACTTTTTATGGCAGCAATAAAAAATCCATTGTTATTGTAATATAGTATATATACATATATTTAGAAAGTTTGACTCAGAAGAGAACCGTACAGTGAAGCGTACAATGCAACATGGACTCCTGGAGGAAGTTCAAAGGAATTTAGTATAAATTAGCATCTGAACAATTTACTGTGGGGATCAAGAAACTAAAACCATTCCTAGGAGGGGAAGAAATGACATGTAAGATGTAATAGAATAAGAAATATATTGGTGTCGAATTCATAGTTTTCTGAAAAAGCTAATTAGATTAATTAAGGTGTGTTGGAATGAATCCCAAAGTAAAATCCGGGTAGGAAAATTTTTGTCCACGAGCTTTCACGTTGAGAATGGTCTGAAACAAGGAGATGCGTTGTCGCCATTATTATTCAACTTTGATCTGGAATACGCTATGAGAAAAATCAAAGACAGCAACCAAGGCCTGAAGTTGAATGGTGTTCACCAGGTTATGGTATATGCTGATGATGTAAATTTAATAGGGAATGATAGGTGAATAATAGAAAGAAATGGAGAGGTTTTATTAAACGCTTGCAGGGACATGGGTTTAGAAGTAAATGCAGAGAAAACTAAATACATGGAAGTTCGTTGGGATCTAATACGGCAAAGTATGGATGCGTTAAAATATCGAATAATACTTTTGATAAGTGGTTACTTTCAAATATCTAGGATCAATATTAACACACGAAAACCATATTCACAAACAAATTAAATGTCGACTAAAAGCAGAGAATTCGTGTTATTATTCAGTTCAAAATCTCTTGTCGTCGTGAACTCTGTCGAGGAATTTGAAGCTTAAAATATATAAAATGATAATCATGCCTGTTGCTCTGAATGGTTGTGAAACATGGTCGCTTACTCGGAAGGAAGAAAATAGAATGAAAGTATTTGAGAACAAGATCCTGAGACGAATATTCGGACACAAGAGAAACGGGAATGGGGAATGGCGGAAACTTCATAACGACGAACTACATGATTTATACGGTTTACCAAACATTGTTAACGTCATCAAGTCTAGGAGGCTTAGGTTTGCATGTCATGTAGCCAGTGTGGAAGAAAACAGCAAAACTTTCAAAGTCTTAACTGGAAGACCAACCGGAAAACAACCATTAGGAAGACCTAGGCGCAGATGGGAGGACAGTATTAAGATGGGTCTCGCAAAAATAGGAATAAAAAGTAGAAGCTGGATCCAGTTGGCTAAGGATAGAAGTCAGTGGAGAGCTTTTGCGAAAGCGGCATTGAATCTCCGGGTTTTATAGGCCATAGAGTTAGTTAGTTACTTACTTATTCATAGTTGTCTGGTTGGAAGAGATGACTAGTGGCACTTCAGATGAGACTCCTCACTTGTTTCTAGCCTTGCATAAATGGAAAATGGTTTTAAAAATATATTTTTCCTTTCAAGTATGATTGCTTAAAAAACTTGTCCTTCAACTTCAGTTTGTAATTATTTTCTACCTCTTAGTTATAATTACATATATTTTCTATTTATATATTATTCCATGTTCTACATTTATTATATACATGGTATGTCTTATACGTTTGAAGAGAAGCTTATGACGACTCAGAGAAGCAGGGACATACACAGTATGTAGGCCCTGGCGGTCCAGAGCCCTTTGTCCCCCGACACCACTACTTGTCTGTAAATTTTACCAATTTTTGGAGATGATGTTAGACATTTTAATACAGTATGTTCTCATATTGAATTTGAATTCTCAAAAAGCTTTCAATCTCTAAAATAAATTTCTGCCTATGCCCCTACAAAGCAGTGATGATTTTAGGGAGTGAACTGGGAGTAATGGCTCCCTGGAGCAACGACAATTCTCCAGACATCATATCTCTGATAGGTCCGGATGTGATACCACTAGTATTTGTACGTTACCACTTTTCACTCTCAGTGTATTGAATCTCATGCTAAGAAACTGTTCGGTAATGTTCATTGGTTTTTCCCTCTGACCCTCATGCCAATGGGTCCGACTTTGGATATATACTACATCTGGAATGGCACTATGCATTTGACATGTAAAGAAACTATGCTTTCGACACAAATATAGAACGTTTTCGATTCTTTTTGTCTGTCACCCTTCCACTCTGACCTCCATGCCAACCAAGGCTTAACTCGTACTTATGCATTATCAACAGTGTTACTCGACACTAATATCTTTCGTATTTGACTACATCTACATGTCACTTTCCTCCCTTATTCGGGTTGGTTTCAGTGTCTATAGCACGGCCAACAAGAAATGGTCTCTGACGTTTCTTACCACATGCAGTGGGACATTGCAGCCTAGTGATGAGCGCAAGAGTCTTGGTCTTGCAGTTTTTGCAAGAGTCTTGCGCGCAAGACCAAGACCAAGACCAAGACCAAGACCAGGAATAGCGGTGCAAGACCAAGACCAAGACCAAGGGGTGCAAGACCAAGACCAAGACCAAGACCATACCTGCAAGACCAAGACCAAGACCAAGACTCTTGCGCAAGAGTCTTGCACAAGTACTGGTAGTACTTGAATTTTTTTATACAATGTAAAAAAAAAGAAAATTCATTACATCTTTTACTTGAATTTTTTTACTTCAGTAAAAATGACACTGGAGTGAATGTGTTCCCAGTAGTGTTATGCAATCCGTGTGAGTCAATCTGCCCCTGTAGCATATAGCTACATTATATCGTTTCCTGAATTGGTTGTTCGCGTTTTCTGTAGATATTGCTCGTTTTGAAGCCACACAGGTGTCATCTTGCCCCATATAAGCTATTTTGGTGGACAAACATAGTGTGCGTGGGTTTTCTTAGTTTTTTCCCGTTTCCTCCTACTTTCTTCATTCCACCATTTCAGTCGTTTTTCATCATCACCGTCTCCCTTAGTGTTGGTGCATTACTGTGGGACGTTAAACTAGATACTTCATTTCATTTCAAAGCATACTAGTGGTGTTCTTCTTCCAAAACTGAAGAGAAATGTAGTATTGAACATAGGTAATTCCGTACACCATAGGTGCTGACTACATGAGTATGGCATTGGTTATGAGACTCAAGCATCCGTTGTAAATTTTTAGTGTGCGCTCATAAAATTAATATCGAAATAGCATTTTCATGATATTGATAAAAACTAGTGCATGTGACCGCAAGTTTGATTTCATGGGCGGATGCTTATACGTTGAATAATTGTTTATCCATATAACTTTTGGCCTCCTTAGGTATACGGCACATCGGGGATTGAGCGATATAACATTATACTACAACAGTAAATCTATATTATAAAATTGAAAGTGACTATGTTTGTGACTCCTAATCTCTTGAACCACCCGCTCGAAATCCATCAAATTTTCAGTATAGATCAGGTTTGGGCCTAGAATGTTATTTGTCAGTTCACTTTGAAGGAGCAACGTATGGGAGGAGGAGGAGGAGGGGAGGTATACAAAAATCAAAAATAAATAAAAATAAAAGTGACTAAGTTTGTGACTTAATAATTCTTGAACCACCAGACCGACCTTAATCAAATTTTTAACATGTATGAGGTGCGGAACTGGGAAGTTCATTTATAGTTTCATTTTGATGGTAGAACCTAGGAGAGAAGGAGGGGAGGGGGATGTATATATAAAAATAAATAAAACTTAATAACTCTTGAAACACCCGGCCGATCTCGATCAAATTTTCAACATAGATGAAGCTCAGACCTTTCACGATTTTTATCATTTTACTTTGACGGTGCAATATAGAGGATGGTGAGGAGGGAGATGTAGGTAAAAAAATAAAAGTATAAGTGACTGTCTTTGTGACTTCATCACTCTTGAACCAGCCAATCGATCTTAATGAAACTTTCAACATAGATGAGGTTCGGACTTAGGGTGTTTCATATTATATCACTTTGATCGTAGAACTAAGGGAGGAGGAGGGGAGAGGAAGTGTACAAAAATAAATAAAACTTAATAACTCTTGAACCACCCAACCGAACTCGATCGTATTTTCAAGATAGATGAAGTTCGGACCTGAGATGGTTTCTGTCATGGTTTCTGTCACATCACTTTGACGATGGAGCTTAGGGGCCGGGGAGAGGAGAGATATTTAAAAATGATCGAAAATGACGGATATTAGAGTAGAGTCTATAGTTTTGAGGGTCGCTGAGATAAACAATGACACTTCCGATGCTGTTTAAATCCAAATTTAGCCCCGTAGCTTGGCGGTGGGAGGGGAGATATCTAAAATGATCGAAAATTAATACTAGTGTCGAATTCATAGTTTTTAGGGTCACGAAAGTGAATAGTGATACTTCCGATCCCATTTAAATGCAAATTCAGCACAGCAACTTGGGAAGGGGGAAGAAGGAGATATAAAAAATATTGAAAATGACCATTATTATCAATGTCAAATTCATGGTTTTCGATGTCATAGAGATGATCAGTGACACTTCCAATCCCGTGCCTTGCAACATGGGGGAGGAAGAGATATATAAATTTATTGAAAATGACCGATATTAGCGCCGAATCCATAGTTCTCGGTGTCTCTAAGATAAACAGTGACGTTTCTGATGCCGTTTAAACCGAAATTCAGCCCCGCAACTTGGGGAGAAGAAGGAGAGAGAAATATAAAAATAATCGAAAATGACCGATATCAGTAAGCGCTTTAGTAATAATGAAAAGTGACTGATTAATGAAACATGTTATTATTTTTGTTTTAAAATTTAACCCAACGAAGTGGGTAATTGATGCTAGTAATTCATATGCACAAGGGAGACTGATTTTATACAGTTATTTTAAATAACTTTAGTTTGATATCGTTATTTTGTATTTCTAATATAGGTCAAAAGTATTTATAGAAATTGAGTTTATAGAAAAGACATAGACAGACAGATGAGTCGTTTTTAGTTTTCACTCAAATTATTCTAAAATATTAAGTTTCGATGATAATAATTATTTTATTTTTTTCTCTCTTTTTTGTCGATATGCTAAACATATCATCATAATCATCATCAAAGCTATTTTGCCATTATTGGCTGGTTGCTTGCAGCAACTGAGGAACCTCGATGTACGGTGGTCCTCAGCTAGTCTCTTCGTCTTAATGTAGCATTTTTCTTAATATCTTCCTTCAACTACAATTTCCTTTGCTTCCTCTCTCTCTTTCCTTTCACCATACCCTCTAGCACGTCCTCCACAGCCAATATCCCAACCAGTTCTTCTTTCTCCTCTTATCAATATCTAATATTCTTTTTTCTCCTACTGCTAATATTTCTAACACCTTCTCATTCGTTTTCCGTTCAACACAGCTAATTCGCTCCATTTTTCTCCATGCCCAGGTTTCGAAAGTCTGTATTTTTTCCATTGCTTTTGCATAATGTCCATGTTTATGCCCCATTGGAATCAGTAAAACAAAATCTCAATATTTAATTATAAGTTTGTTTAATACAATGATTAGCTAATGTGGTTAAAAGGAAAAATCTGACGCCTTTAGAGTGTAAAAATAATTTTGCATTTCATGTTATTTCAATTATCTGTACCGTTTTGATTTTCTTTCATTCGTCTCTGGGGTAGCGTCCCTAGTTTCGGAACCTGTGGAGTGTTGGATCTGTTAAAAATATAAAAAGATTACGAAGCGTCGTGATTTATCTTATAAGTAGCGGAGCGTGGGCAGCCAATAAAAAAATAAAGGTCACCACTTATGTTGTACACTATTATCATACTTACACGAAGATAAACTATGTTACATTTAAAAACATATATTGTGTTTCCGTTACTATTGGAGCATTGTAGAATTTATTATCCTTTATATCCAGAGTAAAATTTACGTATGAAAAACATAAGATTTCTTAAAAGTAAAACTTGCAAGACTCTTGCAAGCAAGACCAAGACTGGGTATGCAAGACCAAGACCAAGACCAAGACTGGGTGTGCAAGACCAAGACCAAGACCAAGACCGAAGGTTCCAGTGCAAGACCAAAACCAAGACTCGGTGTGCAAGACCAAGACCAAGACCAAGACCACCCCGGTCTTGGTCTTGGTCTTGCATTTGCTCATCACTATTGCAGCCCCTACTTTGATACCAGTGTTACCAACCACGATCACTCTGTTTTATACCATTAATTAAATTGCCACTACAGTTGCACCGAAAAAAACCTTGACACGCGAGTAGTGGCAATGTCACTGCGAGCTGTCAGAGACGTTCTCTTACTGGACGCACTATAGGCCCTATAACTATGGAGGAATTTCAACCAACTTACCATCTGAGAAACAACTGTGCATGTGATCTTTTTTGAAGAGGAGTTCGTTGACAACTTTTTTCAATATCAATGTGGTGGCTTTTTTTTATTTTTTCGTTTTCCATGCTGAAGATTGCCAAAGAGCTCAACTTCATCTGCACCATTCTACTATGAATATAGGTTTTGATGGCGTTAATTCACTGAATGCTCGTTCAGGTGTTGCTCTCGTCACAGGAAAAGTGAGATACAATTATAAAAGAGAGGGGTCTAAACAAATACGGAACACTCCTAGCTATGACAGTTATCTAAGAATAAAACTTTAGCTAATTCATTCTAAGTGGAAATTTCACGCGATCTTTGTCTTCATTACTGTCCGTTAAAGTTGTTGAAGCAAAGAGGTGATAAGTGTTTTGAGTATACTTCACAGAATATAGCTCCTTCACAACTTCCTTTTCATCTAAGGCTAAAGTAGGGCGCATTTTAGACGTTGAGGAAAATTTTTGAAATTATATTTTAAAAAACCTGAAAAGTGGAATTACGAAGCATGAGCCGCCTCCTGCCGTGGGCCTCCCGCACCGTGCTCCAGTTAGTTATGCCTCCGTTCAGGGTGCATGATGCAGTTTACCTTTTTAGGAGCATTTTCTAAGGCAGCAAGAGTTCTTTACTGTTATGTGAATGGAGTTGTTTTTGGTAGAACTGTCTGATAAATAAGAGAATATACTCAAACGCAAATCATCTTTTTCGAAGTTCTAATAGAAAGTGAAACAAATCGTCTTAAATATGTTACGTTTTTGAAGAGAAAGAGAGCAAAAATGTTACTGCACATTCTCATAATGGTGTCGTTTGGATGCGTATTTATAACTTACAAATAGTAATGTTTACGTTATGGCTTGTTAGATGAGGTGTTAGTGAAAAAGATTTCTATGCTGGTGATCCTGAGTTCAAATCTCGTCCATTTTTGTTATTTATTTATTTATTTTACTTTTAGCTACACTTAGTTTATGCTATCCAGATTTTTAAGCTTCAAGCAAATCTAATAGCAGCTAGTGAATTAAATGTAGCTGTCATTATTTTCAAAGATGAGTATTGTAAGCTAATGACAAAGATGTATTCTATTAACGCTCATATTTGAAAATAATGTCAGCTACATTTAATTCACTGGCTGCTTTTATATTTGATTCAAGCTTGAAGATCTGAATGCATAAACTAAGTGTAGCTAAAAGAACAAAATAACAAGAATTGAAAATGTTCGAACCTAGAACCACCAGGGTAGGAATACCGTTCACTAAACCCTTATCTGATGAGCCACGACATAAACATACTATTGTAAGTTATAAATTCGCATAAATTTGTAAGTTATAAAATTTGATTTTTTTTATTACCGCCCGACTGTCGTGCAAACATTCAGCATGATATGACGTAGGAAAATGAATTACAGTAAAGTTGTAAGATTTAATATCAAAGTTGAAACATCGCAAGTTAAAGAAAAACATGTAATAACAAATACATTTGAAAATAATTTCGTCTTAAACTAGCTGCGACTGCATTTCTTCAAAATTGAACTTCTGGAGTGCACAGTATGAGCGTAGCTAGAAAAAAAGTCAATAAGAACGGTAGGAATTCGAACCTACGACCATCCAAGTAGGAATTCCTTACACTATACATTCAAGTAACAGACAACGAAGCAAAGTATTTGGCACTACTTTATCATATAGTTCTATCAAATGTAACTTAATTAACACAATAGGAATAAATTTTTACTGCCATAAAATGTGTTTCTGAACAAGAGGAAGTTCATCATACACCATGTAACTAAGCTGCAAAGGTCTGCGTCCCATCTGAACGGCGCGTCCACGGAGTCAACGTTTGGCATATCCCATTCTAGTAGCTAAAGAAAAGGTATGTGAAAGACCACATAGAATTCTCTGTGGGTGAATGGCTAAAGTAATAGTTCGATAACTAAAAGGTTCGCGGTTCGAAATCCGGCTCGGAAGCTAAAGATTTTTCGAATTCCCAATTCACCAGATCTTAAGATCTTTCTCTTCTTTCGAATTCATCTGATGCTCTAAAAAAAAGTTCTGTATCTTAACACGTTTGTTGCGTAACGAGTCATCGGTGGCTCGTGGCAATTCTTCATTTTTGTGCGATGCTGTTCTATACATTGTATTACCTCTTTGCGTTTGTGGTATTTCCTTTTGTACAGATTTTTAACATTACCAGCATCAACGTGCCACACGAGTCACCGTTGGCGCGTGCTGCTTTGGCGTAATGTAGCTTCAGATTCTGTTAACAGATGGTTGAAGTGTGAATTTGAAATCCCGTGACGTCATGTGTGAAGAGCTCAAAGTAAGATCTGTGCAAGAGTCACTGCTGACTCGTAACACACCGACGGACAAACCTTCAACGAGACACACGGTAACTCATATAGCACTAAGATCAAAACTCAGTTTTACACTGCCGCAGCGAACGTGTTAATTCGACAATTGCCTAACATGATCATCGCAGTTCGGAACCTTTCCTTCTTCTGTTTCACGAAGTCACAATTTTCGCCATAATATGGATAGTGTCCGATCATTTTTCTCCAGTTCTAAAATTGGATATATAAATCATCCATTTCTGTCTCCATATTTGAATATCTCTCACAATGTCGTCCATGAACTCATATGGCTTGGGATCAAACCTTCAACTCTTGAAACCAAATGTAAGCGCTCTAGCAATGTGCTATCGTAACTATAGTTGTTAAAAGCAGCGTCATTTTAAATTTTGACCGGGGGCGGGGAGGCGGAGATTCTCAGTCGACATAATGGTTTCATTTTTTTTTTTTATTAGTAAAAGGGATGAAATAAAATCTTGAAGTTTTCCGTCCCACGATTATGCTGGGTAGGCTAAAGGAGATGGTGGTGATGAGCCACGAAGGAAATGGTGGAATGAAGAAAGTAGAAGGAAACGGAAGACCCACGCACACGGTGTTTGTCCACCACAAAGTTTACTTGGTGCGAAGTGGGATCTTTCTTTATTAGTGCATTACTATACATGTGATCAAACAATATGTATTTATCAAGCTCAAGGGAGGAGGCAATTACACCGTTCTGTCCTACCCAAATGACGCCAACTGGAACATCTGCTTGCAATTATTGAAAAGAAATGAATAATACTCATCTCTGTCAATAGATTTTAGAGCTCTGCGCCTGCATTACAGGCTTTGAGAAATCCTACAAACAAAACCTACTGCCATGATTAACAATTTCCGTACATTTCACAAGGAGCATCTTCCTAGGTTGATGTGATATACAGTCTTTGAACAAGGGAAAGAATGCAAATAAGGGCGTTTATAAAGCTATGGGAACATTTTGTGACATTTTATTTTATTCAGGCTCTACAAGGCATTTCAGGACCAACGAATGAAATAGATGGTTTTAAAGTTATAAACCTTGTAAACTGGTTCCTGTTTTTTTCCTCGTCTGAATGGAAAGAGTATATTACGTCACATACTGCTTTAGACAAGGACAGGTGGAGAAGGGGGGGGGAGTTGAGTTGAATACCTAAAGTAATTAGTCGATGAGAACTGTATTTCTGAATGCATAAGCATACGGGGCAAGAGTTTGTTCCTAAATTGGACTTACATTTTTTGTAACATTATCCATGCATCGAACTGTACATCGGGTTCTTGGTTCGATCACAGCTCGCACCAAGTGAACTTTATCATGGACAAACACCGTGTTCGTGGGTTTTTCGGGGTTCTCCCGTTTCCTACCACATTCTTCATTCCCCCATTGCATTCATTTCTCCTCACCACCGTCCCCCTTAGCCTCGCCGGCGTAAGCGTTTGACGTAACACTAAAAATATTTCATTTCATTTCGTTTCTAAGATTTTGTGACATACCAGTTAGGAACCACTAGTCTAGTAAATACCGCGTGGGTGCATACAGTTCAGGTTTGACTGATATTGAGAAATTATTGACATTTGCATGAATTATTATAATGGTTCAAGTTCCACCTTAAAGTGTAGTTTCTCGTCTCATATAGCCTCGGTACTGAAAAGGACGCTAAATTTTAGTTCGAGCAACCCGTGAAGCACTGTGGTTTAGTTGTAGAGCGATTCCCTCTGATTCGTGGGGCCCCTGGTTCGATTTCCGGTCAAATAAGTATGTTGTGGGCAACATTGCATAAATGAGTTTTCTTGGGATACTCCTGTTCTCCTAGATTCTCATTCTACGAATTATTCCATCATCATTCAGTTGCTTTAATCATCTCCCTTAATATAAAGGGTATAATCATGGGATGTTAAACGAAAATATTTCATTTATTTTTTTTTCCAAGCAAGCTAACCTATTCACATTTTCCGTCAGCTAAAGTTTAAAAATTCGCTTGTAGAATGGAATGGAAAATGACCAGGCTTTCATCTCAAGTTGTTGATACCTGTGTGACAGTTCTTCAAAAAATGTTATTCCTGAAATGAAATTAAGGAACACTCATTGAGAAAAGACATTCTTGGAGAGTATAGTAGCTCTGTGATAGAACAATCACTTCTGATGCGGTGGGTCTTTGGTTCGATCCCCTTCTGTGGTAAACAACATTCTCTTCTTGGGCTTCCTCAGTGTTCTCCAGTTTACTTCCACATTGTCATTCCATCAATTCTTTCATAATCATTGGCTTTCATTAATCATCTGTCTCCATTAGCCCAAAACCCATAACTATGGGACGTAAAACTAAAAATTTCTCATTTTCATTTCATTTCCAAGAAGATTATCTCAGAGAGTGTAGATTTGCTCCTATTTGTTTTCGTCTTAATGTTCTTCCTCAAGGTGCCCATCTAGAAAAATAGAAGTGAAAATTCTTGTTCAGAACATGGGAAAAAATCACCTTCTTCCATTATTCGCACCATATAGTCAATATTGGTTTCGATATTGGTACGTTGAGCTATGATTAATTGCTCTCTCTAGGATTGTAGGTTTTTACTTCTAGCTGCAATATAGTAAATGTCTGTATCACGTAGTAAAGCATTGTTAATTTACCGTTGTATTCTACACAACCACTGAACTCCCTCGTACTTATGAGGATAGCGTACGGGCCTTTGGGTGGAACACTCGGGTTCGCTTCGCAGTGGGAGCTCATGTATAAAGGTAACCAGGAAAGTTCTGTCGCTTTTTGTAGAGATCTGTGTTCAATTGACATTCACACCGTGAGTTGAATACAAATGGAAATAGATCTAAGGTGAAGGTCAGTTGTTGGTGTGGGTATATCCAATATACTACATGATTGTGGTAGTACAGTTATACCGTGAACTTGCGTAAGAGCAGAGTGAACATGGGACCTCCACAGACCGTCATAAGGACGTGCATGCTGTACCAGTTCAAACTGGGGTCACACGCCGATTCAGGGGGGCGGAAGATATACCATGCCTTTGGTGAGGGTGTCGTGACTACGCGAACAGTGTAACGGTGGTTTAACCAGTTTAATTACGGTGACGAAACACTCGAAGACGCACAATGTGCCGGAAGATCAGCACATATACAAAATAAAGATCTTCAGTCATCAATTGAGACGAACAGTGGCCATAGTGTTGTAAATAGGAAAAAAAACCGTTCGTATTTTTTCAGAAATGTACGTTTTTTTTAGAAAAAAAGTTGCCTCTCGTTTTTTTCTAAATTTCGTTTTTTTTTTTCAAATAGTCACTTCTAATGCATCTTACGTCTATTTAAGTATTAAATATTTTTATGTAGGTATAATCCAGTAGCGGCTCGTGGTCTGTACAAACACCGGTTGCAATGTTGCAATATCAAAGATATGTAGGTACGCGCAAGTGTTCCCCTCCCCCAGCATTCTTGAGTCTTATCCAAGAAATATTCAGGAAATATGAAGAGGAAAGTCTTTTAAGCTCTATTTGTATATTATTGATTAAATTGTTTCTCTAATATTAATTTAATATATAAGCTATTTCCTTTTTTTCAAACAACCACTATCAATGTACGTTTATACACTATTTATATACAAAACCTCTACACTCATGTTATTGAACACGAGATAAATCGAATATATAGTATGTGCTGTAAGCCATGAATGATGCCGTTAATCCGAAAAGAAAAAAAAAAAGCAAAATTGCATGCACGCAGTTAAACAAAATTATTTAATTATATAAACTATGCATTATTTTAGAATGGAAGGCCTTTCTTCGATCTTTCGGGCTTCAAAATTTTCTATGACTTTATTTAAATCTGAAATAATGTTGCTCGCCAAGTTTCTCTGAATAGAAAGCATCGCTACTGCAAATATTTTCCGCTTTATTTTCTTTAGGGTCCAGAAACACCTCTCTCCTTCGACAATATGCATTTTGTTAGCATTTCTTTGTATAAATATACGGAACAAAAAGTCCATTTTCAAGAACCACGTATTTTTTTGTCTGTAAAGAAGCATGAAATCTAAGATGTTTTCCTTTAAAAAAAAAAAAACAAAGTTTGACATTCCAGGAAATCCGGCTAAAGAAGACAGATGAGTATTGGAAGTGAATGATTTGATATTAATTTATGCTCTCCGCCGGAAATCGAACACGGAATCATGTGCACGAAAGGCACAGAGCTAGGAATTAGACCAGTAGTAAGACATTTTCTTCTTGGAGACTCGATTGACCCCCCCCCCCCCCCGAGAATAGGATTTTTTTAAAAATAAATCTTATCCCAAGAATTGTCACCTTTGTATTATAAATGTTAAATAAAATCTATTGACTTCGAACGACCGCCCCCCAAACTTTCAGCCTGGATCCGTCCCTGCTACCACCAGACTTATATTTGTTCTTTGCGAGTTTATGTTTTGTGAATAACTTCTTTCTTTCACGCGTCTGTGTCTTCCTCACCCTATCAATTGAGTCAAGCGCTGCTAAGCGGAGGAATTCGTAACTATTACAGAGCTGACCAGTTGCGGAAAAAAATGCAACCGTAAGGGACCAATACGGGAAGATAGGAGCGATGCAAGAATAAATCCACTTCCCCATGTTAAGAGATAGGAGCTCGCTGCCATATGCTCAATGTTACTGCTTCCGGTGGCAATGTTCGCTGCCACTGGAAAGGTAAATCTCTCTCTTTCTTTCCGTTTTTTAATTGACTTTTTTCAGAAATGCATCAATACTGTTTTGCGTTCAAGAGCAAAGGTTTATTTTTTACTGATACACTACTTTAACACTTAAAAATATTTTTAGTATTAAAAAAAATATCCGGTTGCACAACCATGCAACATATAGTACCAGCCGCCACTGGTATAATCACCGTAAAATGCAACATAAATTAAACGCTAGATACTGATACGCTACAAATATTTTACATTTTACATGAATGCCATACCTATTAACAATTCGGGTTTCAGCAGTTTTCATCAATATCAACTAAGAAATAAAAGTAGACATGAAATTATGTTTTTTCGTGAAAGCAGGCCTTTAATAAGTACGAAAATAATGTCACGAACAGTATAAAATTCAAATAACTTGTCTAAAGGTAAAAACTAATACTAATTTGCCTAATAGTATTTTTTTTAATATCATATATAAATAATTGGTCGACTAGATATATATGATATGCAGAGCCGGCTCTACCATATATGCAACACGTGCATTTGCGTGGAGCGGCAAGTTTGGATGGTCCGGTAAAATCTGTCATAAGTATATTATTTAAATTAAATATTTCTTGTTGGAAACAGACTTCATGATGATGGTAGTTACATTTACTAAGCTGACCTTCTATTTGAATACTACATTCATAAATTATGTTTAGGTTGCATTAGTTTAAGGCCAATGCTAAAGCAAATGGTTGAATAAATCCCAGCACAAATTGCTTGATTGTTGCCAAATGCAAGAATTCAGTTCTCGAATAGTAGTGAATATCTGTTCCATTTAGTAAGTTATCACAGTTTTGATATGGCAACTAGTCTTGTTTTTGTCAGAAACAAGCTCCTTATCATTGAAGATAGAAACTAGTTTTTTTAAAATGTTAACTGATATTGAAGAGAAATCAGGAAATAAAGATAAAAGAACTAGTTGCACTGGAATTGCAAACTGATACATTGAGATTGAAGCTCGATAGTGAATTCTATAAAAAGGATTACCATCTTTCCTCTGCAGGTGTGTTTGCTTTATCTTTCCCTAAAGTAATAGATTAATATTTTAAAAAAGACACAACGGGATTGCATTTTTAGTAAGTATTTAAGCCTTTCTGAGTGCAATTGCACTTACCCTCACCTTTGTTGTTCATGCTGGAGTAGCATACTTAAAATCATGACTTTTAAGATTTGTTCTTTCTGGAGAAAGGGGGAGGCGGCAAATTATGCCATTGCATGGGGCGACAAATTGACTAGGACCGGACCTGATGACATGTATATAAAAGACATGAATATAGGATGACACAATTTGAAGTAATGCAGGGTGTTTCAAAATTAATATTAGGGTTTTGAAACTTTGTAGTATCTATTACAATTAACTTACAATTATAAATATTATATCAAATGAAAGAGCAACTCAAACAGTTTTGTACGCACAAATGTACATGCATTGTTTCCTCTGTCTGCTGTTAGAAAGAGCAAGCAGCAAAGACGTAGACTAGAGAGCAGGAAGTTTTTTGTGTTTTAATAAAGACTGAATCTGTACAGTACAACGGTCTGTTTGAAGAATATTAAACGGAGACGCTCGCAACTACGTCCTTATTCTTTGCAGTTGCTACAGGTCTAAAGCCTACAGACTATGGTTTACGTGCCAATTTCGCAAGTGAAATATTGCTGCATAACAATGAAGATTTTCTGGATCGTGTCGTCTTCAGTGATAAATCGACATTTCACCTAAGAGCTAATGTGAACACTCATAATGTTTGTATTTGGCCGTCAGGAAATCCTCAGGAGATGGTTCACTTGAAACGAGACTCCCCTAAATTGAATGTGTTTTGTGCCATATGGCGGAAAGTTTATGGGCCTTTCTCGCCTATCGACTAGATGTGTGCCGTGTGACAAATGAATCTCATATTGAACACTTATAGCAAAGACTGTTTGAGGTGCTCTTTTACTTGATGTATTGCTTATAATTGTACGTAAAATGTAATAAGTACTGCGAAGACTTAAAACCCCAAAATTCATTTTGAAACACCCTGCATTTCTCACCAACAGTGTTGGAACTAAGATGTAAAAAGGAGAGAAAATTGTCCTTATAAAGTTATTGTTTACAACAATGATATTATTATTAGTCGAGACTATAACTACAACAACAACACGAGTTAGTAGTCAAATGTATACTCGGTGGCCCAGGTAGCCAAAGTGGCACACACGGGTATGTCATTTGTTCAATCTGCTCCTGTGTGAACATTAATTAAGATATCGGGATATTATTCTTGCAAAATTTGGTTGGACTATAGTTTATCATATTAATTTTTTTCTTCTGGTGTCGAATTTCCTTCTTAAATTTCACCCCCAGTCAAAAATTCGAGAATTTTCTAATTTCGAATTTCCTTTACTTCTTTTTTCCCTGTAGCTTCCTTCGTTGTAGAAAGACCTCCTTATACTTGCCAGGTAGATACCTCGGATGGATACCTAACTGTTGACATCAATTGGACGGGCCTGCACGAAGTGTTGCCAATAAGGGAAATTAAAATTTTCCTAAATTTGGGGGGAAAATAGAAATTTTTGTTTATAAATCCGTACCTATACGTCCGAGTGCAAGTCAACTTACGCCAATCGAACATTTGTCCTTACTTAACAAACGCAAGTACAGACCGCTACAATGGGGTAATTAGGGAACGCACGAAAAATTCGTATTTAGGTTCTAACTAGGGATGGCCACAAAGTTCCGGTTCCGGTGGAACCGGTTCCGCGAGGAACCGGTTCTTGGAGATCTGGTTTTCAGAACCGGTTCTGGAACCGGTTCCGGACCTGGATCCGAAAACCCGGTTCCAGAACCGGATCTTAGGAACCGGTTCCATACCTGGATCCGAAAACCAGGTTCTAGAACCGGATCTTAGGAACCGGTTCCATACCTGGATCCGAAAACCCGGTTCCAGAACCGGATCTGAAAACCCGGTTCCAGAACCGGATCTTAGGAACCGGTTCCAGATTTGGATCTGAAAACCCGGTTCCAGAACCGGATCTTAGGAACCGGTTCCAGATATGGATCTGAAAACCCGGTTCCAGAACCGGATCTTAGGAACCGGTTCCAGACCTGGATCCGAAAGCCCTTAAAGACCCGTAAATGAGGCATAAAGATCACCTTCAAAAATAATGCAAAGAGGACCAATAATGCAATAATGCGCTTGTGCCTTCCTCGCCCAGACACGCTTGTGCCCCCAGAAAAAAATTTTGGTCCACCAGTGGGTGTTTAGCCAAATGAGTTGGCCAGTTTGCCTGTTTAACCAATGAGTTTGCCAGTTACCCAGTTTATTTAGCCAAATGAGACAAGCTGCCGCCGCCATGGCGCCTGCCTGTCGCTTCCACCATTTCATCTAGCATACTGTTCACAGCTTGCCAGCAGCTCGGGTTTAGAGTAGGGACGGTCACAAAGTTTCGGTTCCAGCGGAACCGGTTCCGCGAGGAACCGGTTCTGTTTCAGAACCGGTTCCAGACCTGGATCCGAAGAACCGGTTCTAGACCTGGATCCGAAGAACCGGTTCCAGACCTGGATCCGAAGAACCGTTTCCAGACGTGGATCCGAAGAACCGGTTCCAGACCTGGATCCGAAGAATCGGTTCTAGACCTGGATCCGAAAAACCGGTTCCAGACCTGGATCCGAAAAACCGGATCTTCTAGAACCGGATCCGTTCAGACCCGTAAACCGGTTCCTAGTGGAACCAGTTCTGGCCATCCCTAGTTCTAACCCTTGATTTTTCTAGTTTTTCCCTACTTTTCTGTTTACAGTAATATATTTTTGGTAATTATAAGTTTTGTTCCTTAAATATCGTCATAATACTTGTACGATATATTAGTGGTGTACCAATGTTTAATTTAAGATAGTTTGCGTCTGTCTGGTAGCAGTGTTACCAGCTACAGAAAATTTTAATTCCAGATTTTAGGGGGAAATTTTGGAAAAATTATCTGTCTTGTCTCTATTATTTCCCTCTTGTTGGCTATATCGGACCAAACGTACCAGTATCTGGAAGTCTCGTCTTTGTTCTACACAACGCACTATAGAAAGTTTCAATAGGATAATTAGGGGAAGTACAGTAAACCTTGTTCTCTAATTGGGAAGATCACTGTGATTTTTTTTAAAGGTAGAATGAGATATTTTTTATTGACATGCTTACTTTATTAGATATCGTCACAATACTTGTAGGATATATTAGAGGGATACCAAAGCTTATTTTAAGATAGCTTGTGTGTAACTGATAGTAGTGTTACCAGCTACAGAAAATTTTAATTCCAGATTTTAGAGCAAATTTTGGAAAAAAATCCCTTTTTTATTTCTATTATTTCCTTTTTATTGGCTACATTCAAACAAACGTACAAGTGTGTAACAGCCTCATTCTTGGCCTACACAGCGCACCATAAAAAGTTTCACTAGAATAATTAGGGAAAGTACAGTTGAGGTTTATAATAAACCATGTTCTGTAAATGGTAAGAAAATGGTGAATTTCTGAGGTAAAATGAGATTTTTTAAAAAATTTCATGCTTACTTTGTTATATATCGCCGTGATACTTGTAGGATATATTCTTGGAGTATCAATGGCTATTTTCAGATAGTTTTCGTCTGTTTGATGGCAGTGTTTCCAGCCAAAACAATAAATTCCCGCTTTTAGGTGAAAAATTCGGAAAATTTCCCTTTTCCCCTTTATTATTACCCTCTTACTGGCTACATTGAAAAAAACGTACCACTGCCTGAAAGCTTCCTCTTTGGCCTACAGAACGCACCATAAAAAGTTTCAATAGGATAATTAGAGAAGTGTAGCCCCGGCATATTTGATTTTTGCTTGTGAGGCGTAAAAAGTGTCAAACATTCATGTGTATGACAGAATTTTTTCTTTTCCTCTTTGGATGGAAGCAAGCTACTTCAGGATTTCACTGTACCTTGTCAACACACCAAAGATTTTTTAGGCGACTTGAACCCATATAGCAGCAGTGGTACTAGATACAAAAAATTTTGGAACTCGGTTAGGGAATTTTTAAAAAATTTTCACCCCTACATTTCCCTCAGTAATTTCCCACCCATTGGCAACACTGCAATGCAACTTACACCAAAAAATAGCCACATCCATTTTCTAAAAAACAAGGCTTTAACCATATCAATCGAATGAATGGTTTTTGAGCAATAAGTCACTAACTGGAAATGTAGGAAAACGCCAAAAATAACTGGGGCCGAAAGGAATAATCACACATTTTTGCTGGTATATAATTGCAAAGAAACAAAAGATTTGTAAGTTACGAGGGCTTCGACTCAAGTTCTGTTGATTATTTCAATAATCTGCGACGTAAATCAATAAATAATAGTTGTCAGAAAAAAACAGACATTTGAAAAAAAACATGAAAAAGAACGATGTTTTTATTGAAAAAAAAAACTTCACAGAAAAAAAAACCGTTTTTTTACAGCACTAAGTGGCCATACATATGAGGAACTGGGACTACAATTCAGTGCAAGTGGAGAAACACGCACCATAGGAACCGGGGTGAGATACAGGAGTATCTCGACGTGTGCGTGGTGCCTTTACACGCGAAGGTGGTTGCCAGTTGAACATTAGAGGTAGGCAGGGCCTGGATTGAACAAGCCCCGTCGGGCATGCCTGGGGCTCCCAGATTGGGTTGGACTCTGCCAGGCTTGGTCATACCGTGGGATTCGGTACCACAGGGAGCTAATCCCAGGAATCTGGATAACGGTGAGCGTGTGTGGAGGGATGAGATTGCGTTGAAACGCTCGGGCACTATACATGCAGAGTATGGGAGGGTTGGCTCGCTAGCAGTCCGCCTCCATCAGTAGGTAACTGGTAGGTGGAGCTTAGCTTGCCGCGCAGTGGGCGTATGCCACTACCTCAGAGAATGGGGTTACATGCTAAGGCGTCGAGGTTAAGGACAAATCTTGACGATGCACTTCCTGCACAAGTATTAAGGTCCAGATTGAGGAAAACGGGTCGGGCGCATCAGAGCGGAACCCATCCATTAAAAAGGCAGAGCGGCCATAGCGCGCCTTGCCAACGTGCGATAAAGCGTGGAAGTAGACCACTAGCTCTAATGTCTCGTCTCAGGAAGGAGCCATTTCCGGACAGGGTGTTGACGTGTAATGAGAAGTGAGTCCTGTGCAAAGCTCCACGGTGCCGTCAGCATTGATTATCATCCCACCAACTGGTTATAAAACAGCCGAAACCAGCACTGCACCAAAAGGTCCTCCTGTGTGTTTGGTGGACTGCTCGTGGCATCGTGCATCGGGAACTGCTACCAGCTGGTCAGACCATCAATGCAACTGTGTATTGTCAGCAGTTGAGCCGTGTTCAAGAAAAAAATCATAACTCTGGCGTCAGCACTTCTGAATCGCAAAGGGGTCCTCCTGTTACATTACAACGCTAAGCCCCATGTGGCTAGAATGACCCGAACACCTTGGATGGGAAACACTATTTCATCCATCATACTTCCCGGACATTGCACCGTGGATTATCACCTGTTCCATTCTTTGAACAATCACCTTAGAGGACGCCAGTTCAAATCGCTATTAGAGATGCAAAATGCACTTGATACGTCCTTCTCTTCACGGCCCACAAAGTTCTGCCGCGATCGAATCCATGACATTCCAGAACGTTGGCAGAAGGTCGTCGATGCTGATAGGGACTATTTTTGATATTCTAGTTATGTCTTAAGTGACATATCGATGTTCGAAGGTGTGTGTGTGTGCAAAAGCGTCAGAACTTTCTTGGTTACATTTATAATTTGAATCTCACATTAAGATGTAGGCACATATCTCATATAGCCTCGCTGCTGAACGGGACACTACACTCAAATCAAACCAAACAATTTTCACAATCACTTATTTTGAACAATTATTTTCCACGTTACTCCGCAGTGCTTCTTCATTTCGTCACACGAACTTGTATGAGGACGTTTCCTTAGGAGGTTCTTGTCTTTATTCAGTACCGGTCAAAAGTTTAAGACCACCAAGGATTCAAGTGAAGCTCTATTGTGCACTTCTGTTTGAGGCATTAATATCGCAGCCATGTACAGTCAGCGACAGTAGAAAATGGAGGTTGGATACATAAGAAATGATAGCTTTTTCCAGTAGCAGAATAGTTTCACTCGATGTCTGATAGTTGGACAACCAACATGACAGCAAATACGTGCCCGAAAACATAACATGTCAGGATATTCCTCCACTTGGAGGAAAAAGTATTACTATCTGAGAGCATCATTTAGAGAAACAACCACGAGATAAATCTGCAGAAATTCCATTCACATTAAGTTCAAAGAGATAGGAATTAATGCAAAGAAAACGAAAAGAATAATACGCTTCATGCAGAAACCGAAAAAGTACGGATAGCTAAACAAAATGAGAAAAGAAGGAAAGAGGGAAAGGAAAGAGGGAAAGGAAAGAGCAAAAGATATGGGAATAAATTAAATTTTAACACTTAAGTATAAACAGTTTCCGTCTTTCCCCCTGCCCCCATCTTAGGTTTTCTTCCTTCATAGGATAAATCTCTTTCAGTATCAAACGCGAACATCATTTATAGTGTTGAATTCCTTGAAAAATTTTTAACTCAGTCTAGGCCGAAACTCGAACCCAGACCCTTAGAATGACAGTCTCACGCGGTATCCACTTACCTACACAGGCTCTATCTATAAATAAGCTATTACCCGCGCTGTTATCAAACGTGTTAAATCAGCCATTGTCGGTGAGCCACCCCAGTTCCATTTGAAGTTTAAATTTTATTTACCTCACTTAGCCATCTATGGGTAGCAGTCCCCTTGCTTTCATAAAAAGCATTTGTTCTGTAGATTAAAATCAAGAATGAATTAATCTGTACTCTTGTGAGCTTACTGGTGCACCAACATATCTATCTATCTATCTATCTATACATATATACAGGGTGGGCCATTTTAATTAATCCACGGAAATATCTGAAAAATGATAAAACATAGAAGAAATGTTTGAAGTACACTTTATATATTGCTAAGGGGGAAAACCAATTCCGTCAAAAGTACCCCTCTCCATCGCCCTAAATGGGGGTAACGGGGGGTAACTCTGAAATGTCAAATGGGAACATGGGTCGAGTAATACCTCGTTCGAAAGGTCTTGGAGAACTAAGTAACGCTGTACCAAAAGATGTTTCATATGGAGCACCAGTTTCAAAATGGCCGCCATGATATAGTTCGGAAACTCCAGTGCCCGCAGTATGAAAACCATGGAAGGTAAATGAAAAATTGAAATGAAATCTTTGAGTTTTACGTCCCACGGTTATGTCGGTTAGGCTAAAGGAGACGGTGATTATGAGAAATGAATGAAATGGTGGAATGAAGAAAGTGGGAGGAAACGGGAGAACCCCGAGAAAATCCACGCACACGGTGTTTGTCCACCACAAAGTTCACTTGGTGCGAGCTGAGATCGAACTAAGGACGCCATGTATTAGAGGTGAACGCTCTACCACTGAGCCATCGCGGCCCGACCAAGGATAGATGCAGTTACGAAGAAGAGACCTTATCAAATTATAAAACAACTTTCCCAGGGGAGAGAAAAGTTTTAAAATTTCCTTCTTGCGCTTCAACCTATGATTGAAGTGAGGAAGATTATTATTATTATTATTATTATTATTATTATTATTATTATTATTATTATTATTATTATTATTATTATTATTATTATTATTATTTTATCGAGAATGTACTTCTGGGTTTCCTCCTAAAAAATACACACACTATTTCCAACTATAGTCATCCTACTTTTTATAAATTTGTCTAATTCAATATTGGTTTAAATAGTAGTAGTTTTCAAGCTACATATATGAGTTCTTTGACTAACTGAATAGTGCACGCCCCTTCTGGCTCACTCGCCACTAGTTAACATTAAATTTCAGATGCCTCGATATATTTGCATAAGTTTATTATTTTTAAAATAAACATTACGTAAAAGGTCTATTCAAATTGATATCAAGTTTTTCTGACATTTGTATATTACGCATATCTTTCTTCATTTGCATTACTCACATTACCCCAGAGAACGAACAAAGTTTAGAGTTCTCGTTTGCACTTCACTTACAATAATAAGCAAATATACGAGGAACAAATTTACCATTATTGACGATGCGGAGGGGAGGAGATTTTCTGGACTAGGAAGGAATGTGTGCGGGTGCAGAGCAGAGATCTGCACGGGTCGGAATTTTCAGCCTGGGCCTGGCCCGTGAATTTACAATGTGAGGCCCGACCCGAGTCCGAAATATGTCTTAGCATTTAGGCCCGAGCCCGGACTGAGCTCCGTGAAAATCAAATGAGCCCGAAATAAGCCCGAATCACAGAAACTTAATTATTAATGCAAGATTGTATTTTTATTTACAGCAATTCGAGGTTTGATTTTGCAGTTGTGTTTTAAAAGTCCTTCAGAAAGAACGGTGCAATTTGTGTTTTACACTATATTTACAAAGTTAGGCCCGAAAAAGTCCAAGAAATATGGTTGTATATTTAAAAATTCACACCCCGAACCCAGGGGCGCCATTTAGGGGGCAGGGAGGGGCATTTGCCCCCCTGAGTTTGAGATTTATATAGATTTTATCAATAGAAGAGTAGTAAGTCAGTGAAAAACGCGAAATTTTACATATATCAAGGGGTCTTGCCCCCCAAGCCAAATGTGAAATGACGCCACTGCCCGAACCCCTCCCGGGCCCGAAGTGATACATGCTTTGTAGGCCCGAGCACGTGCAGACCTCTAGTGCAGAGGCGTTTGAAGCGGTGGGCGACTGCCCATGGCCTTGCATCTTTGGGGACCTCGCAAAGACCAACGAGCCTAAATCGATTTGGCACTCACTTTTGTCGATGCAACAATAGAAACAAGTATGAATTCGGTCTTAGTTACAGAAATACAATACATAAGGCTTCAAACTAACTTTTCATCTATTCGTATATATTAGATCGCTAGCATACGCGACAGGCGGCGAGTTTATTTTAAGATTGCAATAATGAATGTGTATAAGTCTTTATCGTTGGGATGAATTGTTTTCGATAAATTTTATTATAATTAGCAATTTTTAAAAAAGGGACAGAAAAAGGGGGCAGGAAGGACTCGTAAACCTTACTCGCCTTGTTGTGCAGATGGTATGGTCAAAATCATTACTGGATAGTGAAAGTGTAAGTGTAAAGGCTAATATGGAACAGAGGAACAAAAGAGAACTTCTTCAGAAGGGAATTGGGAGGGGAGGGGAGGAGAGTACAATACTGTGACACTTGAAATGCGTCTTGATCTGTATACTTCAAGAAACTTTTCTTATTAGATTACGCAATTTCTAGTTTCTTACTCCGATTACTCAAAGTATTCAAATGTTCTCGGAGGGAGTGACCGCCCCTCCCTTTAATCCGTCCGTGGTGTCATTCAGTTTTGCTTTTTGCTACTAATTCAAAATGCTTTCCGAAACAAGTTGTCTTCTTGTGACTGCAGGGGGTGGAAGAAACAAACAAACCGTGAAAGGAAGAAAGAAGTGGTTTTGGGCTCTTCCAGTCCAGACCATTCTAACCACTGAGAAGTGAGAATCACATTAAAAGCAGCTAGAACAGATGGTCAGCCCTCTCCCCTCTGCAGCATACTTTTTATTCTCTGTTGCCAAACTTACTGAAGAATATGTTGCAATTAATCTAACGCATGTAACGTAAATTGGAAACCGTGGTTGGATTTATATGGGTCTAGTGTATTTGTATTAAAAATTTCAAGTTATTACCTGCAATACTTTGTTAGAAATTACCATATTAAAATTTACATGTTTTCAAATGGGAAGTTAGAAACATAAGCGAAGAGGTAGAAGATCCCCTTAATAGGTGAATAGAATTGACCCGAATCCATTACGTCAGGACCCCATTCCTTGAGCTTCGTGGCCTGGGTCAGACTTTTGACGTTACTACTGCACTCAGGGGCAGTAGTTAGGGATTGGCACGAGCGAGTCCGAGCGAGTATTTTTTGAAACTTGATTCGACTCGAAACAGACATCTTTTAGCTCGACTCGAGAACTCGACTCGACTCAGGGGACCCGGACCTTTCCAACGCTACCACTCGCGTCCAGCAACTCCATGTCTAACATGGTCGTCCTGACGTAGGAGAATCGACTCCATGCTTTTTTCATAATTATTCTCCATAATTATTCTCCAATTTGTATACAAGGTAGTTTGGCAAGTTTAGCAGCAGGTCTAAAATAAGCCTCTTGAGAGTGGCTCTTATTTGTTAAAGAATACATAACGATCGCTTTTGGCTGTCTAAGCGGCTTGGCAAAAAAAAAAAAAAAAAAACAGCGTAGCATAACAACAAAAAGGTGTTTCTCTTATATGGTAAAAATAAAAGCACATAAAGTAAAGTCAAATCTTGGTAAGGTGAGTGTCGGGGGACGCCGAATTCCACTTTGCCCCGGGCAAAGAAATTTCTAGCTACGGCTCTGACCTCCAACACATCGGCCTTTCAGAGTCTCATCCCTTACCTACAACAACGTAGTTTGATTAACCTGTTATACAAAACGTTTGGAAAGAACCTGTGGGTCTGACTTATTGATAGCTATGCAATATATTGACAGAGTGCTAGTCTTCAGTTTAGCGACGAAGTTGCCCTTAGGCGAATATGATGTTGCTCTCTACTTTTGTCTGTGCCTTGTAAATCGTAGCATTGTGTTTAAAGGCAAACAGAAACAAGGTCAGCTGTTTAGTTGTTTGTAGAACAACTTGATAAGACGTTTGTGTCTTTTACACAAACACTTTTTGCCAGATTGCTGTTTGAAGCCTTTTTGCATTATACACTATAAAACAACATATCCAGATTCAGAGAAATACACAGAAAGTTTAAAGAAGGGTGAAAAATATCTTTATTATTCAGATGCTTTATTATTATTATTATTATTATTATTATTATTATTATTATTATTATTATTATTATTATTATTATTATTATTATTATTATTTTCTTGAGTACAGAGATACAAAGAACAAGAGCTCCGTAACCAATAACATGGAAGCGAAAATGACTTCGAATTGGATAGAATAGATCAATGCATTTAATTTCGGGGAGAGGCTATAGGGCAGACACGGATCCAGGGAGCGATCGGGGCAATCGCCCCCCTCCCACGAAAGAGGAAACTTTCTTATTTTATATGTAAATAAAACCCATCCCAAAATTTGGAGCTCTTAAAACTAGCTAAGTAGTAGTATTACAATCCCCCCCCAGAATTCCGTTCTGGATCCGCCCCTGCTATAGGGGTACTTTAGGGTTCACTGCTTTTCCTTGCAATCCACGCTCATTGCTGGATAAGTATTATATTTTATTATATTATTTGTCAAATTGAGCGAAATAGTTTTACCACAGCGGCAAATTCAACAATTAGGTTTAGGAAAAACAACTCATTGGTTCAAACACACACAGAAAAACAGAGTCCATTTCTTCGGGATGTTCTCTGAGGTTCGCGGCGTCTCCCAAGAAGAAATCTTGCTAAAACATATGTTGTTTTTAACAAGGAACGTAAATGGGTATCAGGTATATCAGTACTTCAAATGAAAAGCTAAAAGAAAAGAGAGACAAAGATGAGTGTAATATCCTATACTGTATTTTTGGCATTGAAGAATACCGTTACTGTTTTACTGATCTACTGTACGCACTTCTGCGTTTTACTAACCAAGCCACAATCATGCTATATATACCATATATCGGCTAGGTCCAATCTGATGCCAATGCGCCTTTTCTTCAAGGAACATTTTTATTATTATTATTATTATTACACGCTCAGAAACAAGGATAATCACCCGAAACCTGAGAAGATCTGAAGAATGACCCAGTAACAATAAACTGACAAAGAGAAGGAAAGACAAAAGTGGAAAACTATTGTAATCCAAAGTCGCGGCATTTTTTCTTGCAATAACCGACCCTTCAAGTCGGGGGAAGTTTCTTGAAATAAAAGTAATATATTTTTAACTTGCTCCTTATTTTAGCTTACGTAGTAATTTAAGACACAAAGATGTATCGCAATTTGCAATACATTTTTCAATTTGCAGTGGAAACATGTAAATGCAATGTTGCATTTCCATGTTTGCACTGCATTGCATTCCCATTTGCACTGCAAACTGCGATGCGATACTCCATTTAAAAAATGCAAGGAGATTCCTGACCAGTTGTTCTTTCAGAAAAAAATGTTCAGGGTGGAGGGGGGGCACTGCTGGTATTATTCTATTTATTATTGTATTATAGACGTAATATTTTGGTCTCCTCCGGGGGGCACTCTCAGACCTCCGGGAGGGGGGCAGTGCCCCAAAAACATATCTGGAAGAAATACTGTTCCTGACACCAAGATAAGACAAAAGGTAATAACAAACCTGGGCGCACAAATGCTTAATTTCGGAGTTATAGGCTGCAAAAACATAAAGAAATGAACTTTAAAGGTCCATAGCTCCAAAACTAGGTGACCTACCGTAGTAGGGTCAAGACCTTATTTAGGAACTAGTACGTGAGCTATCCAAATATCCATGTTTCAGAATTCTGCCATACTTCTGCAACAATTTTTATACAGGTATTTGGTGAGTACTTCAAATTATATGCACATAGCCAAAGTTCCTCTCTAAAAATTGTCGCATGTGTACTTTAGATTCTGAAACATTGTATTTTTGGATAGCGCACATATTAGTTTCTAAGTGAAGTCTTAACCCGACTACGATAGGTAGGGATGCGCACGAGACAAGATTTGAGGCTTTCTCGTCTCGAAAATGTGCTGTCTCGACTCGAAAAATGTATTCTTTTTTATTGCAAGAGCTGTGTCTCAACTCGAAATTTGTCAGGAAAATTCTGTCTCGACTCGTCTCGTGCGCATCCCTAACGATAGTTCCCATAGTTTTACAGCTATGAACCCTTAAAGCCCCGGATCCAGGATATGATCAAGGGAGCGACTATATCATAGTTTGCCACTTTATTCAGTGTAAAGCAGGATTGTAGCCTATTTTATCCAGTGTATACCTGAGTGTTAAGAGGGCTGTAGCTCCCCTTGGATCCGCACCTGTATAATATATATATATATATATATATATATATATATATATATATATATATATATATATACTGTTTCTGAATAATTAGTTTCTTCAAAACTATTTTTAAAAATATGTGAAGAGCTTTGAGACATTCGAGTCGAATCAAGATTTTTACGAGCAGTCTCGATTCGACTCGAATTTTACAAATTGTGTCTCGACTCTTGCGCATCCCTACTTCTCGGTTCGGTTCGATATTGAATAAGCTGTGAGCCAAGCCGCACAAGTCGTTGACAACCGTAGACCCAGGCAGAATAGTTTTAAACATATTTGCCTGGCACGCTATAACTTTTAACAAATTTTGGCCCAAGCACGAATACTTGCTCGTCTGGAACTCAAACCCAGAACCTCGTGAACGATGTCCTTGTTTCCTAGATTTCACGACTACCGAAATCGGCAGTCAACTAGATTTAGTATTCAGACGCAAACCGCCTATCTTTCAAGCTTAATTACAGAATTTAATAATAATAATAATAATAATAATAATAATAATAATAAGTTGTAGTGGAAGTAGCAACATTGATAATAATTATATTGTTTATGCAGAATAAGTGAAAAACGAACTTGAAACTACACACAAGATTTGGCTCGACTTGGCTCAACTCGACTCGAAACTCGATCCAAATTCGAGTCGAGTTTCGAGTCGAGTTGGAAGAAATTTTTCGAGTCGAGTTCTCGAGTCGAGCTAAAAGATGTCTGTTTCGAGTCGAATCAAATTTCAAAAAAACTCGCTCGAACTCGCTCGTGCCCATCCCTTACTGTCCCTGAGTGCAGTAGTAATGTCAGAAATCAGGCTCAGGCCACGAAGCTCAAGGAATGGGGTCCTGACGTTATGGGCTCAGGTCCCTTCTATTCACCTATTAAAGATGAAGTTATTGGACGGCGTTGGCGACGTTTGAAAGGTTTTGATCCTTTGAGCACAATGGTGATATCAGAAATCGATCCCTAAACTTGAACCTCAAGAAACTGGGTCCGGAAATTTTAGACACGAGTCCTTTCTGTTTCCCTTTTAAACATGGGGTTGTTGGACGCGGATGGTAACATTGGAAAGATCCTAGTAGTTTGAGGACAGCGTAAAGTCCGAAATCGGTTTCTGGCCTCAAAGCACCAAAAATGTGGTTCCGAATTGGCTCAAATTCAATACCTGCTTGCGCAAGATAGAACGACATTTATAGCTGTATGGATGGTTTTATCTCGCGTAATAAAATACTGAGACTGAACCACAGCAAAGGTTTACATCACAACCCAAATGCTTGGGACCGAATCTGATTTCTGACATCACCGCAATGCTCAAGGGACCAAGGCATCTCCAATGATTAAAGGAAGTCATTGATGATAGAAGAATTGGTTGAATGAAATGTGGGAGGAAGCGAGAGTACCTGGGAAAACCCACGAATACGACCTTGTCCACCACAAACATACTAGGCCGGGAATCGAAACAATACAGATCCTATGCACCAGAGATAGGGCTCTACCACTGAGCTACCGCGCCCAACGATTAAAGCGTCAATGATAATAGAGAAATTGGTGGAATGGAAAGTGTGAAGAAGCGGGAGTACTCTGAGAAAAACCACGAAGACGATCTTGTCCACAACAAACTTACTTGACTAGGGATCGAAACAATAAACCCCCACGCACCAGAGGAAGCGCTCTACCACTTAGCCACCGCTCCCAATGATTAAAGCAAGTAAATGATAAAACAGGAATTGGTGGAATGAAAAGTGGGAAGAAGCACGAGAACCCTGAGAATACCCACGGTTTCGATCTTGTCCACCACAAACTGACTTGACCCACCAGAGGAAGCGCTCTACCACTGAGCCACCGCTCCCAATGATTAAAGCAAGTAAATGATAATAGAGGAATTGGTGGAATGAAGAGTGGGAAGAATCGGGTGTACCCTGCGAAAACTCACGGATACGATCTTGTCCATTACAAACTTACTTGGCCCACCAGAGGAAACGCTCTAGCACTGAGCCACTGCGCCCAATGATTGAACCAAGTCAATGATAATAGAAGAATTCGAGGAATGAAATGTGGGAGGAAGCGGGAGTACTCTGACAAAACCCACGGATACGATCTTGTCCTCCACACAACTTACTTGGCCCACCAGAGGAAGCGCTCTACCTCTGAGCCACTACGCCCAATGATTGAACCAAGCCAATGGTAATAGAAGAATTAGTAGAATGAAATGTGAGAGGAAGCAAGAGTACCCTGAAAAACCCATGGATATGATCTTGTCCACTACAAAGTTAATTGGCCCACCAGAGGAAGCACTCTACCACTGAGCCACTGTGCCCAATGATTGAAGCAAGTCCGTGATAATAGAAGAATTGGTGGATTGAAATGTGGGAGGAAGCGGGAGTACCCTGAAAAACCCATGGATATGATCTTGTCCACTACAAAGTTAATTGGCCCACCAGAGGAAGCACTCTACCACTGAGCCACTGTGCCCAAGGATTGAAGCAAGTCCGTGATAATAGAAGAATTGGTGGAATGAAAAGTGGGAGGAAGCGGGAGAACCCTGAAAAAACCCACAGATACGATCTCATCCACCTCAAACTTAATTGGTCCACCAGAGAAAGCGCTATACTACTGAGCCACCGCGCGCAATGATTAAAGCCAGTCAATAATAATAGAGAAATTTGTGGAATGAAAAGTGGGAAGAAGTGGGAGTACCCTGACAAAAACCACGGATATGATATTGTCCACTACAAATTGCCTTGGATGGTGATCGTAACAATAAGGACCCCACGCAAAAGAGGAAGCGCTCTACCACTGAGCTGCCGTGCCGAATGATTAAAGCAAGTCAATGATAATAGTAGAATTGATGGAGTGAAAAGTGGCAAGAAGCGGGAGTACCCTGACAGAAGCTACGGATACGATCTTGTCCACTGCAAACTTACTTGGCCGGGGATCGAAACAATAAGGACCCCACGCGCCAAAGTAAGCGGTCTACCATTAGCCACCACGCCCAACAAGAACAAGAAAATTGGAAGTTACTAGGAAACATTTTAAGAAGCAATATCTTTCAATGGTAAAGACCACTGCCCGATTATCGTCTTTTAATAACTCCATGAGGAGAAAGCATTGATAAGTCCCTCTCCTATATTGTCTTTTTCAAACCACATACTTTATCCGGATATTATCCTTTATTCGTCATCCGGATGTAATCAGTTATCCGAATTTTCTATTATCCAGATATTATCCGTTATCTTAATTTTATAAATTATCCGGATAACATCCGTTATCCGGATCTTATCCGTCATCCGTTATCCATCATGCGGATAGTATCTGTTATCTCTATATTATCCGTTATTCGTTATCCGGATATTATCCGTCATCCATTATCCTGATATTATCCGTTATCCGTCATCCGTTTTTTGTCCGTCAACCGGATATTTCAAATCCGGATAAGTTTCTATCCGATATCAATATAAAAATTATCCAGATGTTACAATCCTTAATCACCATTGCAGAAGCATACACGAGCTAAATATCTTCAAAGTCTGCTTCACAAGAGCGGGGGCGGATCCAGTGGGCGATCATGGCGATTGCCTCCCAGAAAGGGATTATTTGTTATTTTATATATAAATAAAACCCATTCCAGAGTTTGGAGCTCTTAAAAGTAGCTCTAAATAGGAGTATTACCAACCACCCAGCCCCCAGAAGTCCATCGTAGATCCACCTCTGGACAAGAGAATGGGAAACACTTATTATTCACATTCAGTTTGCACATCTCAACAAATAAACAATATTTTCTTTCACTTCTGCATTCTACTACTGCATTCTACTGAACTGTAACGACTTTTGATGTTTAAAAATAATTATTCATTTTTCAATAATTGTAAATGTTTATAAGTTCAGTAATTCACCATGAATACAGTCAGCTAGAAGTGTTTTTGTAACGAAGAAATAACAACATAACTGTGAAATATCTTCTCACAAACTGTCGAGAGTTGAGAGTCGACAAACTTTGCTCTTTCGTTTACCGATTACCTCGAAACCGCGGTAGCCAGAATTAGCCCAGGATAGGGGTCTTATATTAAGAAAATGAAAATCTTAGGAAAATGCAGAAGTCTTTTAGTCTGAGAGAAAAAAGGAATGAAATCTCTAATTTCTAGTTCTGTTAGTCTTGTAGCTCTTAGTCCGTACCAAAGTACTGATAGAAATATGGCCAATGAATAATGACTATTTTGTAGAACATTCCACTTTAATATCACAGGAAATTCATCTTCCGGCTTGCTTGGTTGTGAAAAGTTATAGAGTGTATTGGTATACTATGTAAAGTATTGTACTGTCGCTGATTTGTGATAACAATCAGAAACAGAAGTAAAAGGTAAATTGCAGTAATAGTTTTCTGTTAATTTTTATATTCAATGGGAGACGAAAACCTACTTTTATCTTAACATTTGTTTTTCTTAAAATTTCTATTCGGATTTACACTCTTCCCCCTCAACATTGAATACGGAAATGGAGAACTTATTTAGAATTTGATTGTTGATTCCAGTATATTTCAAGCATCACTTCTCGGACCTGGGCCTGTGATATGTCAATAGATCGCTATCGTCGATATATATATTATTATATATCAACATTCGATATCGCGAATATGTGGACATGAATATATCATTCGAAATTTTCGATATCGATATTCGGGGGCGGCGAGGTATAAGGGACCCCTAATACTTGCGATGGATGAAGAAATTAAACTTACTTATTAAAATATTGTTTTCTAATCATAATATCTTTATTACCACAAATTGCAATGTAAATACATCCACTTGCAAATTTGCAATATTATATGGTATAATTTCTTAGGCGCCAGAACTTTTCTGTTCCCTGAAAAAAGAAACAAAAAATCACGCGCAAAGCAAGTGCTTCGAACTTTGAACTAGAATTTACCATAACAAAGTTTTTTATTTCTCTCTCTTGGAGATTGATTGATTAATTTTGAGTTTTACGTCACGTTCAGCAGCGAGGCTATATGAGACGTGGGCCTACTGATTAACGTAGAATCCGAACCACATGAACTCCCTCCGGGAATCGAACCCGTGTCTCGTTACAAATCAGAGGATAATAATGGTATAATAATGGGAAAACATACTTTATATTTTGTTTTCAGCTATGGATTTTAGATTTGCAATTGATATATTGTTCCGTCTTAGCCGAATTTGAAACAAAAGAAGTTTCCAATGAGTTACTCAAAGAAATGTTTTCCGCCTCCAAATGAAAATAGGAAGACACTTAGAAAAACTTATTATCGGGTTTTAACACACAAACATATGATTGATAGAGTATCGACCTAAACCACTCGACCATTTTGCATGCTTTTGCGGGCTTTCTTTTAACTTTTGTGGAAGCAGTTTACTATTCCATACTCGCTTTTGTTTATTGCGATACGACTATGAGTTCTCAGTGAATATTTGGACGTCACAGCTCTTGCAATGTATAAAAGTGTTTGTAGAATAAATCACATTCAATTTTACGTCCTAATAACATACGTAAATCAGGTTGAATTCATGAAATGATTGAGGTTGGAGTGAGCGTAAATGTTTTCATGTTTAGGAGTCTGGATATGTAAACCCGCTTAACGTAGGGATTTATTTCTGTGAAATTTGGGACATGGCGAATAAATACGAGTGAGCTTGAAAATGTGAAAGTTCATCTGAATTTGTTTTACAATCACTTCAAAATACAACTTTATATATATTTTTAAAAAGCCATCCCTATTTTGAAAAAGGAATTTTACTGTACTCAGGCTCGAACCGCCGCCCTCCGGTTCTAGAACTTTAACAGCGCTTTTAGGCACGCTTGACCACAGAGCAACTCATGAAAATGCGTTGTGATATAGCTAATAGAATCGCTCCAAGCGCAGGTTTACACTTGGAGTTTTAAATAGCCAGTTTCTGTCTTTTTCAGGAAGTCCAACTGAAGATATTGACTGATTTCTCATATTGGGACTTTGCGTGAAGTGTGAATTGTATGCTCATTTTGAAAAAATGCACTATTTTCTGTTCTTTCAATTTTACGTATTTGTGAGTGTTACTAAGACCTGTTGTGTGCAGTGATTTCCACACAGTTAAGCGTTTTACTAACCCCCGGATGTTCAGCCCTGACCCACACAATTGTGCACGTAGAATGAATGACCAATCTTTCCATTATTAAAATAAAACAATATTGTTTTTGTGGAAAACTGAATTTGTGACTTGTAACGTAGCCTGAGTGGAAGATAAAATATTTCCACAAAAACTAACGCTATGGGACAAGTACTGGTAAAGTACATAAACAATTGGTTTTAAATAACTAAAGAAATATATATATATATATATATATATATATATATATATATATATATATATATATATATATATATATATGTGTGTGTGTGTGTGTGTGTGTGTGTGTAATAAATAAGCTGAAACAGAAGCATTAATACTATCAACTGAGTAAATCGCTCAATAGGCTATTTGAATTATGCAATGAAATAATACATAAAGTTCGTCGGATTATAATATGTAAATTTCATTAAGGAAACAGAACATAAAATTTGACTTAAATAATTTTATAAACAATTTGATCACTCCAAAATAGATCCTACAACAAATATAAAAAATTAATAACTGTGTATTCATTGATTATCAGCAAAAATATATTCAATATTCTATTAAAGTTATTTTATTTGATAATCTTCAATAATCTTCAATCAACTTAATAGGATAACTTTGAGATAAAAGAGTATTCAATTAGGAAAGTTAACATTTACCAATATTTTTCGCATATCACTACAACATCTTTCATAGCGAATATTACACTTTATACAATAAATATATGGTTTTGTTCCAAAACAAGCTAATAAGGAACCTTCAAAACAACTTTAAACACAATTCATTTATACTCAATACTCACAAGAATTTGACTAATACATACACTATAGCCGTATTCATAAAATTCATGAAAAGCAGAATAGCATTTGCCACTAATAAACTTCAACATATTTTCGGATCAATCACAGAATATAGAATAAATCTTGAGATATTGGAAGAAATTGCTATATAACTCTACTATCCATATAGCAATAACTTGAACGTTGTTATCACAAAATTTCATACAAAACTTAACTTCCCGTAATAACATACAGATTCTTGCCTTTCACGTTTCTCTTCCAGTTTCGGAATGAAATTGTTACATAAAACATTTCGTCGATATTTGATAAATAATACATTACTCATGAATTTGTATACATTTCCATGTTTTCACTTCTGACTGTGTATAACTTGTAGAAAACTAAAATGAAGACCCAGGGTCAGATACTGAACCTTGAGAATTTGACTGTCCACTTCTCTATCGTAGTCATAATTATGAACATACGGACGGCTACGGACAAATCACAGCCTAGCGCACGAGTTCCAATTCTATCCACTATCACATGAGTAGTGCTATTTATACTTCAAATTGACTGCCGATTTCCTCACCTTTTTAACTTCAATGAAATCGTTACACACATGCAGCAGTATATTTACAAACAAATGCAACGTATATTTTTTCCTAATTATGAATGTAAAAGTACAATAGTCATCTGTCAAAACAAAAATTAATAATTTAATTATCTATACACAAGTAATAATAATATTCTAAGTACAAAATAAAAATCCCCAAAACTAAAAATTCCCAAAATAAACTACCTAAATACAAACAAGAAGTCCCAAGTCTAAACGTCAAAACGTAATCTATAGTAACGGGCTATGACTTTTCCTATAGGTGCCGTGAGAATGCTTTCTTCAGGGAAGGTTTTTAATCTAGCTATTTTATAAACTGACAATAGAAATTGAAATAATACATAATCATCTTGTCCATCACAAATAGGGATTTGTTTATATAAATTACTAAAGCTGTCTGAAGCAATGCCTACACTTACTTTATCTAAATTAGTATTAAAAGGCATAAATGAATTCCCTACACGTGAATCACCAGACAATTCTTCCAGGTTTAAAGCCTAAAGAAAAATAACTTTCGTTTTCATTTTCCTTCGACTTCAAAACAGCTGATTCGCACGAGACGCTGAATGAATTGTTATCAGCCAAGCCATCTAAACAACTCGCGTGAACGACCTTTGGCTCTGTGTTCACACACACACTGTCAACCAAAATCCTTCCCTTAACGCTATCGCTACTAAGCAAACAATTGCTATGATCACTCTCAGTTTCTACGAGAGGACTAAAAATATCGCCAAAAGACAATTCTTAGTCGTCTATCTGAGTAGTTGTATTCATATTTTTCTGAATAAAAATTCCATGCCAGCCATTAGAAAAAACATTTAACACTAACTGATTTGAATGCTACTTCGGGTTGCTCAGGTTCCATTATGAATAATAACTAACAAAAGTCAACTCAACAAGTTGGATCACGACGAAAGTGTCTGTAGCTTTCGTTAATGTACTATCATGGCGTTCGTAGTTACTTAATCTCATCAATTCTCGCTACCATTTTTGACTATTTTGGTTCAATATGAATGTGATATTAAGATAGAAGTTAACAACCATTAATATAAATTATAACAATGTAAATATACACAAAATTATATATATATATATATATATATATATATATATATATATATATATATATATATATATATATATATCCTCAAATTGTTTTAAGCAGATACATAGGGATTTTATAAAACAAGAAGACTCTAGGCAAATACCAAGATTATATAAATACACAGGAAGCTACATAACTTTATAGTTACTTCTTGTTAGTTAGTACGAATAACTACGACTACGATTTTGTTAACATAGTCTGAGTGGGGGCAATAAAATATTCCAACAAAAACTGACGCTATGGGACATGTACTGGCAAAGTACATACATAATTGGTATTAAAGAACTAAAGAAGTATATATGTATATATATATATATATATATATATATATATATATATATATATATATATATATATACCAGCTGAATATACCCGTTCTTCGCATGGGGCCAGTACTTGGAAGTCAGCGCTTGTGGAAGTATTACTATTCATTTCGGCGACCGCAAAAACTTTGGATGTGACACTAATATCGATCATTTTGGATTACTTTAAAATGTCTCGGTATCCCCCCTCCCCGCTGACTGCCGGCCGCATACAATTGTAGCTGAATTTGCAAGTCATCGCTAATGAAAGTCTCACCATTGATCTCACCGACTGCGAAAATTATGGAATTGACGCTAATATCGGTCATTCTGGATTATTTTTACATGCCTGAGTATTCCCCCTCTGACTCCCGGCCCGCATACATATGTAGCTGACTTTGCAAATCATCGCTAATGGAAGTGTCACCATTGATCTCAGCGGCCGCGAAAACTATGGATTTGACTCTAATATCAGTCATTTTGGATTATTTTTACATGTCTCGGCATTTCGTGTCCCCCTCCCTCCCCGCTGACTTCCGGCCCGCATACAATGGTAGTTGAATTTGCAAATCATCGCTAATGAAAGTGTCAGCATTGATCTCACCGACTGCGAAAATTATGGAACTGACGCTAAAATCGGTCATTTTGGATTATTTTTACATTTCTCAGTATTCCCCGCTGACTCCCGGCTTGCATGCAATTGTAGCTGAATTTGCAAATCTTCGCTAATGGAAGTGTCACCATTGATCTCAATGACCGCGAAAACTATGGATTGGACACTGATATCGGTCATTTTAGATTACTTTTAAATTTTTCGGTATCCCCCCCTCCCCGCTGACTCCCGGCTCGAATAAGGTGAATTTGGAAGTTAATGTGATGAGAGTTTCACCATTGATTTCAGCGACCGCGAGAACTATTAATTCGACACTAATATCGGAAATTTTCTACTACTTTTACATGTCCCGATAAACACCCCCCTGAGACCCCCTGGTTCAAATTTTGAGAAAAACGTTTAACTCTGATCTGGAGCGTGAACCAAGGTATTTGTGACTAAAATTTGGTAACTCTCGGTCTATTTGTCTGGTTCCCAAGCCGGTTCCGGTAAAAGCCCCCTGAGACCCCCCTTGGTTCGAAATTTAAAAAAGCGACTTCGTCTTGATCTGGGGCCTGGGCTAGGTACCCCTGACCAAATTTTGGTAACTCTCGGTCCACTCGTCTGGTTCCCAGGCCGCACACGGACAGACAGACAGACAAACACACAAACAAACTCTTTATTTTATTTATATTAGATAAAGAATTAATATACTGAATATCAGCTCTCCAACTTGAACGGCTTGTGAGATACTAAATTTTTCGCAAAAATTCGGACCCACTTAGAATATGTAATATAATGAAATCGATACCGAATTTATGATAACTTCCTAGTTGAGATTGAGGCCTAAGTATATACCAAAAATCATTTCATTTGACTTTGCAATTTGGATATGATGATCATGCACACATAGTTACATTCAATTTTTTATATAATAATTCATATATTACACATGATTGATACATTTTTCCCAGTAGTTATAGCTCCTCTAAGAAATCACAGGCTGCGTCTCAAATAAGTCATATTGCTATTATTACAGTTGCAAATATCAATATCTAAAATTGCCTGAAGTTCTTTTGTCAATAGAAACAAATGAAAAGAAAAAGGATGCCTTGAAAGTAGACAAATTCACCAGTGTTCAGAAGCTGTCTACAATGCACTGAGCAGAATGAGTCTGCGGGTCGTAATACGTTGTTAAGTCAGAGTGGGGGGTTGCAGTGGGTCACGTTCTGTTGACCCGCGGCCCCCCGACCCGCTCCATCTCTGGACTGTACATACGGATAAAACAATCATATATATGTATTTTAACCTTCTTGATTTTACTGAACCTTCACTTATTTAAGATAATTTACAAAAAATGCAGGAAAGCAATTATTAATACCATATATAAAAATATAGAAATGTATTTTGAAGGAAAATGTAATTGGTGTATTCAAGGCTCGAACTCGAGTTGCCTACTCAATAAGCAGACACCTTACCGACTTATCCACGGTACAACGTGTAATTTGTAGTTTCGAAGCTTTATTTCTAATGTGTGTGTTACGTAACACCGCTACCAGATGTCAGTAGTGGTGCGATCACCCATTTCGCAGTTACGAAATCACTCTTTTAACCCCATTAATCCGATTTTTATATACCTACCTCTCTCTCTCTCTCTCTCTCTCTCTCTATATATATATATATATATATATATATATATATATATATATATATATATATATATATATATATATATATATATATATATATATATTGACAACAGTAAGTAAGAGTATAGATTAAGTTATTCTTGATTTTAATCTACACAACAAATGCTTTTAATGAAAACATGGGGCCTGTTACCGTAGATGGCTAAAGGCCGTAAATAAAATTCAAACTTCAAGTGTAACTGGGGTAACTCCCGACAATGGCTGATTTAAGACGTTTGATAGCAAGGGTAATGGCTGGTTTATAAATACACTTGCTATAGCGTGTGTAGGTAAGTGGTTACAGCGTCTGACTGTTATGCTAAGGGTCCGGGGTTCGAGTCTCGGCCTGGACTGAGTTAAAACTTTTTCAAAGAGTTAAACACTATAAATGACGTTCGCGTTTGATGCTGAATGAGATTTATCCTATGAAGGGAGAAAAACCAGGACGGATGCAGGAGGAAAGACGGACACTGTTTATCCTTAAGTGCTAAAATTTAATTTATTCCCATGTCTTTTGCTCTTTCCTTTCCCTCTTTCCTTTTTTTCTCATTTTGTTTAGCTTTCCATACTTTTTCGGTCTCTGCATGATGCGTATTATTGTTTTCGTTTCCTTTGCATTAATTTATATCTCTTTGAACTTAATGTGAATGGAATTCCTGTAGATTTATCTCGTGGTTGTTTCTGTAAGTGATGCTCTCAGATAGTAATACTTTTTCCTCCAAATGGAGGAATATCCTGGCATGTTATGTTTTCGGGCATATATTTGCTGTCATGTTGGTTTTCCAACTATCAGACATCGAGTGAAACTATTCTGCTACTGGAAAAAGCTATCATTTCTTATGTATCCAACCTCCATTTTCTACTGTCGCTGACTGTACACCCCGCATTAAAAAATTGCGTGCAGTTAGGCCACCCAACATACACCTTCTTATCCCATAATCGTGTCGGGTAAACACATCCCCTCTCTCTCCTCCTTTCTTCTCTCCCGTACTAAAAATAGCTAACAACATGAGCGCAACTCTAATTTCAAACTATATATGTATTAGTTCCGATAAAGTGAAATAACAAAAGCGAGTCGAAACAAGGTTCATACGTTGATGTAGGGAGAAACTGAAACACACACAATGAAAATTTGAAACCAATGGATGTCTGTTGCACAGAGATTCAAAAATGAAACACAGTAAGAGAAAAAGAAGAAGAAAAAAAAGAAAGGAGAAGAGATGAAACTGGAATTCACAGGTAGTAAGAAAAGAACCTAACATTATGAAGTTCCGTTTCCAGAAATCCGACAGTAATATAGAAATAACGTTTGTTTTCACATATTTTTTCAGAACTATTCGAATACATAGAGGATGCTTAAAACATTCATTATGTCACTTTCATAATGAATAGCATACTCAATTTCCAGTAGAACTGCATATCTCCGAGACACATTTAGGATAATGTCAAAAATTTAACACACATGCTTTGTTTCCGCGTGGTTCGATTGCAAATTAGGTAGTGTTCATTGGACGTACTGATCCAAAAACACATTCTAATATACCCAATAGATAGCCTTGGTCATATCCCCCATTTGAGACTACTAATGCAAACTAAACAAAATAAACGAAAAGAAAAAGAAAGAGAAAAATGAAGAATGCTATTTTACTTTTAAATTTCTATCAGAAATACCCTATATTAAAAGTAGAAACTCTATCGTAACGAAAAGTTAAGAATGTTTGAAAGGAAAACTTTATGTTCCGCTTAGATGTAGCATGTTTCAAATTTCAACGTGAATAAAACACATTGAATTGTAGGATGGAAATAAATTTTGTGTCGAACTAGTATAAATGAAATTCTGTTTTCAAATAACCAAAGAGGTTACCATTTTCTAGTCTTTTCCGAAGATTTATCTGTTCCGAACATCAAATGACAATGTATCTGTGTTCAATTGTGAGGGGAGGAGTCACGACGATAGAGTCTAAGGAAGAATTGCTACTGCGGTTTGATGTGGAAGAGGTAGAACGTGGAAAGCGTGGGAGGTTGGGCAAAGGAACTACAGGTGAGGGAAATGAGGCAGGCTGGGAATTTATATGAGTGTTAACCTGGAGTTGGAGGTTTTGAAGTTTAGTAGTCAAATCGTTCAATAATTCCTCATTAGGGGAAGGTGAGACTGTATGTGTTGGGGGCGCTAGTGGAGGCGAAACTTGAGCAATGCGTTTCTTTGCCAGATGGTCAGCGTGTTCTCGGAGCGTTGCGGCCTTAAAAACAGCAGAAAAATATGTAATGGTTTTCTGTGAAAATTCAATTATGAATTGAAGCAGCATGCCTGTTATAGTGTCTGCTAGGAAATCGGTAAAGGACCGATTCGTGATATCTTTATCTGCCAGATACTTCTTCTCATAAATGTAGTGAGTTAAAGATTCTACGGGTATTGAACTCGTGAACGATAAACCTCAACAGCTGAAAGAGGGACTCTCTGAAGTCCGAATTGTTAAAGAAATTGTTTTTTGAGATCAGACCGTGAAAAAGAACAGAGAGAATATGAGTTTGTTTCGTAGTAGTAAAGTTGTGAACAAGCAAAACAAAGAACAAAGATAGAGACTTTCTTCTGGTCAGACCAATTATTAATGCCACCAAGGCGTTCAAAATTAGTTAACCCTTTCTTGATCAATCACTTTCAAAATAGATATTCTTTTTAATGGTACGTACATTTATTGATCATTTTAACCTTCGGCAACTTCCATGTCGAATTGTCATTATACTGCATCAAAACACTAAAACACTGATACAGTTAAAATTTCGCCTACAATCTCTCTACCCTATAATTACCACACTAGCTTCAACAAGAGTAATTACCCCTGAGAGCAAACTCACTAAACTTTCTAGCTCTTGGGGAAATCATGCTTTTACTGAACTAGGTGCATAATACAGTTTCCTTTAGAATAAGGCTACCAAGTGAGCACAGAAGTAAAGCAGAAAACTAGCGATGTCTCTAAAATGTTCACGTTTCTTGCCCTTTTTTCTTCAGATTCTATACGACGTTCTGCTTCATCATACACTGTCCCTGTCCTATAGCGGCCTTAATATATACAGATTTCGCATTCATCGTCTTCACTCCTTTAACGATTTTACTACTCGCACTAGCTTTAGGACTCTGTTGTAACCTCTATTTCAATCGCCGTTACTATTCCCTTCTGCTTACCCCCAACAATCGCCCTATGACTCTACGGGTACCTCCCGTCAAAATTACCTCTTTATCTGTCCTCTTTCATTTCCCTTGGCAGATCCACTTTTTCAAAATATTGTCTAAACATCACTTCGTTCGGTCTGATTTGCACATCACATAATCTTTCTCATTACTTTCAGTGATAATTAGCCTCCTTCCATTTCTTTTTCTTGTAACCATCCCTTTTACGCCGCTTTCCCCTTTTCCCAAGCTACCGTCAACTTCCTTTGTTCCTCTGCCGAAACGAAAGAGAAAAAGAGGAACAGGAAAATATACTAGGCTTAGACTTTTTTCGAAAAACAATTTTTTAGTATGATATTGCGCATACACCCTACTTACCATTTCCCAACCCCTGACCGTAACTACCCTCCAGTTTCCGAGGCGTACTCCGGTGTAGACAACAGCACACTCTTCTCCGCTGCGGGTCCAGATTCCAACCACTACAGATCCACATTCCAGCATCTGACTTCCCAGAAGGACGTTTCTGCTGACCACCGCCAGGAATGACATTCCTGCTGACCACTGGACTACAGCTGTGCAGATCCGCAATCTACCACTTACGACTATCGGGGCGCAAATCGCTCCAAGTGATGGTCTTCCGGGATCTCATCACCACTGGGGTATACCACGCCGTTAACGACCTTCTGGTATTTAATAAAAATTTCCGTCCAATATAGCACCACCCCTCATGTGATATCAATTTTTGCCAAGGCAAATTCAGTTACTGTAGTGCAATGTCATATTAGGACAAAGTATGAGAAACAACCACCCACACGGCAGTCCATTTATGACGGCGCATAAATTTGAAGAAAGAGCTCGTCGGTGTAAGAACAAATACACGTGAAGACGGACTCGTCCTCAAGAAGCTGATGAGTCCATTTGCCAATGTAAGCAGAAAGAAGTTCTTATGATCAACCCTGCAAAGTAACGTTAGTGTTTCTACTTCAATGATAGTGGCACCATATCGAGTAGTTTGAGTGCAACGGACTTTTCATGTAAAATACATGCTAGCAATATCAAGTTCATTCAACTTTTTCTTGAGATGATTTGTACTTTTTATTTTATTTTGTTTATTTATTTATATATAAGTACTGGAGAGGTTTGAGAAAAGCCTTGGGGTCTCATTATAAATGAAGGGAAAATCCCAACCTACATCTCCTCGCGGGAGAAAGAGAGCAACGTCTTAGGCGGCTAAAGTAGGTGGGGACCGACCGAATCCCGGTATAAGGAGTCAGCTTCTCCCAAGTGCCAACGGCCTTCTCGGAGGGCGGATGCGCGGACGGAGGTCAGGGCGCCTTCTTGTCCTTAGTAGTGGAACTGTCCTATAAGGCAGATGAACCACTAGGTCGTCAACGGCATGGAGATGTGGAAAGGAAATGGGAATACTGTCACATAATCATTTTTCCAGGATGGACGAAGGAGGAGAATAAATGAAAAATGATGGTTCTTTCTGAGGTAAAACACTTCGGAGGTAAAATAGTCCCCTGTTTGGATCTCTGGGTGGGGATTACTCCAGGAAGAATCATCAGAGGAGAAAATAATAATAAGAACTTTCGTTTCAGCGTCGGAACCTGGAACTTACGAACTCTACGACGTGAGGAAAACTTGAAAATTTAAAAGTGGAAATGGACAAATGTAAAGTGGACATAATGGACTTGAGTGAAGTGAGATGGCCAATAAAAGATGAGGTAGCATCGGGAAATTACAGAGTATAAGGCCGAGATTGGTGTAGCAATAGCAATGAAGAACATAGTAGCAAGAAGTGTAACCAAGTGGAATGTGGCAGTGATCGCTTGATGTTTGTAAAACTATGTGCAAAACCAGTGGATATTGTGATAATATGAGTGTATATGCCAACAACCGACCATGATGACAATGAGGTAGAAGTAATGTATGATCAGATTAGTGACATATTGCATCAGAAAGGAAGAGGTAAGGTGAACGCCATAGTAATGGGAGACTTCAACAGCGTAGTAGAAGTAGGAACTGCGAATAAGTTAGTGGGACCATTCGGACTAGGTAGAAGAAACGAACGAGGTCAAATGCTTATCGATTTCTGTAGGTAACACGATGTGGTTGTAATGAACACGTTGTTTAAGAAAAGAACAACCAAGCTGTACAAGTGGAAAGGTCCAGGAGATAAGAAGCAATATCAAATCGATTACATTCTTGTGAAGCAACGTTTCAGGAATAGTGTACTAGACGAGAAGACACTACCAGGAGCGGACTTTGATTCGGGTCACAATCTACTGATGGCGGAAGTGCAAACCTGGTTAAAGTCGATCAAGAAAAATGAGAGGAGAAATCTGAAATGGAACTTATGTGGACTAAGAAATATCGACGATGATGTGGAAGAAGAAATTGAAGAAAAATTCAGTGCAATGAGCGATATGGTCGACAATATAGAAAATAGTTGGGGAAAAGTTAAACAGGTTCTACTTGACATACTCCATAATAACATTGGTAGGATGGAAAGGGCACTGAGAAAACCATGGATAACTGAAGCGGTGCTTAAGAAGAGGGAGAAACGCAGAAGGGCGAAAAACACGGACATCAAAGAACACAGAAGACTGAATAATGAATTCAGAAGAGAGACGGACAAAGCCAAAGAAAAGTATATAACGCGGATATGTGAAGAAATATTGGAACTAGAAAGGCGCGGAAGATATGATCTGATGTGTCAGAAAGCACAAGAATTAGGTGGGAAAGCTAACAAAGGTATATGAACGTTTGGCATCGAAGATCAACAGGGTAATGTAATCACTGACCATCAAAGAATCCTTAGAATCTGGGAGGAATAGTTAAAAGATCTGTATGATCAGAAGAACCGATCCACAGATACTGCGAGCGAAGCAGAGGAAGAGGTGGATAATGAAAAAGGATCCAGTATATTGAAAAATGAAGTAGTACAAGCAAAGAGATGCGAAGGAGAAAAGCCACGCGAGACGACGACATATCAGTAGATTTGATCAAGGGATTAGGAGACAATGCAATGAAAGTGCTGACTTTACTTATTAAGAAGACCTACCTCAGTGGAGAATGGCCAAAGGATTTTCTTGACGTTACAATGATTGCATTGCCCAAGAAAAAGCAAGCAAAGAAGTGCAGCAATCACAGAACCATTAGTCTGATTTCGCACATAGGAGAGATTATTGCACGCATACTGAACAGGCGGCTAAGGAAGTAAGATAGATAAGAGGTTAGAAGATCAATTTGGATTCCGGAAGGGAAAAGGCACCAGAGATGCTATTGCATTGATTAGAATTATATCAGAAAGAATTCTTGATGTAAAGGGAAAATTGTGTTTGTGCTTCATCGACTGGCGAAAAGCTTTCGATTGGGTCAATTGGACGAAACCTCTGAAAATACTTAAGGAAGTCGGAGTGAACTGGAGAGATCGACGATGTACATAGATCAATGAGTGAAGTTGCGCTTGAATGAAGGAGAAACCAATAGTGTAGAGATTGGAAGAGGAGTCAGACAAGGATGTAGCATGTCGCCTCAGTTATTCAACATTTACAGTGAATGTTTAATGAAGGAAGCATTAATAGAAATTGGAGATTTCAAGATTGGAGGGCAGATCATTAACAAGATCAAGTATGCAAATGATACGGTTACAATAGCTAAAACCAAAGAAGGACTACAAGATATGATTGACAATATAGTTGACACTGGAAAACTATATGGAATGAAAATTAACATCGAAAAGTCGAAAGTCATGAGAATTTCCCGTGGAAACACCCTCACGGATCAGAATGGAACAAAGAGAGCTTGGAGAGGTCGATAATTTTAAGTATCTGGGAAGTATTTTGACGAGAGGCGCTTACTACACCAAAGAGATCAGGTCAAGAATTGTCGTAACTAAAGAAGCATTCAACAAGAAAAGATCACTATTAACTAGTAGGCTTAATATTGGACTTAAGAAGAAGTTGGTCAAGTGGTTGATCAAGTTGGTTCAGAGACTTGGACATTACGGAAGTTAGAGAAGAAGTATTTAGAGAACTTCGAAATGTGGTGTTGGAGAAAGATGGAGAAGATAAAATGGACGGAGAGAGTAACAAACGAAGGTGTTTTGAGACGGATAGGAGAGAAGAGGACACTTCTATCCAGCATTCTTCGTAAGAAGGCCAATTAGATTCGACATATCTTGCGAAGAAAGTGTCTCCTTCACACCACCATAGAAGGGTAGAGAGGAATAGGAAGAAGAACACAGCTGATCGATGATTTTAAAAATAGGAGAAAGTATTGGGAGTTGAAAGAGGAAGCTGAAGATCGAGCAGCGTGGAAGAAACATATCCAGGCCCAAATCTAAAGTTAAAAAATCCTCATTAGTCCCAGGACCTGCTGAAAGCAGAATACTTAATAATAATAAAAGGCAAAAATTGTATTAGATGTTTAAAATGTTGTGACATATTAAGGAATAACTTAAAGGAGTTTAACGTCAAGCAACATTATTCCACATATCATGTCAATGAGTGTGATAAGTTTGAATGAGAGGAGAGAGTCGCGAATATTAACTATTATTATTATTATTATTATTATTATTATTATTATTATTATTATTATTATTATTATTATTATTATTATTATTGTTACCCATGAGCCGAGCCGAGAAATCCTTATTTCTCATCTCATCTGGTAACTTATTATAGAAATATCATCTCGTGTCGAAGTGTATGATACAACCATATTTATTATTGGAGTATATTGTATAATGAATTTCTTACCTTTAAAATGTGTAAATACTCCTCAATTTGTTCTACAACCACTTTATAAATACATGCTTTTTATTCTATGAATAATGTTGCATTAAAACAGTGTTTTGAGATCTATTCCTTTGATGAACTAGTGCTGTACACGAAACTCAAGAAATTTCAAGTCTCAGTCTGCTAATAACAGTAATTCATAATACTTAACAGTCGTGTTCATAGATGCCGATTTCTGGCGCTACCATTCAGGCGATTTGAAGATAAAACTATTGTGACGATTTAATTTGCAATTTAAAAACTATATTGTTTCAATTGAATCATTTCAAAATAGGTGAAGGACCCTAACAATACTTGAGCATTAATATTAGTGCATTTCTGCAGATATATAGTGACGATTTAATTGTAACTTAAACTGTGTTCTTCCAGTTTAATTGTTTGAAAAATGGATGTTGACGGTGTTAAACATGAACATGCTCTGTTGTTAATAACTATGACAAGGATTGGAGCTATATTTAGATTTGTGTATCCGGAAGTTAGTTGGAGGGCAAAATAAAAAAAAAGTAAATATAAAAAAATAAAACTTTAAATTTAGCGGGATATTAATCTAGTGTACAGAGAGCTTAGGGATTGACGAACTAGTAAATATAAATTACTTTCTTTATACGCATGACAAGTGTGGAAAATCATAGAAAAGAAACATTTGTACCTAAGGGTAGCAAAGTATGAATCTCAGATTCAACTACTATCAAGGCAGTTAGCATCAAAAGCAAGATATAGTTTTTTTCTTTTCCTGAGTTCAAGATTGTTTCTTCCTTTCGGAAATTCTCATAACATTAAAATCTGCTTAATTCTGACCAATCGTAGGCTAGCGGTAACGATGTTGTTTCGCAATCGGAAACTTGGCATTCAAAGTCTCTTTCCAGAACATTTTAACTGAGATTTCCTAGGATTTTCCCTTAGTTTCAATGTTCGAATACCTTCAAATATATACCTGATCGATCCCTTATAGTTTCTTTCAGTGGCGAGGATTGAGGGGGGACTGGGTAGACAGCGTGTAAATTTTAGAATTTCATATTCATTAACTATAGATCTCTAACTAACTTAAAATTTCCTATAATTTCTTTTCTGTTTTTTTTTTTTCATCTTGAAACTAAATCCTTTTCTAGAAGCTACTGCCTTGACTAGACGGGATTTCATCAACAGTTTTCCGCTGTAGCGCTTACGTAGAAAATCATTGCAATCTGTTTTACACAATCTTACGCCTATCCTAATTGTTTAGCTGAAATGAGTTACACATCACTTAAATGTTATAATCCTGGGTTTTTGAAACAAATTAAAATATGCTGTTGTTGTAATGTTTATGTTCATCATTTCAAATATACAATTGTTATTAGTATTTTGTTTTACTCGAGTTCATCTCTCTCTAGAAGCAGAGATGAGAAAATCTCTTCTTATCACGAGCGTCAATCCCACCGGGGACGTATCCCTGCCAATATTTGTCCAACACTTTTAGTTCCTCCCAATATTTGTTTAATGGTTTTAGTCTCCCCCCTCCAATATTTCAAGTATCTCAGGTCAACTATGACCCAAAAGATACTCAACCATGTAGCAGTTTGCTACGCTCAGAAAACAATGTTAGACAAAGTGGATATCGAAAAAGAAGGACAAAAATTTGATTCCAATTGTGAAAGAAAAAGGCATTCAATTTTTGGCCCTATGAAGGTGAAAATGGAGTAAATTGTAAAGTAACGAACATTGTTTTTTCAAATAGTGAGCAGGAAAGCAAGTTTAGTGTGGCTAAAAAACATAGGCTATTTTTAAATTAAATTTTTAACCACACATTGTTGAGAATCGTTTATGTTAGTTGTAGGCTTAAAACCTGTTTTCAAAACTTTATTTTTTAAGCATTAATTTCCCACTATCTTTTATCATTTTGTTTTTGGCATACCCTTGCCATAATTTAAGTTTAACTAAAATCGTAAAACAAGATTGAATTTTACTGTTTGAGTAAAAAAAACTGTAAACTGTATGTGTCTGTTTTTTGCCACCACATTTTCAAAAAAAAAATCGAAGGTAAAAATAAAACACACTAAAATTTAAGTTTTTGTTTGCTTTTTAAGTAAAAATTGCTTTAAAGTGCAATGTACGAAGACTATTTTTTTTTTATTTTTCGGGAGAGAACCTCCGATCTCCCACTTTACTGGAGGTATTGCATACACACCTGTCCCCTTCGGTAGTCTGCCCCCCAAGTTTATATGCTGCTGACGCCAATGCTTCTTATGACCTGGAGAGAAAGGGTGGCTTGTTCAGTTCGGGCGAACATAATGAGAAGCGATGCTTCCGGTAAAATTGAGTAATAATTTGGAATGAGTTGGGATTGAACCACACATTAATATGTGGGAAGTTTCGGAAATGTATCTGCAGATGGCAGGGGAAAGTTTGTTTGGTATGGATCATTACATTGAGCTACATAGGAATGGGTAAGCTTTTTTACCAATTAACTCCAAAGTCAAAAAATGTGACATACCATTATGTTTCCCCGAGGAGCTCATAACCACCTACTACGCCACCTACTTTTTGGGGTGGATATTCTCGTTGTATCTCTACTAAACCACTGGTGGTTTGTGAGGAATTCAAATCATTATAAGTTAAATTACGTCATTTATCACTACAAGCAAAGCGAAGAAATCTTCATACACTTTCAAAAAGCTGCATACGAGAATTAGTTTCTTCTCTTAGCCTGTAGCGAAAAAGTTGATCCTATCGATGTGATTTCTCTCGAAAACCGCCACTAGACTGAACACATTAGCTACCACACTAAGAATCGTAAACTTGTAAAGAAAAAAAATCGTAGTGTGTCTGACAATGAAACATTATTCTTATACATCCAACATTTCAGAGACCATTTTATCATAATTTATCTAATTAGGGATCATGGTGGCCCAGTGGTAGAGCGCTTACCTCTGATACGTGGGATCCCTAGTTCGATCTAAGGCCAAGTAAGTTTGTGGTGGACAAGATCGTGTCCGTGGGTGTTTTCAGGGTTCTTAATTTTCCTCCCACATTCTCATTCCAGCAATTATTGCATTATCATCATCATCATCATTTACTTGCCTTAATCATCATCTCCCTTAGCCTAAAAGGCATAATCATGGGACCTCAAACTGCAAGATTTCGTTTCATAATTTATCACAGTTTATTCTTCTTATCTGCATATCAGAAATCTACTCGTGAAATTTTGCAATGTAAACCTATATTTAAAATAACCTATTCAGGGACCTTTAAAACAGTATTGCTATTAACCAATCTCGGTGTATTTTTAAGAAGTAAATTGTTCAAATTTCTCTCATTACGAAATAGTGGCATTCCTGTTCCATCAGAAGATATAACCACGTTACATCATCAGTCAAAACTCTTTACACCTTGATGGTAAAGAGCGGATGATTAACTTCTAATTATCTCTGTGTGTAAAATTCAAGGTTCTTTCCTCTCATTGAAGTGTCTAGTTCAAAGTCAGCTGTTTATTGCATAGCATATTTACAAGTTTAAATAACGATTTGTTTTTGTGCTGTTTCATTCATTTCAATAATATTCCTTACATGTTGCTTGAATTATTAGGACCACGCAGTGGGACTTACAATATTGTTTTGTTGGTACATGTCTGTCCGTCCGTTACGCTACACGATAGCCCTTAACGAATGTTAATGTTTTAATGCTGTGTTTTCTTTTTGCAATAGATAGCTACACTATATCGGCAGAATTTATCAATGGAGTCAACCCTTTAACGAATTAACGGATTACGGCAAATATAACGGTGGGTATTTACAGTCCATACCTCATGGATGAAAGCGAGATCTTGATTCCGTTTTCTGCAATAGACAGCTAGAACGATCATCTCCGTCGAGTTCGTTAATGGAGCCAATCCGTTAATGGATAACGGCGACTTTAACGGGTGCTATCTATAGCCCATATCCATACAAGTAAGCAAATGTTTGAATTCTATTTTCTTCAGTAGGAAGCTAAAGCAATTATGTTGGCCGAATTTGATAGTGAAGTCTATCTGTTAACATATGAACGGATAACGGAGACTTTAATGATGGTTTTCCATATCCTATACATGTAAGCGATTTTTAAAACCTTGTTTTTCGCAACAGATAGCTAAAGAGATTGTCTCGGTTGGGTTTGTTGGTGGGATCAATCCGTTAAGGTATTAACGGATAATGGCAGCATTCTATAGCTCATATTCATACATCTAATAGAAATTTTGAATTCTCTTTTCTTCAATAGATAGCTAGAGCGATTATTTCGGTCGATTTCGTTAATAAAGTCAATCCGTTAACGTATTAACGGATAACAGAACTTTAACGGAGAAAATCTGTGACCCATATCGCATGTATGTAAGCGAATTTTTGAATTCGATTTCTTGCAATAGATGATTAGAGACCCAACCGAATTTGTTAATGGACTAAATCCGTTAAAGTATTAATGGATAAAAGCGATTTTAACGGTGGTTATCTTTAGCAAATATCCCATGCATTTAACAGCGGCGTATCGTAAGGGAATGCCAGTATGCCCGGCATCCCCTGTTAATAAGAAAATATACGTATTTCATTGTATATAAATTGTTTGCTTGTAATTATCACAATTATTTTCACTGCAATCTTCTGGATGTCCTCTCTCGCCTTACTTTGACAAGTGGAACCTACGCATGCGCATCACTCAGAGCACATTTTCTCTCTTTCCTCTTGTCGTATGCTATGTTCCTTGGGCATCCAGGGGAGATCTTAAGTTGACAAAACCAGAGCACCACACAATATGACGTCACTAAATGTGATAGTAAGTTGAGCAGTGTTTCCAACTGATTTGGTGCCAACTTATTAATTTTATACTAGAGTAACAGACCGGTAAAGAAAATATGTTTAAAAATGATTATCTGTTAATGAAGTAATATACTTAAAGAGATATTTGTATATTTGTATGAAAACATAGCATTTCCACACTCAATATTTGATGATGTGCTCCGCGAAAGATTTGTTGCCACAAAAAATTTGGAGATCCACGATATATAATTGAGATAAAAATTAATGATAGGTCTACATCATATTAATATGTGACAGGTCCTTATCCAAGGGGTCTAGGGGGCGGGCCCCTCTAAATTTTTACGGTACTGGTCCCCTAAAATTTTCACAGTACGCTTGCAAATGAACTATAACAGGGTGCAAAATTCCAAAGTCAGACGCACTCGCCAATCCAAAAATAATGGTCACCAGTATCTCTCACGTACAAATTGAGATGTCTCCTCCACCACCCCCCCAACGGCCTTTGGTTTGACAAAGAAAGACTTCACATCCCGTGTTTTCTCTCACTCAGTAACAATTATATTCTTACGAAACAGAAAATGCGCTGCCTTGTAAGTTCAGGCAGAAACCATTCCTACTGAACACTGGTCGCCAGCTCTAAATTTCTAGTCGAAAATTTGTACGCTGAGCTATAATATGATGATTAACTATAATACGTTTGGATCGGGACTCCCTCCCAAACTTCTACCGGGCTTCCCCTAGATTTTTGGGCTAGCTACCAGCCTAGTATGTGATAAGTGACAGGGCCGTAACTTGAAGAGAGAGAGCGACAAATGCTTCCCCAAGGAAGCTCCCCACAGTTCGAGGGGACCCATTTTAAGACAACATTTTCTTACTCCGTATACGATACGAACATGAAATTATAAATGAAGCATCGAATATTTCCACTATATTACATAAACAAAACAACACATAAAAGATAAATAAAACAAAAATGAGTCATGGGCCCATTTCAATAAAAAAGTTTCTATTAGGGGCCCTAGAAGTAATGTTTATTCGTATGGCTTTGATATTTGTCAATTTTGCCCCCTTAATTCATTTGTCATGTATGGAACGGGCTCAAAGGTGTAACTAACGACCCGGGCAAATAAAGAGTAAGAGAAAGATGGAAAGAGGGAGCCCAAGATTAGAGAAACAATTTTTTTCTAGGAGCACCAAATACGCTTATTAATGCTTACCCCCTCCCAAGAAAACAATCTAAGTTACGGCGTTGGATAAATGGATGCAGGTGTAGAATACATAAACATAAAAACAGTAATTTATGATTAAAATGAATGACTACGTGTGAAAGAGGACTGTACTACTAATTTTTAAAAATCATATAACGTTTACTGTATGTAGAAAACGATTGTGCTGTCCTATTTTGAGTTTGAATTTCCAAAATTTACGAAAGAAGTGTGTAATATATTTCTCGGGTTCTGTAGGATTACGGGGGACCAAAACTACGTAAAAACACAATGTTTATAGGTGGAATGAGTTCATGTTGCGGAAATATATTGATATGTGAATAATTTGTGTACTGAGTAGACTGGAAATGCCGTGTGCTGAATGGAAATTTTGCAATTACTATTTGCTATTAATTAGAATGGACAAATATAACGTGCATTGCGGCGTTCTAACCCGACTTCGCTTGCTGGCGCCTTGCTCGTCAATATTTATTTATTTATTTATTGATACAAGAGGGATGACATCCTCGGCGAGCACACAATCGCGGTACGGGGGAGGGATATAAGGAACGGATAAGGAAAGAAGCGGCCTGAGGCCTGTAAATTAGATACCATCCCGGCATTTACCTGGAGTGAATGAGGAAATCCCAGGAAAAACCTCATTTAGGATAGCTAGCCTGAAAAAGCTGTTACACCTTTTCGACCGACTGACCCTGCCGGAAATCAAGCCCAGGTCCAAAGGCGAGAGCATTAGCGACTACTCATGCTCAGCAATACTGTCCGAAACTCTTTAGTTAGTGGTATGTTTGGCTTTAGGTAGATTAACCTCAGAAACATTTAAGAAAACAGCAATGATTTTCAACAAAAATACTTTCTTCCAGTAATCCGACATATGACTAGTTTTCAAAGTACATACTGAGAAAAAAATTGTAGGTAGCGTACTCAAAACGGTAGGTTCCATGCGTAATTCCTGTAGTTTTTGGACCTAACGTACAGCAAACGTATAACTGAAAACGCATGTTTTATAATACTTACTTTCCGTATAAGTGTTCCATCTATACGTACTTTCCGTATGAAGCAATATAGGCGGTTAGGATCTCACATACAAATCGACGCAGAATGTCCATAGTAGAATAGAATATAGCTGCAGAATGTAACATAGGTGATATACGGAAAACTGTTAGATGTCAGACATCCTGCAATGGCATGATCTAACATCTAAGGGCAGTGCGTATGTAGCATATGCTCCAAACTGATTTCTGTAGTAAGCAAGAGGATTTTGTATATTTGTACAATATACCGCTGTCCGGAGAACGGATTTTTCTTAGTGTGCAGTTCATAAGCAAGGGCGCCCATGTTGGGGTTTCCAAGGGGGGCAAGTGTAAGCGACGTTTCAAATATAGTTTCAAATTTTGCTGTAAGTAATGTAAAAATTCTATTGGGTTTTCAGTATTCCCAAGTACAATTTCCTCTTAGGGGGCGAGCGCCCCACCTTGCCCCCATTGATGGGCGCTTTTGTTCATAAGTAATGCAGTTATGTGGGTGCTGAACCTGTGGGTTCAGTATTTCTTGATAAATCCATTAAATGTTATGCGTGTAATCCACAACGCACACAGATAGGTCTATAGGCGGGAATTCATGTCACTTAAGGACCTCCCCATTTTAAGGCAGTAATAAATGTGAAAATTGTCGATAAGTGATTCGCCTACTTTAATTTTGTGAATAGTTCGTACTATGTGCGACTGTCTATGCGGCGTCTAGGGTATGGTCGACGTCGATAAGCTAATAAAACAAAATACTTCAAAAGTTGAAACGGTGAGTACGTAAACGTAAACCTCGTGTAGCTTAGGTATAGGCTGTACAATTACTTTATTACATCAGTGTTAATGTGCATCCTTAAATTGGGATAGAGCAGTTTCCGCAGTTCAGATCAATAATACGTGGACAAATTCATATTAGTTTGAAACCCACATTTCTCGATGAAAATAGCGTCACCACGCCTTCTAGACTGTACATGTGTTGGCGCATGCCAGTGATCCACTAGGAACAGGTAAAATTCAGGGGCGCTACAAGAGATAATTGTTCAAAAATTACATTTAAAAAAAAATTATGGGTGCACACTTAGTAGTAGTAATAGTAGTAATGATAGTATAGTAGTAGTAAGGCAGTAGTAGTAGAGTAGTAGTTTAGTAGTAGCCAGGCCCGCAACCAGAGGGGGGCCAGGTCCCTCTAAACTTTTTGTGGCCCCTCCAGACCAATACAAAATTTTATTAATCCAAAAACACAATTTAGATATTTATACGATAATTTTAAAGACTTGGCCCCCCGTAACATATTCACGGTCCTCCCAAACCTTTGTAGCTGGTTTCGCCCTGGTAGTAGCAATGATATTATAATAATAGTCTAGTAGCAGTAGTAGTAGTAGTATAGTAAGGCAGTAATGGTAGTAGTTGAGTAGTAGTAGTAATAATATTATACTACTAGTAGTAGAGCAGCAGTAGTTCGGGTTAGGTTAAGGTAGGTTCAGCAGTGACGACGCCAGCTGTAAGTTCCTAGGGGGGCAAAGGAGGGGCAGATACATTTTCGGGGGGACGGCTATTTTCCACACCAAAAATGACATTTATTATGTTTGACTTACTTTAACATTTTGTATTTCGTTGTTGTTTTTATAGTAGGCCTATATGATAAACTTATTTCAAGTAAAATTTGTAACTAACAAATAATTAACGTCTGTACATGAAATATTTTTCAATCAATCCAACTTTTGAAACCTAAATTGAATTACTTTCGCGTTTGCTACAAGTAACAAATTCGTCTAGTACTATATGCTACGTATATATATAATTTACGAGGGGCTGCTGAAAATCTCGTAATCCAACCCAGAAGGAGTGTAGGTAGTAGGTAGAAAGATGAAACTGTAATTTTGAAAAACATGTTTTCAACAAATTTTCATATTAATAATGAAAACAAATTTTCATATTAATAATAAAATTATTATTGCTTTCTCGGGCCTCTGAAGTGATTATGTGTGTCCAAACAGCGAATTTCACGAACATTCAGATCACAACTATTATAACATTTTTGTTCCACCAAGGATAGTCACCAAAGTAAATTAATGAGAAAATCAGTGAAACACTACGGGACTCTCCTCCATTATATACACTGGTGAAGAAGTGATGGCTTAGTTCAAACGTGGCGGTTTCTCAACAAATTATGCTTTACATCCAGGATGACTTTACATCCAGTGACTGTTCCCGAAATCATGGATGCAATTTGTGACATTATTCTTGAAAATTGCAGCATTTCAGCCAGTGGTAGATATAACCTGGGGCTGGGGTTCCTACGCCACCCCAGTTTTTGACTGACAAAAAGAATTTAAGCTATTATTTATACACTTTTTAAAGTGTATAGTAAACTCACGATATACTTATTACAGTCTGAGGTCTGGCTGCAACCCCCTTCCCCAGTTTTTACCGTCTCAGTAAATCTTGTATCAGAGATTGTGGGCATTTCTTTGGAACGCGTCGGTAGTATAATTCAGAATGGCTTGGGTATGCGCAAGTTTTTGACACAATGGGTTCCCAAAAAATCTGTCAGGAGAATAAAAGAGTGACGGCATTAAGAGAAGTCTTCTTCCAGTTTGAATGTAATGCTGATCATTTCGATCACGAATAGTAACCATGAACAAAATATGGTTGTACCACTATGATCCTGAAACGAAACAACAGTCAATGGAGTAGTAGCACTCATTTCTCCCTCGCCCCAAGAAGTTCAAGACACAGACGTAGGTTGAAAAACGTTTGCAACATTCTTCTGGAATAAGTATGGAGTCGTACTCATAGACTACCTCCCCAACGGTCAGATATCTAAGTCAGAATCTCTACATTACTCACAAAACTGAAAGAAAAATTCAAAGTTCAATACCGCAGAAAATGAAAAGAAAGGAATTGTGTTCCTTTAAGAGAATACACCTGTCCATCGAACCCCTGCGAACACAATTAGCATTGCATAATCTAGGATTTCAATGTCTAGATCAGCATCCTTATTCCCCAGATTTAGCTCCGTCGAACTATTGCCTGTATTTATTTCCCAAACTTAGATCTGATTGAACTTTAGATCTGATAAGGGTAGTGTTACGAACAGTGCTGCGAGGAAGTCTCCAGATTTTATTAACTTCTGCAAAACTGGAGCACTGTACAAGATAGTATATTGACGCTCGGGGGAAGTGTAGAAGAAGTAAAACTTCACCATTCCACGTGCACTCCTGGGTTGGGCTACGAATTTTTCAGCAGCTCCACGTACATTTCTAGTCAATATGGTAGACGTCATGTCAGTACTTTGAAACAAAATAAGTAAGGGAGCACTAGTGCATACCAATTACTGACTAAAGATCAACACTCTGACAATACGTTTTATTGGGAGCTAAATAAATAATCGATTTAATTCCATACATTTCTTATTATTATCATTTGCAGGAAGGGAAAACAACTTTTTTTCCTTCAAAAAATTAAGCCCTGGTAGTCGCAAATTAAGCTGTTATAAGCCCATTATCCGAATATTCAAAGCCGAGAATAATGTTTCAGGAAATAGAAGTATAGAACCTTTAAATAAAACAAAATATGAAACTGAAAACTTCAAAACTGGATAAATACAAACAAGTTATGTAATTGGTTTTACCTTTCTTTTGTTTCTAATCGAAGTTGATCCAATGAGAAGAAAACAAGTCGACCAAATGTACTATTGCTCGCTAGGCACAGTAATTAAAATTCATAAGAAAGAACTGTAACTAAAATTTACCGGAAAAGGCGCTAAATTAGAAAACAGAAATATGCGTGCACACCCAGACGCTCAAAGAATAAAGCTTGAGGACTAATCTTCCACATAGTAAATGTATAGATAATACGATCTGACAAAGAGATTGTTTATGATACTGATATAAAATACTATATGTAGAATGTTTTATGATTGTAGGAGTCTGGGGGGGCAGTCTGGATGGCAGTCAGGGGGGCAGAAGTAGCCACCAGGGGGGCGCTCGCCCCCTTGCTCCCCCCTCTGGCGTCGTCACTGAGGTTCAGGCAGCGAAATAGTCATATTTCAAGTCCCTTGTACATTAGTTTGAAGCCCTGGAATAACGCCCTTATGCAGAGTTTCATAGAATTAAAGCAACATCTTATTGCTGTATCTATGTTCACAGATGACTTACATATTCTGCGCCTTCATAAATAAATTCCCTAAACGTTTGTCTTTTGTTCTGAATTAACACCTTTTACCTGTAAATTGTAATTTTAAAAATGTCCACGTATTCTTAATCCCGTTTCTGCCACTCCAAAACACTTACTAAACCTACAAGAGTTCATTTGGTGCTAAAATAAATTGATATATCATGAATGTCAGTACACTTATAAAATAGAACATCACAGAGGAAACGTGAAATTTCAATCTTGATACACGAATTAGTGCGCAGCACGAAATGAGATTTTTTTTTAAAAAATCCCGCGTTCTTCCCGCCTTTGATGGGACAAGCCGCAATTAGTATTTACGCATTATTCAGTGCATTGTTTGTGTATAATCTTGTTCGTTTGTTGAATGTAAAACGCAACTCACACAACCACTGTAACAACATAATGTGTTTTTTATTGTCCACCAGTATACGAACAAATTCCAGGTATGTCTTAAATTATAATCCACCTTCGCATATTATCTCAGCAGTAATACTGTCAACAGAGCTGCCTTGCTTATGGATACACTGCGCATTAAGTGCTCCAGGGTAGTGACGACATTAAGTGACGTCATGTCCTGTTGCTGTGGTTATGTCAACTTAAGAACTCCCGGGCATCCAGGCCTACTGCAAGCAACGTAGTTTTCGTCTGCTTTCTGTTGAATGCGCATGGCCAGCTACTACTCTCTTCATCCCTTGCAAGTCTACATTTTGCTTTAGATATACGCTGGCGTATTCAAGTATTTCCAACTCTATATATCTTGAACTAACAGTAAGTTATAGTTTCTGTACAGAACGTACGAGCGCTAACATCAAGGAGATAGAACAAAACAAAAATGGTTAATTCAATGACTTTTTGAAGCATGCCGGTTATGTAAATAACAGTATAAAAATAGTTATGCTTTAATCGTAATTAAATGCATCGTAATTGTAATCGTAATTAAAGGCAAACTATTAATCTTCATCATAAATACATAGTATGTCCAGTGGCGTGGCCAAAAACTCTTTGAGGGAGCTCACACACACAAGCACAAATATAAAGCATTCTGTAGAATCACGGTCACCGATCTGGTAGGCCAAGAAAGCCAGTACTCCTCGCCCCTCGTAAGGATTGCTTGGGACCTTCAGTCACTGGCACATATCCCGGGGAGATGAGGAGGACATGTCCCCTCCAATCTTGGAACAGGGGGACTGCCCCCCCCCAACTATCCGATTTGAAATTGTGATGATTTGTATCCAACTGCCACAAAGGAAAGAAAGATGAAATTGATGTCCCTTGACTTGTTTTACTTTTAAAAAAGAATCGTATTCTTTAATATTTCATTGTCATTAATTAGTGTTAGTCTATTTGCAGCTACTTGTTTAATTCCTGTAACGATTTCTATAATGCTATTGTGATCATCATCATTTTGCTCAAATAAGAGTATTGTTGCGCCATACATAGTTGATTTTCTTTCATAGTTTTGGGGAAGTCATTATTTATATTATTACAAAACAAGTGTCCTAAAATTTTAATGTGGATCATTGTGGATGCGAAAATAGAAACATATCAATTATAAATATGCATGTATTCAGATTTCAGAATATGTTCACGGTACTGATATTATCACAATTTCATCTACATCGCCTGGTAAATAAAATACAACAGATTCACCTCAGAAATCAGATTCATCTACCGTAATATGAATTTCATCTCCCTTCCCCCCAGAATAAGCCTCAAATATACCCTCCTACCTCAAATCTGCCCTCCTCCCAATGTTGAAGACAACTCTGCTCCTCTGATCCTCCACAGCATTGTTTTAACTTCATAAATATTTTGAACATCGCTTTTTAAAAAATGGGAACGGTCTTACCCGTTCCCCGAATGCTGAAGACAGATTTGCGCCCCTGCCTTCAGTATCTGGATATCTGACAACGAAATACATACACAGAAACAGGCCCCCAGAGTTGGTTCAAGTGCTTTCTATTTGCATCTTCAAATGATATACGTATACATTCAGGTCCATATTCACAAATGGGCGTCTGAGTTCCGGACTCAAGATGACAAATTTCTAAAGGTGACTTCTTAAAGAACGAGATTGAAGTATAGTATGCGGAGAAAGAAGCTGCCCACGAGAAAGAAATAAAGAAAACTATACTGGAAACAATGTTCATACAACAGCGGGGCCGAGTTTTCTTGTCACACGGTCATGGTAAGAAGGAGCTGAGACAATTGCTTATTGGCTTCTAACGTAATCCAAGCATTTGCTTCTGTATACCCCACTAACCCCGCCGTGGCCGGTCCCAAGCTCGTGCTGAGAAAGGGGGAGGGACCCCCGTAATTTGTCGCTCTCGAACTGTTGTGTCGGGAGCTGTATCTATGCGGGGGAGATAGGGTGACACTGTTACCCAGCGCGCTGCCGGTACTTTAACTACCATATGGCAGCGAGCGGCACGCGGTGTCAACAACCTACCGGCAGAGGTGAGTTTTCGGGGAGCATCCTCTGAAGTGGGCGACTAACTCGTGCCATTGGATCTGGGAGAGTACGTGTGACCCCATCATGTCCTCAGTGGGGTAGGTAGCTTCGGCTGCCGTACCTACCGGCGGGGGTGAGCCCTTGGGTATCCCCCGAAATGGGCAAAAAAGCCGTGCCCTTGGGTCCAGGAGATAAGGCTGCGTGGTACCCCAACACGATAAAAAGAGTGGGTAGTTGGTGTGCCCTGGGTGGGCGGATCCAACGCCCTACCGGGAGGATGATGTAGGTACTGCCCTCAAAGAGAGTGTAATGCGTTCTCTTGGGTCCGGGATGGGATACCTAGTATCCTAACGCATACTCGTACCTCAGGAACGCTGAAGAAGTGGGTCCCTCCTTCGTCCCAGTAGTGTGAGCTGGGTGCAGGAGCCACGACCCTACCAGGGGAGCCGCCGCTCCCAAATGGCCATTGTCTTTAAAGGTAGACAGTCTACATCAGCCATTGGGTCTGGTAATGTACGGTTCACCTCTCCCGTAAGAAGAGGTATTTCCGTATTGTTTGGACGACCCTACCGAAGGAAGGATGTGGGTGTCCCTTCTAATGGTGGCTTACACGTACCATTGGGATTCGGACAGGTAGACTCGCTACAACGTGTACGTGGTACCTAAACACGTTAAAGATAGGTAGCCCCGTATTGTTTGGGCGGGCCTACCAGGGGAGACACGGCTCCCAAATGACAATGTCTGCCTTGAGCAAACGGTCTACATCAGTCATTGGCTCTGGTAATGTACGGTGTACCTCTACCGTAATTAGAGGAAGTCCCGTATTGTTCGGACGACCCTACCGGGGGGGAGAGTGTTGGACTACTGCCTGCAGGGGGACCAAACGGAGGTGGGGGAGGGGCCAATCCCAGGAATCTGGGTAACGGCTCTGATCCTGCCAAAGGGAGGAAACTCTGTGGGATAAGGGCCGGCACCAAACTCAAATGGTGACTCAATACGTACCATTGGGACCGGGATGAGATACGGGAGTATCTCGACGTGTGCGTGGTACCTCTACACGACAAGGCGGTTGCCAGTTGAACGATAGAGGTAGGCAGGGCCGGGATTGAACAAGCCCCCTCGGGCATTGCCTGGGGCCCCGGAATTGGGTTGGACTCTGCCGGGCTGTGGTCATACCGTGGGATTCGGTAGCTTGTGGGAGCCAATCCCAGGAATCTGGGTAACGATGAACACGGGCGGGAGGTGAGCTTGCCTTATAACGCTCGGGCGCCATGCTTGCAGAGCATGGTAGGACTGACTCACTAGCAGTCTGCCTCAACCAGTAGGTTAACTGGTAGGCACTCAGGACTTCGGTCTGGCCGCGCAGTGGGCGTATCCCACTCCCCCAGAGAATGGGGGTTACATCGCTTCGGCGAGTCAGAATTAGGGGACAAATTCTGATGGTGCACTTCGTGCACGAGCAACAATAGCGTATATTTTGGAACTACGGGCGAGGTGCATTACATTCTTGCGGAACCTGTCCATTAAATAGACCGAACGGTCGCGGGCATGCTCTCCATGCATGCAATTAAGCGTGGCATAGTAGACCACTAGCTCACAATGTATACCCCACTAGGCCACCAATTAGGGGGCCTCCCCCCTAAATTTTTTAATAACCCTATATTTCCCATCGGTATAGCTATGTATTGCTGATTTTAGTAGTATTGTATCGCACACATGACTAACTTTGGCATCCCCATTTCGGAATACCCCGCTACGCTCTGGCATTTAAGTGAATTTTTAAATTCTGTTTTTATCCAATAGATAACTAGGGCGATTTTACCGGTCGAGTTTGATAGTGGAGTAAATCCTTTTAACGTATTAACGGATAACGGAAATTACGACAGTGGTAATCTATACCTCATTTCCAATAAATATAAGGGAATTTTGTAACAGAGTACCTTACCAAGTAGCTCTACAGCACGGAGTGAGCCTTGGCTTCCTCGGCGATACGCCTCCATTCCTTTCTGCTATGTATTTTCTTCCTTCCTTTCACTTTCATTGCTGCCATATCTGATGCTACCTCATCTATCCATCTTCTTTTCGGTCGTCCTCTTCTCCTCCCTCCATGCATTTGGTCTTTCTCTTCTCCTTCCTCCTTTGGCATTCTATCTCGTTCCATTCTTTCGACGTGTCCCAGCCACCTTAATCTTTCCGCTTTTATATACTTCACTATATATTGCCCTTCTAATATCTCGTTTATTTGCTTGTTGTTTCGTATTCTCCAAATGTTGTTTTCCAGTATCGCCCTGTATATTCTTCTGATGATTTTCCTTTCAAACTTTCTCAGTTCCTCTTTATATTTGTTTTAGTTATTGCTATCGCTGATTCTATTTTCGTTGTCTATTGTCAATCCCAAGCACTTGAACTTTGAAACTCCTTCGAACTCCAGCTCTTCTATTTTCAAGTTCTGTGGTCTCTTGTCCGATTTTAAGATGATCATATACCTTTTTTTATTATTTATTTACTGTCAATCCTAGGTATACTGCCTCTGTTTTTAGCTTTATATACGCTTCTTTCAAATCTTTCACTGTTCTTGATATTAAAGCTACATCATCTGCGTAGGCGCATATCTGTACTGTTTTTGTGAATATAGTTCCTCCTGTGTCAAATTTCATTAAGAATTTATGTAGTGCTATAATGAACAGACTCGTCGAGAGACCATCTCCCTGTTTAACTTCTGTGTTGCATGTACGTAAATGGTTGACTGAGCTTTGTGTCTATTTTTATGTTCGCGTTTGTTTCCTACATGGTCATTTTAACTAATCTTATCAGCCTTGAAGAAAAGCACGTCTCTTTCATGGCTGCATAGAGGGCTTCTCTTTTCATACTGTCAAAAGCCTGTTTGAAATCCACAAACAGTATGTTTAGATTAGTCTGATATTCGTAGTGCTTCTCTATTATTTGTATTAATATGAATAGCTGGTCCATTGTGCCTCTACCGTATCTAAATCCACACTGGTACTCTCCTATTATTTCTTCTGCATGTTGTTTCACTCTGTTGCCTATTACCATTGACAGTATTTTCTAAGCTACGCTATTATTCCCGTATAGTTTGCGCATTCTAACTTGTCTCCTGATTTGAAGATAGGGCAGATTATCCCTGTTCTCCATTCTTCTGGCATTGTCTCTTCCACACCCTATCCATTCCATATCCTTTTTATTAATGTATGTATGTCTTTTAGCACTCTTCTTCCCCTGGTTTTAAATAGTTCTGCCACCAAGCCGTCTTCCCCAGGAGATATTTTTTTCTATTTTTCATGTTTTTAATCACTGTTTCTATTTCCTCAAGTGTAGGTGGTTCTATTTCAATCTCTTTTCCCGTCTTTGTAGCTCGTCTTCCCTTCTCTTTCTTATCTTCTTCCCTATTTAGTTGTTCTTGAAAATGTTCTATCCATCTTTCCATTATCTCTTTTTCTCCTCCTATTATCTTTACATTCTTACTTCTGCATCCTTCTAGTCTAGGTTGGTAACTTCTTGTGAGTTTTTTCACTGCATTCTAGAAATTCCTTGTTTCTTTCTGTTGATTTAATATTTCAATTTCTGCTATTTTGTCCTTTAGCCAGTTCTTCTTCTTTTTCTTGCACATTTTATTGGCAATTGTTCTTAGTGCCTTATATCTCTCACAGTTAACTCTTGTTTTCTTTTGTATCATCTTCCGTCTTGCTTTATTCTTTTTCTCTATTGCTTTCTTCCCTGGTTTCCCTAATACTACTTCCGCTGTTTCGCTTAATGTTCTGTTTATCCTTTCCCATTCTTCTTCTGTTGTCCTCCAATTTTCCTGTGCCTGTAATTTAGTCATTGTCATATTTTGATACCTTTGTTTCTCTTCTTCTTCCTTTATTTTTTAATATCCCGTCATTTCTTGATTCTCTCTTGGATTTTCTGTACTCTACATAGCTTTTCTGTTATATTGGCTTAAACCAGATAGTGACCCGTGTCACAATTCGATCCCGATTTTGTGTCTATTATTGAATATGAATATCTTTTATTTACCAATAAGTGATCTATTTGATTGACTACATTCGAATTTGGTGCCTTGCACGTTCCTAAACGTATCCCTTTATGTTCAAAACATGTACTCATTATTTTCAAATTTTGTCTCGTTGCGAACTGGCCGAACAGTTTTCTATTTTCGTTACTCTCTTCGTGCAACGTGAATTTTCCTGCTACTCCGTTCTGAAAAATCTTCCTTCCCTATTTTTGCTTGTAGTCATCCAGTCATACTTCGGTACTTTTTCGACTTCTCTTTCTATGGCGTCATAAAATTGCTTCTTTTCTTCTGTAGGGGCGTGTATTGTTACTAATGTTATGTTTATAAATTTTCCCTTCAATCTTATTCTACTGACTCTGCTACTAATTGCTTCGAGCTCTAGTTTTTTTTTTTTTTTTTTTTTTTTTTTTTTTTTTTTTTTTTTGTTACTAAAAATCCAGTGCCAAACTGTTCCGTTCTCTTTCCCGGTCCATTATAATACACTGTGTATTGGACTTTATTTATCTGACCTTTTCCATGCCATCTTACCTCTTGTAATGCTAGGATATATATTGTATTCTTTAACATTTCATTGGCCATTTCGTGCATTTTTCCTGGGAGAAACATAGTTCTTATATTCCAAGTGGCAACTGAAAGATTTCCTTTTACCGCTTTCGTTTCTTGCTTTGTACCTTTATTACTGAATCCATCCTTTCGAGGCTTATCTTGAGGTTTCGTAACACTACTTTTTAACTTGGTTGGGTCGCTAGCCATACGAAAAAAAAACCCGAAACTGGGAAACAGGATTTTTTGTCGGGGTTTTTCACCCTTAGTCTTTGTAGATCCATCTACTAACTGCAAGGTAGCAGTGCCCGTAATTTCCGGTACCCACCATATCTAGTGGACCTTCCCTTATCCGCCATCTAGGGAGACGCCCGGTGGGAGACCAGCAACTCCTGCGGGATTTTGTAACAGATGGCTAGAGTAATTATTTCGTCCGAGTTCGTTAATACAGTCAATCCGTTAACATAAGAGAAACATTAACAAATGCCTACGCTAAATGACAAAACACATAATTCCTAAAATAATTAACGGATTACGGCTATCGGTACGGTTAACCGATGGCGGCGACCTTAACGGTGGGTATCTATATCTCATATCCCATACATATAAGCGAAGTTTTGAATTCAGTTTTTGCAACAGATAGTCAGAGTGATTGTCTCAGTCGAGTTCCTTAATTAAGGCAATACGTTAACACCTTAACGGCTAACGTGACTAACGCAATCTATATATCATACATAGAAATAGTTCCCGAGGAGGGCACCGTGGTTCAGTGATAAAGCGCTTCCTTTTGGTGCGTCGATGCCTGATTTGATTCTCAGCCAAGTAAATTTGTCTTGAACAACATTGTGTCCGTCGGCTTTCTTGAAATACTCCTGTTTCCTCCAACATCCTCATTCCTCCAATTCTTCCATTATCATTCACTTGCTTTAATCGTCGTCTTCCTTAGCCTAAAGGTCATAATCATGGACGTTAAACTGTAAGATTTCATATCAATATTTCGCGTAATCCTCTTTACTGTCTTGACCCAACTTTATTCCAATATTCGTCATATTATTTGAATAACTAGGATTACACAGTGAACCTTATAATTATAAGATTGTGTTGTTATACTTTCGAATTATATTCCTGTTGAATGATAACTTTATTACAATTATCCGTAGTGTTGCACAAAGACGATTGTCTATATAAGTGATCGTAGATCAGCTTTACTGTTCTCAAAATACTTTTCTCTTTACATGATAGATGTTGCGTTTGTGTTTTATATTTGTTGTCTCTGCCTTGCTACCAAGAAATGCCTCTGTTATACATAGAGTTAATATTTTCAATTAAATTGTAAGTTTAAAAGCTTTCAGATCATCATATTCCGATGAATAGCGCTTACCTATTTATTCCACACATTTCAATGTCTATATGAGATATAGATGGCTATGTGTGCCGTTGCTTTTAGTATTTCTGTCACGATGTTTACGATTGTGAGTTGTTAGCTCTTCAACGTCAATCTGTCATGATATCAGCTTGCTCGTCAATTACTCTCATTGTATTTTCTCAGGTTGATTTGAAAGAAGGGACAAGTGCCCAGCAATTCGGAAATCCCAGTGATAGTACCCATTTATAAGAAAGGAGATAACACAGACAGCAATAACTATATAGGGATTTTGCTCCTGAGTGCAGTAGCTAACATCTTTGCCAGGATTCTTGAAAAAAACTAAGGAGTAAAATCGAACCGCAATTAGAAGATACTCAAAATGGATTTAGACCAAACAGAAGCACACAATATCAAATATTTACACTGAGACAAATCATAGAAAAAGGAATAAATCAAAATAAAGAAATCCATCTTTGCTTTATAGATCTAACGAAAGCATTTGACACTGTCAGAAGAGAAGAAATATGGAAAAGCCTCAAAAACACGGAAGTAAATAATAAGTTAGCAAGCTAATTCAGAGTTATTATAGACAAACAAGGAACTACGTGAGGACTTGTAATGAAACACCCAAAGAATTTTGTGGTACATCAGGAGTAAGACAAGGCTGTGTACTCAGACCAATTTTGTTCAATCTATTAGTACTAGACAACGTTATGAAAGAATACCGCAAGAAGAATAAATGGTACGTAGTAGGCTTTTGGAAAATCAATCCAATAAAAATAGCAAAATTAGAATTTGCGGACGATATAGTTCTAATAGCATAATAAGAAGAAAATTTGAATTATAACAAAGTTTTATAAAAAAACAATTGGAAACGAGAAATCTAAAAATAAACATAGACAAAACAAAATCAATGATAATCTCTGAAGAAGACGAAAAGCACCATATCAAAATCAGAAATGAAGCAATAGAACAAGTGCATAACTTCAAATACCTAGGAACCTGGATGAGTAAAGAAAGAAAAATAGAAATTTCTAAGAGTAGCAGCTGCAGGAAGATGTTTCAATGGGATAGGTGCTGACTGCCACGGGTGCTGACTGCCACAGCCAATTATTGGTGCTGACTGCCACGACTGTCGCTGATTGCAAATATGAAGGTGCTGACTGCCACGACGGCGTGCTGACTGCCACGAGCCTGGGAGAAACTGTATTTGGAAAGAGAGGAATTAATCCCTCATACTAAATTTATGATTATTAATTAATTTAGTAGGGATTAATTTAGTAATCATCACAGCAAATCTATGTGGCATCCTATAAGTTACAAAGTTGCTCACTAAGTGGAACGACATACACTTGGATGTTCATAAAGGGATTGTTTTTTCTGTTATATGTACAATTTGCACATTTCATTGTTTATATTAATTGTTTTATTGTATTATTTAATGGATATGATGGTCTGAAGCCAGCTGACAAGGGAAGTTTGGGAGAAGCACTTGCCTGCAGAGAAATAAGCATGTCATTTGAAGGACCAATTCATGCTGATTACAACAGGTAATAAAACTCCTGTACGTTGAGAACTGTTCGAGATATTCAGCTTGGAAATTCATATGAGAAAATGAGTGGATGCACATTTCAATGCGTTAAGTATTCTCACCCATGGCGAAGCCTCATGGTTTGAACTTGCTATTGCTTGATCACTGGGGTCCATTTACAGACAAATTGTCCATTACAAGTTGCATGACGGATGGCAATGACCTAATGGTTGAGAAGATACCAAGAATTGCACACGATTTGTGCAACAATTTGATGTGTTTTGATTCCGATCAATCAAAGATTATGGCAGGAGATTTGTATATACATAGTATGAATCATCTTCATCTGGACGTTATAATGTACCAACGAAACAATCAAATAAAGTTCGTGTCCATACGAATCACTTCCGATCACCGCGATACATTGGATTGTTTCAGTTTGCGCTCTGCAAGGCAGGTTACGAACAAATTATAGGCCTATAACTTTTGAATCACTTGTCGAATTTGCTTTTTGCTTTGGTTCTGCGAACTGTTCTCTTGACGGATGCAACACAATTGCACATATAAAATGTTCATGGTGCAAGGGAGTCTTTTGCCTGCGTCATTTCTTCATAAAACAGAAGAACAACATTGATCAATTTTCATCTCTAACCTATGATTATTGTGAATAATGTAATGACTAATTGTATCTAACAAACCCGTTAGTTATTGCGAAACACTTTTTTCCGTTACTTCCGATAGCTTTCAATTCGTATGTCAATATTCGTTACTAATTATGTTGTACTTAACGCGTATAAATGCGTATATCCTCATTTTCTCATATAAACTTCCAAGTTGAATATCTCGAACCGTTCTCAACCGTACAGGAATGTTATTAGCTTGTTATAATCAGCATGAATTGGGACTTCAAATGGCATGCTTAGTTTCTCTGCAGGCGAGTGCTTTCTCCTGAACTTCCCTTGTGAGGTACAGCCAGCAGTTCTTTTTTGATGGAACTTTCAAGAGCTGCTCGAAATAATTTGCACAGCTGTACACAGTTCATGCTGACATAGAGAGTTCAAGTGAGAACACATAAATCGTACCAATTTTGCACTGCTCCCTGACAAAACTGAAAGTACACTCATGTCCAAAATTATTGTCGTATATCTATAACTGTCTTCTTGTAAGAATATAATTTGATAATTTTGCAAAGTACTTTTAATACTTATATTATGTGTATAATCAGGAAATTTATATTTGTGATAAATTTCATAGGAAAAGAATTATAAATACGAAAATCATAATGAGTAAAATAAAAGGTAACTAAATGGACAAGTAAATTTTATTTTCGTTTTATTGTTCTTATTTACTGCTCTTTTGACATGAAATTTGCCACATACATGTCTTTGCCGATTATACACATACTAACATTATAAGAAATACCGGGCGAATTCGTTATCAAATTATATTACTAGAACAACATATTTATAATCATGTGACAATAATTTTGGACATGAGTATACATACAGAGACCTGTTTACCTTTGTTAGGTGTTGGTCTGAACAACACGATCTTAAGGATCATCTAGTTTCTTTCATGCTTCTTGGCGTCCGGTAATGTTACGTCTAGCAACTTTCTCTCAGGCTCGTGGCAGTCAGCACGCCATCGTGGCAGTCAGCACCTTGATATTGGCAATCAACGCCAGTCGTGGCAATCAGCACCAATAATTGGCTGTGGCAGTCAGCACCCGTGGCAGTCAGCACCTCACCTTTCAATGGGTTAAAGACACAGCTCCTGAACAGAAAGGAAGTAACAAAAAGAACAAAAACAACAATATTTAAAATGATAAATAAGCCAATATTAACATATTCTTGTGAATTTTGGACCTTAAGTACAAACAAACAAAAAAGAAATTTCAAGCAACGAAGATGAAGTTTTTGCGAAAAATAGGGAATAAAACCAGAAGAGTCAAGATAAGAAATGTCAAAATAAGAGAAATGGTGAAAGTAGCTCCATTAGATGATGAAATACAGAAGATAAAGTTGAGATGGTTTGGCCATTTAACAAGAATTGATGAAAAGAGGATAGTAAAACAAATATATGAGACGAAAGTTATATGAAAGAAACCGAAAGGAAGACCAAGGAAAACATGGCTGGAAGGTATTCGAGAAATCGCAAAGAACAAGAAGGTTCCATGAAAGATGGTGCAGACAACGGTACGAAACGTAGATGATTGGAAACCTCTCTGGAAACCCCTCTACACCGGAAGGTAGAAGAGGACGGCTAAAGTAAGTAAGTAAGCTATTTTTTGTTGTAGATATTTTTTTTCCAAATTTTTCTTTACTTCTAGAAATATTTCCTTCTTTATTTTACACAGAATTAAATTTTGGATCACTACTTGTTTGATATTCTAGCACTTTTTAATCATGTATATGGTTGATTCTCCTAGAAAGTGTTCTTTTAAGGTTGATTTTTATTTATTTATTTTGTACAAGTCGAGATTCTTGCTTCTTCTTCCGATATAACCAATGTTATAAGACACTGTCCGAAAATCAGTTACGGGGCATAATCTTTATAAATTTATAAATTTTCGAGTTTTAAAAACGTTTTTATTTTACCGTTCCATGGAGTTGACGCAGTTAGACATGGAGCTGACATGCTTCGCCATGGTCCTGACCACTTTCAGCACGGCGCTGAATGATTTCAAACATGTCTATCAATCTCTACTCAACTTTGCCCTAAATATCATAAAAGCATGTTTGATAGTTATTAAATAATATACATAAAAGCATGTATAATGTTCAAGTATGCGTTTGAAGATTCTGTGCATCTGTACTTTCTTATTATTTTACCAAACGTCCACTGGAAAGAAATCCGTAAGTGTTTCTTCGACCGACATTTTTGAAAGTTTGAAAAATATTGTGCTGTCAATACTTCACCAGTAAATAAGTTTTTCCGAATAATTTTGATAACATTAGGCCCGCGCAAAATGTTCGCAACAATTGTACTAGGTGTGTCGTTGACTTGATTTCTCTTTTTCACCTCTCAAAAATATCGTGTTTTCCATTTCATATACTTCTTTTTGTAAGTGCCTCTCCCTTTTTCCAAAACTTTATTTTCTTTATAAACCATCTTCTTTTTCTTTCCTCTTCTAGCTGTTGCTTCCGTGGAATTTTGAGATTTTGCTTCAGAGGAACTCTTCCAAAGTTTCTCAGAGATTTCGGGTGCATTACGTTCGGAAGGATAAAATGAATCGACAATGTTTCGTGAAGTCTTGTCGGCTGGTCAACCGTCTGGTTTGATTACTTTTGCACTGAAACTTGAGCCAAATCCATATTAAGAGGAACCTCATGTCCCATTCCATCCACTTCATTATCCGAGATAGACAATGGATTGTCAATACAAAACTTGGATATGGCTTTAGTCTGATCACGGTGCTTTCGACTGTACTGTCTCCATTTCTTTCTACGAGTCCTTTTTCTCGTTGCGATTTTAAATCAGTTGTGACTTTTAATTTTAGCTGATTGCCGATGCCGGAGATACCTCTCTCTTTCCTTACTCTCGCTTCTTCGTACAGCATAGAAACATTCTTGATACGGTCCTTTCTTACTTGTTCTGCCTTCCTTTTCTTCCTCCTCCTCTCTTGAAGGCCCTTGTCAACTTTTTTTCTATTCTACAAAGAAACAAGATGTATAACTTCGTTAAGTACCAGTTTGTTCCTTAATGATAGTAGAATAATTTTCAATCTTTCTAAGTAAACTTTGTATTAAATTTCCACAAATAATTATTATCAGAGTCGTAACAGACTCCCGTCTCTTGCACATCAATCATATCTATCACATGAAGACTACATAAGCCTATTAATCTTGAATATATATTAACACATTCTTAATTATTTGTAATTGAACCGAGGTTAAGTTTATTCAAATGATCGTAAGACTTTGGAGCTTCTCTGGTCAACAGTTACGTGGGAGGGTGTTACTGTGTTGCACTCATTGCTCATGTTATATTCTTTTTATTCATAGTTTGTTTATACATATTCTTACAGAAAGTGATTGGATGCACCAAACTATTTCTGCTTTGATCAGAACTTTTGTCAAATTCACTACTTATGATATACAATTTAATCGTTTTCCCTTGACAAAACAGGAGATGGTCACTCTTGTGAAAACTTTAAGAGACGATACGCTAATGTTCCTCCCAAACTACACCCATGTATCTGTTTATAAATATAGAGAAATATATTATTGATAACGTGCGTTTGAGAAGTAAAAAGTCAGCCCCATGGTATAGTGTCAAATCCATGCAAAGCTACTGCTCATGGAATGCCATGCAGCTGACAAAAGTATGTTTTGAGCATTTTTTTTTTTTAAATTAGGTTTTCGATTACGAACATTATCAATCCATATTTTTTAATGTTTATTTCTGTTGGAATAGAAAACAACGCAATATATATTGCTACCATCAAACACTACATTTTTCTAAATACCATGGAGTTGACGGACTCTAAATGAGACATACCTCAAATCTACGCAAACGTGTAGAAAACACAGGAATCAACAGCACAAACCATGCACTTCTAAGCTACACTGTAAACAAACTGACTGCTCCTTCTCAAGCAGGTATCACATGTCATGTGAATGTTGGCAGAGCATTAACATATGAAAAGTCCTATTTTCTCATGGAGCTGACACACAACTCAGTTACAGATATTCAACATTAAATACCTGAAAAACTACACCAGATAAAAATATCATATAAATGAACATTTTCTTTTTCCTTATATCTGCCATCACAGCAAAACAAGAAATGAACTTTGTTTGGTTCTGTATGCAAATACATACAAAATAATAGATGAAAATGAGTTCGGTTAGAAGCCTGAAGCCGACATTTTTATTTTTCAAAAAAAAAAAAAAAAAAATACTAAAATACGAGATAAAAATTCCCAAATGTTTGTAAAAATTTATTTCAAGGCAAAAGGAAATGTGACTATATCGTAATTAAACAAAATAAGCTTGAGTTACATCAAAGGTGAACTTTTCTGGAGAATCACCCACCCACCCACCCACCCACCCACACACACACACACACACACACACACACACACATATATATATATATATATATATATATATATATATATATATATATATATATATATATATATATATATATATATATATATAAGAAGTCTTTCCAACGCTAGTGTAACGCATATGTTAGATTTTGCTTCTGCTCCGTTGCTGAAGGTGGGAGAGTCTCCTTCGACGTTCAGAACGTAAAAGTTGTATTGATGAATCTGACTTTCTAGCACATCTTTTCTTTCGTCTGTTATTCCTCCATGCCATAATGATAACTTGGCATTTAAATCCAACGTTATGAGTAAGTTCTCATTTCTATAATGATTGCAGATGCAGGATAGTTTGTTTAAACATGGTCTGATTTTATGACTGAATTGAAAGTAGCAGTTTACCAGTATGAACATCATAAAATGATTTTTTGCTTCAAGCGTATGCTTGTCCATTCATCATAGCATTGCATTGTTTTAGAATAGATAATTGCCTATTGTGGGCCATTACAGTTGCTTTTGGCGTCAGTCCGGTTATACAAGTTTTTGTTGTGAATGCCGTGTTCACAAGATCCCCGTTTTTCATACAGTGTTCTTGTATACAACTGATATTTAATGTCGCATCGCAATCAACTTTACATTTTCTTAATTTGTCCATGGGTGTCTTTGCTCCCTGGACGTTTAGTTATATATATATATATATTCTAATAACTGTCATTGTGGATTATCTGGTAGCAGTACAGCTACTCTTTTTGGTGATTGTGTACTAAACTCCAATGGATTTGGATGAATTGTTTTTGTACTTTACCTAAGTTGATTTTTTTTTCTTCTTTTAAAGAGGTAGTCAACGATTTCCAGAAGTTGTCCTGGATTGGTTGGCATTCCATGTGAACACGACTAAATCCTGTCCACTTCTTCAAGGATAGGAAGAAGTATTTTATCCTCATTCTAACACAGATGACTGACTAGGTATCTTAGAGCAGTTGTTAGCAATGCTGGTTCTTCTAGTCTTGAGATTTGTAATTTTCTGTCAAAATCCAAATAGATATTTGTTGGATTTATACCATTATAATTTTCAAGTTTGTTTGTTGCATCAAGTTTGTTTGTTGTATTTCCTTGGTTGCATCCTTTTCAATTTACGGATGTCTTTTTTTTTTCTTGTTGCATTTCTGTTGGGGGATAGTATACTTGTATCATTCAGATTAACGTTTCTTTTTTCTTCATTTTTCCTTCTAATTTTCTTATCATTCTGTTCTACGATCTAGTTTTTTCTCTTCTATAATTTTCTTTCATTCCCTTTCTTCTTTCTATTTTTACACTCTTCTCTAGCCATATTTGTTTTAAAACTCTTCGTTCTCTCTTTGTTGCGTTTTATTTAACATGGAAGTCCTTTCTTTGTTCCATATGATGTTTTCGGATTATCATTTGGCCTTTTTACTTCGATGTGCTCGGATTCGGTATCTTCATGAGTTTTATGATCCATAATTAAATTTTGCGATTACTCTTTCTCTCATTGTTTTGTATGTTAAGAGTTCTTTCATTTTAGTCCTTGCATTCTTTTCTATGATCATTCATGATATGACATGATACATACGTTTTTTTTTATCTTCAGCTTTAGAACATTCCTAATTTCGATGTTCTGTATTACCACAGTGCGCACATCTTTCTTCTTGAAAGCAGTAGCTTAAAATACACCCAAAAATGTCAATTTGCGGGGAAAATGATCTTTATTAGCTATATAGATCCTGACGCTGGTGATATAAACAAGCTTTAATTAAACTGAATCTTACATCAATCCATAAATATCTAGTAGAACACTCACTATGAGTGTAAACCCGGGAATTTATCCAAGATGTTTGTTCTTCTTTTTATATATTTAATGCATTGTATCCTATTTTACATACCACCTTTGAGTCTCTAAAGAATTACACTGATAAAATTGTATTTGAAATATTTCTAATGTGGCTTCTTGGTTCAATTCAATATTTTTTTTCATTCTTTCCGACCACTGCTTTCATAACTAAGTATGCTTAAATTTTAGCAAAGTGACAGTCGTGACAAGATGTAAAAATTACCAATGTACAAAACGAGAAACGATTATGGATTCTACAGGGTTTCCGAAGGAAGGCACTAAGCAGAACACTAAAAATCCTGTGCTCAATATAATAATGAAGAACTACAACACTGAAAGAGTTTATTTAAAAAAAAAAAGGTAGAACAATAGAACTAACAACACTTTTTAGTTATCTGCAATCTGTTGAAAATTATCTTTAAACCATTTCTGAAAATATTGCGCCTGCAGACATTTTGAGCCTCTTGCGGTACCAAGTACAATCTTCCACCTTCTCCCATTTAGAAACGTCCACCGTATGTGTAATTGTGTGTATCTCGAGTGGAAAATTCCTTATAAAATTGTGCACCTTGTTTTATATATTTAATACTAGTTAATGTGCCTGTTCTTCTCCAGGTTATAGTTAAGGTGAACGAAATATATTTGAGCCATATATAATCTAATGACATTTGGCTTTATAATTTCCTCGACGCAATTTCAAATCTTACTTATAAGTAGTTACAGATAATTGATTTGATTTGGAGTTTAACGTCCCGTTCAGCAGCAAGGCTATGTGAGACGTGGACCTAGTTTTAACGTGGATCCGAACTACATTAAGCCCCCGGGAATCGAACCCAGATCTTTCACGCCAAAGACGCGTACGCTAACCGCTTAGTCACGAGGGAGCTCTAGTTATAGATAAGTATAGGTATAGTATATAATATAGATATAAGTATAGAAGTATAGGTATAGATATAAGCAGGCCCGTATTTATATATTGTGCGCTCCTGTGCTCTAAATAATTTGCCTCTCTCTCCCCCACACAAACTTATGTCTGAAACAAGGAAACAAGTCGTGATTTCGCACACATACAACGTTCTGTTGAGTAGCAGTTTAGGTACCGGTATTACAAGTCACAAAAGTTCCAAGGTAATTTTAAATGGCTCAATTCTCTCAATGATGATTGAAATGTGGTGTTCTGTCCGAATGTAGGCGTTTGACCCGAAAGTCCCTGGGCAAGGTGAACCGAAGGTAGTTTGCCATTGCTTTCCATGGGATGATGATGACCTACCAAGGACGGGGCCTATAGTTTAACTTGGGATCCGAACCACTTGGATCCCAACCGGAAATCGAACCCGGTACCATTTGATTACAAGACAGAAAACTTAACCATTATCCATTGGAGACACATTTTTTCAACACTGGCATGTATTTTATTCATGTAGGTTTTAATTTACTGTCCGGAGAAAATGCAGTCTATTAATTCTTAATCAACCGTTATGCCATTTTTATATGTCATAATTTCACTTGAATTATGATTGAATTTCTTAAATATTTGCACTTATCACTGTAATAGTAAAATATGGAATTAAAAACTAATCAGTGTTTTTGACATTGTTTATTTTGAAATTATCACATAATTAAAGATTATATGAGTTTAGTAAAAAGCATTTTATAAACTGTATATGTAAAAAATTATATTAGGTTGACATAATGAGTGTGAATTCTTTCATATGTTTTTAAGCTACTCGGACGAATAAGAGAAGCTCTTTCCAAAGTATTTGCAAATAAAATTTTTCTCCTATATGCATTTTCTTTCCTCATGTTTTAGGATACTTGAATAATAAAAAAAGTTTCCCAAAGTATTTTTTAAAAACTTCTTTTTGTCCTGTATGCGTTTTCTCATATTGATAGATTACACCCCTCAAAAAAACCTCTTCCCAAAGTATTTGCAAAGAAATTGTTTTTCTCCTGTATGCATTTTCTCATATGTTTTAGGTTACTTGGATAAAAAGAAAACTCTTCCTAAAGTATTTACAAGGAAGTTGTTTTTCTCCTGTATGTGTTTTCTCATGTTTTTAGGTTAAAAAAAACTCTTCCCAAAGTATTTGCAAAGAAATTGTTTTTCTCCTGTATGCATTTTCCCATATGTTTTAGATTACTTGGATAAAAACAAAACTCTTCCCAAAGTATTTACAAAGAAGTTGTTTTTCCCCTGTATGTGTTTTCTCATGTTTTTAGGTTCAAAAAAACTCTTCCCAAAGTATTTGCAAAGAAACTGTCTTTCTCCTGTCCTGTCAAAATTGTTTCCCGGTTTTATCAGGACAATTTTAATATGTTTTAAAGCTCTCAGGAAAATTATCTAAAGAACTGTTCCAGGTCACTAGGTCACACTTGAGCTGAGATATAGAGGTGAAAAGTCCCCATAAGAATAACATGGGGCAATTTAAAAATAATCGAAAAGGACCAATATTAGAGTTGAATTCATAGTTTTTGGGGTCGTTGAGATGAATAGTGACAATGTTAATCCAATTGCTATACAAGGTCATACTCCACTCCCAACGAAGGGGACGAGATTTTAAAAGTAATCGAAAATGACCGATATTAGTCTTGAATTCATAGTTTTCGAGGTCGATGAGTTTAACGGTATCAGTTTTCAAAATCTTCATCCTCACCTCTTGGAGTGGAGGTGGGAGAGGATGACTTTTAAAAAATAATCGGATAAGCTGGCTAATTAGTAACTACTGTAGTTAGAGCGAATTAAACACATTAACATTTTTTCTCGCGCTTGCGTGGGACCCTGCGGGTTGTTAGTTTTAAATATTACTTTATTGTGAATTTTTAAAAAGAAAATCCAAAATTTTGCCGCCCCCTAAATTCTGCCACCCAGGGCTCGAGCACAGAATAGCACTTACCTAAATACGGGCCTGGATATAAGGATATAAATACATGTATATAGTATATAAGTAGGGGAGATCGTTGTACCCTGAGCCACTTTTCAAAATAATTGAAATGACGTCGTTCCTAATATCATATATGCAAGTCTTTCGAGGTCAATTAAATCTCCAATCTTTCTTGAATCTATTTGCCTTAGAAGTAATCGCAAATCACATCTTTCAAAATTTTCATAGCAAAATATAAATTACTCTGCATAATGGATCATGGTACAATATGCTCATGTACCTTGGGACAGCCGTCCTGTACCTTGGGCCACACTAAAATGAAGGTTCAGTGAAAAGAAAATAATGCATTTAACACAATAAGTTATTATATTTTTCAAACAAAGTTTTCTTTGAACATAATTTACCTTAGTTTGATGTACAAAAGTCACAAACATTCTTTATAACCTTGCTGTTGAGAAACGACGTAGATACAAATCAAAAGTCACAAATATAAGTTTCACCACTCACGATATGTATTTAACGAACTTATATTTAACACATTAATATATTTATTATATTTTTCAAACGAAGTTTTTTTCTTCGAACATTAAACAAAACAAAGTTTACCTTAGTTTGGTGTACAAAAGTCACAAATATAAGTTTCACCACTCATGACATGTATTTAACGAACTTATAGTTAACACAATAATTTATTTATTATATTTTTGAAATGAAGCTTTTCTTTGAACATGAAACAAAACAAAGTTTACCTTAGTTTGATGTACAAAAGTCACAAACGTAAGTTTTCCACTCATGACCTGCTACTCCAGCACATAAATAGTGAGTCCACCGTCCACACTTAATGCACCTACACCACTTTTCTCCACTACAATCAACCTCTTTCGAACTGCAACAATATAGGCATTCTTCCTCTGCACTATCTTTATCATCTGTAGACACAAGAGAAAATGTAAATTCATCTTCACTCTCAGATGATGTTGATGATGACGATGATGATGATTGTGTCTCCATTGCTTTTCTTCTCTTCATCATTCTTTCAGCGCTATGGTGTGTCTTATGACTAGAGCCCTTCTTGCTAAGTTTGTCAGACTTCGTTTTGAAAATATCCCCTAAATTTCTGGCCACTTTGATAGAGTTTTGATTTTTTCATATTTTGCTCTTTTCTTCACACGTTTCTTCTCTTTTTGCTCCTTTATAGCCTGTTTCTCGGGCGTGTCGGTCGCTATCATAGTTTTTCCTCTCTTCCTTGTAATATTGGCTTTTCTTTCTGGAGCCTTTGGAAACGGCTGGATTTCTTCTGGAGTGACAGTTTTCCTAAGTTCTTTTCTCTTGTTGTCCTCAGGTGTGCCCGATTCAATATTGTAGTCTTGTGTATTTGATGTCCCAGCAGTTGATTCATCCAAATGTTTCAAACTGAAAGCTTTGTGCACAATTTTCTCATTCTCATTCTCCAGACCAACTTTCACCTCTTCTGATGGCTGCGTTTCTGTAACTTGATTTGTAACGTATGAACTCAGGAAATCGTCGTCACTGAAAACACCTGTGTCTAGTGGATATATCCCTGACTTACGAAAACCGTATAATATGTTGATTGGTGTAAATGCCCTAGGAAATGTTATTCCCAGCACCTCTGCAACTGTATATATATCGAGTGTTTTCCATTTATTGTTATACATCCATTCCTCAACAGCCTGATTATAAAATGTCTTCAATGGCCCATAAACAGAAATATCTAAAGGTTGTAACTTATGAGAAGTGTGTGGTGGGAATGTTACTATCACTACACCAGCAGCTGAAGCCTTATCTAAACATTCTGGAGAAAGATGAGTTTCATGATTGTCTAAAATTAACAAAATCCTGTTTTCCTTTGAACAGTTGACGAAGGTAAGAAAATGATCAAAAAACTTCAGGAAGATTTTTTCATTGAACCATCCTGATACACTAGCGGTTCCAATACTTCCTGGGGGACTGCCAAATAACATTCTGTCCTTGAAGTGTACCCGGGGAAAAATTAACATAGGTGGAATTGAATTTCCAACTGCGTTGACGGCCGTGATCATAGTGACCAGGTTACCTCTTTCTCCTGATGTTGCACAACCAACCTGCTTGATACCTTTAGGGGCAACTATTTTGGACTCCCTGGACAGTGCTGAGCCCAGTTTCATCCAAGTTCCAGATCTTCTCGGGAGGAATGGGACCAAATCTATTGTGAACGTCTTTGATGTTGGTAAAAAAGCATTGAACATTATGGTGATTAAAGCTGGTAGCCCGACTTAGGCTAGTTGCTTCGGGTTCCCTTATCGAAAGTTTTGTGGAATGTCTTTTAAGAAACGCACGCATCCATTCTTCTCCGGCTTTTTTATTTTCTTCCCATATTTTTGGATACTTCTTCTCATTCGCTTTAGCAAATTTATATGTAAGTACTCTAACACGTTTCTTAGTTAGCCCGTATTGCATTTTCGCAATAGTTTGAATATAATTTACAAGACTTTCTTCTTCGGCTTCTGGAAAAACTTTCTCCACTGCATAATTCACTTTATATTTGAATTATTTCTCTTTACTGCTTTTAAATTTATGTAAATGTCGGGTAAGAGTAGAGCGGCTTACATTAAACACTTTCGATGCTTCTCAAAGGATATCTTCTTATTTGGATCATTGGAATGAATAGCTTCAAGCGCATTTCGTAAGGCAGTGGGATCCACAGGATCTCTCTTCTTTCCAGATTTGCTACGGGGCATCATTGTGGTAACAAGTCTTCCTGAAATTAAAAAAAAAGAAAGTATCTTGTAACCTCTTGTACCATGAACCACGATCAATTTGGTCCATGGTACACGACGTAGCTTTGGTCCAAGGTACATGAGCATCTACATTTCAACAAAGATGGCTACCTAAATGCTACAATACAGCTAAGACTCAGAACTTCACCAATATTTTACTTACCAATGGATGAGGCATTCGATGACAATATTCAAATTAATCCTAGTCTATTTATTCACAGTCGACACTCATTCAACTTAACACTGAAAATTTTACTTTGACTGTAGAAAATTGTTTTTCTCTCCTCACATAAACAACACTTTCTGAAACACATCCAGATTCCTACAGGTGGACAATTGCACATCGAAGAATACTGTACTTCGGTTTTGGATCACCAGAAAACAGCACCTTCCAAGATATTGGAAATGGCTCAAGGTACACTATGCTCTTGGTACAACAATCTCCCCTATAGATATAGGTATAAGCAGTGTTACCAGATCCGAAGACCAAAAATTAGCGTGGTTGTGCTTTAAAAATAGCGGATTTGAGCTATTTGTAGCCCAAACATAAAAATGAATTGTCTTACAGCTATACACTTTTATTAGTCATATATATAATTGGCAACGGTCAGGCACGATCGCAGTTTAGTTTCTGACTGCTGGCGGTGGTGTGTTAGAGCAAACTCCATACTACATCAAAAGCAACAGAACAGCAAAATGGAATGAACTGGCTAGACAGTGAGTATATAATGGGTTATCTTTCTGATTTTCAAGGAGGCATATTTGCTTAAGTCAGTTTAGTAAGTTCTTAAATACACTTTGCAACGTTTAGACCTACAGTATGTTTTTTTTACTGATATTCCTCACTTTTTTAAAATTCATTTGCTAATTTCTTTATCTGGCAGCCACAAATTTTGGAAATTTTTATTGAAACTCCATTTACTCATTCTGATAATATGGATAATACAGTAACACAATTAAATTTGCTACTTTTTCGTTTACACAGCTCCATACAACTAGTAGGATCAGGCATTAACTGAGACATCAGCATGGTCAGTAATACTGCAACAGCACAAATTCAACAAAATTCTAGTGTTGTGAAATCTGGCTATTAAAAAGTACTAAAACGAGAATTAAACTAGTATCTAACATGTTAGTTTTACTAAAACTACTGTTCGTTGTCAATAGAATATTCAGCAAACAAAGCTTTTGTTGTAGTATATAAAAGTAATAATTTGCGATTCATATATGAAAATAATAAAAAAAAAAGGTATCGTATTCTCAAGAGTTACAGGCTGCAGAAAACTAAAAGTAGCCCAAAAGTAGCGTGACGCCAAATTAAAAATTTTGGTAGTGAGGGCACTTAAAATTCGCCCAATTCGCTACTTGTAGCCCAATCTAGCAACACTGGGTATAAGTATAATATATTATATACAAGGTGTCCTCAGAAAGTATCGAACCTTATTTTTTTCCCGCGTAAACCAACAAAGCACGTGACACCTTCTTCAGTGTAGATGCAGAGAGGACACTCATGCGCAGTCATGATTTTTCCCGCCCGCAGAAAGCATCAGTTGCTGCATTCGACCAACGACTGAAGACGTGTAGTTGAGCGGTAGTCGGATTTCAGCTTTTGTAAAATGACAGAAACACTTTAGTAGCGATATTGAATCAATTTTTCCAAAAGCTTGGTGATACCCAAGCGGAAACTATTTGCAAGGTTCAACATAATTTCGAGAAGGATGCCACGAGCACCTTATACATAAAGATGTGATACAAGATGGCCGCACATTAGTGAACAGTGAACAACGTTCAGGTAGAACCTCAACAAGCCAGAATTACAATGTTTTTGAGCAAGTGTGGACTATGGTTTTGCAGGACTGTCCTATCACAGTCCGAGAAATTGCGAACGATATAGCGCTAAGCATCGGATTGGTACATTCAATTTTGAACGAGAATTTGGACATAAGGAAAGAGTCCGCGAAATTTGTACCGAGACTGCTAACAATGGAGACCATTCTGCGCATTTGACTCAAGCTTTTATCGCCAAACACAACATTTCTGTGTGTCTTCAGGTTTCCTACTCACCCGACGTGACTCTGTGTGATTGGTTACTTTCCAAGCTGAAAATACCACTAAACAGCCCTGGTTTGAATCAAGAAGACATCATGCGGAATGCGACAACATGTTCGCTCACCATTCCAAAAACTACTATCCAGAAGTGTTTCCAACAATGACGGGAGTGCTGGGAGAAGTGTGTGCATTACCAAGGAGACTACTTTGAAAGAGATTAGTGTTTCAGATTTCCAAATCAATAAATGTAATTTTGCCAACCAATGGTTCGATACGTTTTGAAGACACCTTGTATAGTATTATATATATTATATAATCCTGCAGTTAGTTATAGATAAACTAACTTCCGAACCTAATGTTACATGTAAGACACCATTGGTAGGGGCGCACCATACCCTTCCTCGGTACGGTCGTTCAAGCAATACGGAACTTTCTCTACTTAAGGAAGAGGTACACCGTACATTACCAGACTCAATGGCTGATGTAGGCTGTATCCCTTTAAAGACAATGGCTATTTGGGACCTGCGGGCCGCCCGGTAGGTTCGTGGATTCTGCACCCAGTGAAGTAAAGGAGGAAGCCTGGGACGAAGTGTGGCTTCCACTATCTCACTTACCCTTTAGTTACGAATGTGCGTTAGAATACCATCATTCCATCCCAGACCCGAGAGCACGCAGGAAACGCTCTTTGAGGGCTGTACCTACATTATCCCCTCAGGTAGGGGTGTGGATCCGTCCCCTTCGGGCACAACACTACCCCTCTTTCATATGTGCTGGAGTACCACGTAGTCTTATTTCCCAGACCCAAGGGCACGACCTACTTCCCCTTTTCGAAGGATAGACGAAGACTCACCTCCGCCGGTAAGGGAGGCAGTTCTCATATCTCATTACGTACCTCACTGAGATCGTGACGAGGTCACACGTATTCTCCTGAATCCAATGGCACGAGTTAATCGCCCATATCAAAGGATAGCCCAAGCAGCGTAGCAAATCTGTCTTCAACATTGGGGGAGGATAAGACCGTTCCCATATATTTTTTTAAAGCGATGTTCAAAATATATATGAAGTTGAAAAACAATACTGTGGAGGATCTGGGGAGCAGAGTTGTCTTCAACATTGGGAGGTGGTCAGATTTGAGTCTTATTCTGGGGAAGGGGAAGATGAGACTCATATTACGGTAGATGAATCTGATTTCTAAGGTTAACCTGTTGTATATTATGTATATCAGGCGATCTAGATGAAGTGGCAGTCGGACACAAATCATCACATTTCTGCCCAAAAAACATATTTCAAATCGGATTATTGGGGAGACAGTCAGCCCAGTTCCAAGATTGAGGAGGACATGTCCCCCTCAACCCCCAGGCAGTGCTTAAAGTGAAATCAGATGAGGTGACGGTATGGAACAAATATGACCACTTAGAGCAGTAATTTAGACAGAACCCTAAATACCATCCTTACTCCTGACATTTTTGCACATTTTTTATGTGAAGAATACATAGAAAAAAGGGAGATACATTGAAATAGAGAGAGAGAGTACTAATGTAGTAAATGTTTTACTCCCCACTATCATCAGCCTAACAGAAATAAAATTTATATAATAATTTTGTTTTTCTAAGATTTTGTTTGAGCATATCGGTGATCTAAATTTGGAAGAACGAGGATGATACGTTTACTAAAACATTGCATTTATAAAAGTAACCAAGTATGTTCTGTCGCTTTTTGTGGAGGTCTATGTTCAATTCGCCGTTACACCATGAGTTGAATGCGAATGGAGATAAGGCGAAGGTCAGCTGTTGGTGCGGGTATATCCAAAATACTACCTGGTTGTGGCAGTTCAGTTACACCGTGAACTTGCGTAACGACACAGTGAACATGGGTCTTCCCAGCGCTGTAGCTTAGATAGCAATAACACGAGTATATGGGCTCCCGTAGAAAAAGTTGTTTTTCTAATTCATAGGTCCCCTCTTTTAATCTTTCTATTATCCTTTATGGGCCCCCGGACCTGCGGGCCCTCCAGCACAGCAAGGTCTTCTGGGTCGTTAGTTACGACCCTGGGCCCGTTTCATACATGACAAATTAATGAAGGGGACAATATTGATAAACCTCAAAGCCATAAGAATGAATATTATTTCTAGGGTCCCTCGTAGCAATTGAGGCGATCAGTGGCCAGACATGTGAGGAACTGGGATTATAATTCAGTATCAGTGAAGAAACCATTCGGCGGAACCTCCATCAACTTGGGAAGCACTACTGGTTGGGTCGATGGGTCCCACATGATTTGAATCTGAGCCAGAAGGCAACGCGAGCAGACACCTGTGTTTCTTTGATGTCTCGACTGAGGAAGGAGCCATTTGTGGACAGAGTATTGACATGTGATGAGAAGTGGTCCTGTACGAAGCTCCACGGCACCGTCATCATTGATTAGTATCCCATGAACCGGTTCCAAAGCAACCGAAACCATCACTACACCAGAAGGTCCTTCTGTGTGTTTGGTGGACTGCTTGCAGCTTCGTGCAAGGGAACTGCTACCAGCAGAACATCAATGCAACTTTGTACTGTCAGCAGTTGAGCCGTGTTCAAGAAAAAGTCAACACTCTGGAGCCAGCACTTCAGAATTGCAAAGGGATTATCCTGTTACAGGACAACGCTAAGCCCCACGTGGCTAGGATGACCCGGGATACCATTCTACGCCTTGGATGGGAAACACTAATGCATCCGCTATAGTTTCATGATATTGCACCGTCCGATTATCTCCTGCTCCGTTCCTTGGATAATCACCTTAGAGGACGCCAGTTTAAATCCCTAGTAGAGATGCAAAATGAACTTGATATCTTCTTCGCTTCACGGCCCACCAAGTTCTACCGCGATGGGATCCATGGTCTTCCAGAACGTTGTAGAAAATCGTCGATGCTGACAGGGACTATTTTTGATCTTCCAGCTACGTCTTAGATGACATATCGAAGTTCGAAGGTGGTGGGTGAAAAAGTGACAGAACTTTCTCGGTTACCTTCATACAATAACATAGTGATCCAACGTGGCTTTTAAGTCGATTCAAACAGACCAAAGAAAAAACATATATGATAATAGCTTTTTCTTCTCGTTTTCAAGGCTTTGTAGGCACTTTCGTCTCGTCTCTAGTATCTAATATTTAATGATTCTTTCCAGTCTCATTTCTATTTTCAAAAGCTTCATCTGGTCTCGTCTCATGGTCAACACTAATTTTGTTATAGTTGTAAACACAGAAGTTCAGACATTGTGAAAAGAATAATTTTGAATTTTTTTAAAAAAGTCAATGCTAGGGGTGGATACCATTTTTGGCGGGCGATACGGTAGTTGGAATTTTTGAAGGGGGATGTTTGGAATTGCTCGCACAAATGTTGAAAAATTCAAGAGCACATATTCTGCCATTAAATAGGGTGATATGGAACTGTTATATCTTAGGAAGCAGCACAAACGAAATCTTTGACAGTACAAACATATTTGTTGTCTCAATGTCAACGTCATACTTATTTCTATTTATATTTGTAAAATCTGTTTTTTCCTAAGCGCAAATTGCAATTTAAATGTTATTTTTACCGGTATGCCATACCGGCCGATTTTCTAACTTTCGGATGCATAACCGGCTCATACCGGCTCACTTTAAGCACTGCCCCCAGGATTTGCACCAGTGAGCCCAAGACTCTCTTCCGGCGGTAGGGTGTTGCCCTCGTATCCACCTACTCACAGAGAGGGGAAGCAGTACAAGGCAGGCACATAAGAACATAAGAGGTACTTTCCCATTTCCAGTCTTCCACTCAGTAGGAATCGCCACAATGGATGCAATTCAGCCTCGGCCAGATGAGGTCCCTCCCCCTTTTCAGCACAGACCTGGGACAGAATATGGTGGACCCGTAAATTCGAAGCAGTAAATCAGGCATATCAGAGATGTTCAAAGTGTCCACCATGGACAGCAATGCATGCTTGACAACATGACATCATGGATTGGCGAACCTATTCGAAGATATCTAGGTCATAACAAACAGTTGCACAGACGTTATGGATACAAAGTACCAAGTTGTTGACAGGAGTAGCATACACTACACTTTTCATGAGACCTCATAGATAGAAATCCAGTGGATCAGGTCCGGAGACCAGGCAGGCTATTGCACTGGATCACCACGACTGATTCAACGTCTAGTGAAATTGTTGTTCAACCACTGGCGGACGTTCACACTGAAGTGCGTAGAGCCCATTATGCTTGTACCACATGTCGTGGTGAATCGCTAGGGGAACATTTTCCAGTAATTCAGGCAATGTATCCTCTAAGAAGGTCAAATACTGCATTTCATTCAATCTTCGGAGTAGCATGCATGGGCCGATTAGCTGCTCATAGACAATACCACACAATACATTGAATGAAAATTAGTGTTGATGGTGAGTGACAACCGTACCATGGGGATGTGCATCTGTACACGTAGTCTATGTGTGTGTTATGCATGTTGACGATACCATCTCTTCCAAATGTGGTGTCGTCAGTGAACTGTACTGATGCCTGAAACAGCATGATGGTAATGGTCTGTTGAATGAACCACTGGCAGAACGCTTCACGTGATTAGAATTTCGCTTCTGTCAGTCCTTGTACCCTTTGCAGGTGGTAAAGTACGAAGCATTATTATATACACGCCACACAGTCATGTGACTAGCATGTTTCACAACTATGTTCCCTCGTATTCGTACCTGGTAAATTGCTACAGCTTCTAACACGTTCGTCCATAATACCATCTACAAGGGTAGGTAGTACGGTCTCTGTTTCATACACTAGCCGATAGATTGATGCAAACATCCTGTATGATGGTTGGCATCTGTTAGGAAAACACTTCCGATAGGGCCGTATGCTTCACACCTATTGCCATTTGCACAACCGTACATGAATTTGATCTTGGCCTGTTCGTGGTTTGAATAACGCATCATGTTTAAATCGAGCACCGCTACCGGTACTTTTCCTATTCACCACTCGCAAAACAATGACGCCACTCCTGTATTGTAGCGTCTTGAATACAAGTGCCACCTATGTGTGTGAACCGAACAATTTCAGAGGAGGCAATTTCAGAGCTCTGGGGGGCAGTGACCCCAAAACGTATCTAAAAGAAACACTGGTCCCACAAATTAGTAGGGGTCGACGTATGGCGAAGTTTGGACTTTGACCCCGAATTTGTGACGTCATAGGTCAAAGGTCAATTATCTTAGCCCGGGGTCAATGATTTAGGCAGGGGTACCTTGGTCCATCCCTTAAATGTTGGCAAGGGGTACATAGGACCACCCCCTTAAATTTTGGAAATTGCCAAATATAAAAATTGGGTATGGTAACCTAGGACCAGGGTATGTACCTCTATTAGTATTGGGGGTCCACCTCGTTCCCTTTTATGGGTAAAAAAAATGCTAAAAAGTAAAATTTCGGGGGGTTTTTGACCTAATTTATCCCCTTTGATGAGGTCGTATTACCTTATATGGTTATATAGTCATGTATAGGGGTCCATTACCTACCATAACACATGGGTATATTGATGCACCCCTTTAAATTTTTGGGAGAGGTACCTTGGCCCACCCCCTAAATTTTGGAAATTGCTCAATTTCAACATGTGGTATTATAGTATAGGGCCCCAATATGTGTTATGATATATTTGGATGGTCCATCTAGTTCCCTTTCATGGATACAAATTGCCAAATTTTAGTACAATCACGTGTTTGGATTTTGGTCCATTTTATCCCCTTACATAATGTCATATTATCTTATATGGTTATATGGTCATGTATAGGTGTTCATTCCCTATCATAAGACATGGGTATATTGAAATGAAATGAAATCTTTGAGTTTTACGTCCCACGGTTATGCCGGTTAGGCTAAAGGAGACGGTGATGATGAGTAATGAATGAAATGGTAGAATGAAGAAAGTGGGAGGAAACGGGAGAACCCCGAGAAAACCTACGCACACGGTGTTTGTCCACCACAAAGTTCACTTGGCCGGGGCTGGGATCGAACCCGGAACCCCTAGCACCAGAGGTGAACGCTCTACCACTGAGCCACCGCGGCCCTATAACATGGGTATATTGGTGCACCACTTTAAATTTTTGGGAGAGGTACCTTGACTACCCCTTAAATTTTGGAAATTTTCCAATTTAAGCATTCGGTATTATAGTACAGAACCTCAATATGTATCATGATAAATTTGGATGGTCCACGTTGTTCCCTTTCATGGGTAAAAAATTGCCAAAATATAAACATAAGCAATATGTTGTACCACGTGTTTGTTTTTTTGGCCCAATTTATCCCCTTTGATGAGGTCTTATTATCTTATATGGATATATGATCATATACAGGGGTTCATTTCCTATCATATGACATTGGTACATTGATGCACTCCTTTAAAAATTTGGGAGGTGTATCTTGGCTCATCCACTCAGTTTTAGAAATTGTTTAATATAAGCATTTGGTATTATAGTACAAGACTTCAATATGTACCACTACAAATTTGGATGGTCCACCTCGTTCCCTTTCATGGGTAAAGAACTACCAAAAATCAAATTTCGGAGGTTATTGACCCACCCTTTGATAAGATTTAGCACGTTATATGGGTATGTACAGAGGTTTGTTAGCTTTATGTGTTTATGTTCCCTTTTAAATTTGGGAATTATCAAATAACAAAATTCGGCATACGTTTTCTAGGATCCATTATAAATGTTGGTGTCCCTCTTATGGCCAAATATTCAAATTTAAAGGTTATTGACCTATTTTATCTTTTTTGATACGACTTTATAATTGAATGAGTACAGGATTTATTACTTTTCATAAGACACATGTGTGTTTATGTATCTATCTTAAATTTTACGAAGGGTACATGATTAATTCTAAGACTTAAGTTATTTCGAGAGAGGTCTTCTTTAAATTTGGGAATTGTGATAAACAGAATTTTGAAACAATACTTTGAACTTTAATCACATCTCATAGTCTAACATCATTGGTGTTGGTTGATTTGAGTTTGAACTTTAGAAATCTGATGGCTAACCTTATTGCATCTTATGAAATTTAGTCACAAGGTGATGTAATCTGACACTGACAAAGTTATTGTTGATGCAATTTGATTGGATGATCACTATCTTTCGTGAAATCTGATTGGTTATCACTATCTTTCACGCAATCTGATTAGTTGATGATTTTCAAATCTTTGCTGCATTCAGTTTTAAGTTTTGTTTAACATTTATCGATTATTGTTTTAAAATCTTGGTTTCGTTCAACATTTTCCACTCACCGATAAATATGGTCAAAACCGTTTATTTGTTAATCGAATAGTTAAAAACCAGATAAAGTTTGACGGTTAAGCGTGAAACGTAAAATTTTTAGTTTGAAAATTTTGTTTGAAATTTTTATTTTTTTTCAAAATTTTGTTTGAAAATTTTTGTTTGAAATTTTTGTTTGAAATTTTTCGTTTCCAATTTTTTTCAAAATTTTGTTTGACATTTTTGTTTTAAAATTTTTCTGAAATTTTTCATTTCCAAATTTTGTTTCAAATTTTTGTTTGAAATTTTCGTTTGAAATTTTTTTCTAAATTTTGTTTAATTTGTTTTTCAAAATTTTGTTTGATTTTTTTTTCAAAATTTTTGTTTGAAAAATGTATTGTTTGAAATTTTAGTTGGGAAAATTTTGGTTTGAATTTTTTCGTTTGGAAGTTTTTTCTGAAAAATTTTTGTTTGAAATTTTTCGTTTCCAAATGTTTAGTTTTGAAAATTTTATTTGAATTTTTAAGTTTAATTTTTTTTTAATTTTGTTTCAATTTTTTTGTTTGATATTTTTGTTTGGAAAATTTTGGTTTGACATTTTTTAAGTTTGTACCCTCATTGATAAAGAACAGGAACTGTTTAAACCAAAAACATCTGGCAACACTGTTTATCAGGATCCAATAGTACACGTCAGAACATGGGGTTGTACTTGAAATGAAAAACACAAATCATTGAAATGGATCATTTTATTACACTGCACATACATTTATAGGATCTGGATATTGTTGATACAATGTATTTTGAACTTCTTGCACTAGTTTGTCTTTAGCATATATTTTTAATTCCAATTGAAGTCTTTTAAGGTCTATTGGTGGAAACTCATCACAAATAAACTGTTTATCAATACAGGTATGCACCCACGAGCGATGTTGACAACCATCACAACATCTAGATACATGTTGTTAATACATTTCTGAAGAAATATACTTGTTTTGTTGCACACCTCCACTGCATGTTTTACACACTGAATATTTTCCATTCCGTTTGCGTTAGATACACCATGCTGCGGGCTTTACGTAACAGCACCATCTTCTCTTCGAGGATTGTACGCAGCACCACTTCATGATTTGAATATGGTCACATTTAGCACACCATTCATCTGGTCGATTCGTGCCGTTCTTAAAAGTTCAGTTTCACACCAAATTGTTCTAATTTGCCCAATCGAATCACAGGTTCAAACGTTGTAGCACTGATACCAATTATCTCATATTTTGTTTATTGCATAATAGCTTGCGAAGAGGAGAAGTACACATCTTTCCTGCTGAAACGCACTTGCCCGAATGAATTCATAGGCTGACACGGCATTTGCTAACGTTTACATTGGTGATTTCATACAGCTACGGCTGACGTTATGCTGATGAAACCAAATTCACAGATCAGGTTGTGTACTAAATTCAAATTGATTACTCCGTCCAACGAGTCTTTTATAGCATAAAGATACAGATCCAGTGTTTAAGAAACGTAATAGTTCTTCTTGTTTTGAAGCTTCCATGAGTAAATATCTTCCTGGTAAAACAATACCCTTATCACTACGATTCTTGACGATAAAATGAAATGAATAAAATGATCCATTTCAATGATTTGTGTTTTTCATTTCAAGTACAGCCCCATGTTCTGACGTGTACTATTGCATCATGATAAACAGCGTTGCCAGATGTTTTTGTTCTAAACAGTTCCGGTTCTTTATCAATGAGTGCACAAACTTAAAAAATGTCAAACCAAAATTTTCCAAACAAAAATTTCAATAAAAAATTTTGGAACAAAATTTTGAAAAAAAAATTTTAAAAATTCGAACAATTTTTTTTAAAATTTGGAAAAGAAAAATTTCAAACAAAAATTTTCAAAAAACTTTCAAAATAAAGAGTTTCAAACGAAAATTTTCCAAACTAAAATTAAAAACAAAATTTTTAAACCAAAATTTTAAAAAAAAATCAAAATTTGGAAAACGAAATTTTTCAAAAAATTTGGAAACAAAAAATTTCAAACAAGAAATTTAACAAAATTTGGAAATGAAAAATTTCGAAAAAATTTCAAACAAAAATTTCAAACTAAAAATTTGTAAACAAAATTTGGAAACGAAAAATATCAAACAAAAAATTTCAAAAAAAATTTTTTAATTAAAAATTTCAAACAAAAAATTTTCAAACTAAAAATTTTACGTTTCACGCTTAACCGTCAAACTTTATCTGGTTTTTAACTATTCGATTAACAAATAAACGGTTTTTAACATATTTATCGTTGAGTGCAAAATGTTGAACGAAACCAAGATTTTTAAACAATAATCGACAAATGTTAAACAAATCTTAAAACTGAATGCAGCAAAGATTTGAAAATCATCAACTATTCAGATTGCGTGAAAGATAGTGATCAACCAATCAGATCGCACGAAAGATAGTGATCATCCAGTCAATTGCATCAACAATAACTTTGTCAGTGTCAGATTACATCACCTTGTGACTAAATTTCAGTGTTGTAGCATGTATTGCCTTTAGACTATGAGTCATAAGATGCAATAAAGTTAGCCATCAGATTTCAAACAGTCAAGGTCAAATCATCCAACACCAATGATGTTAGACTATGAGATGTGATTTAAGTTCAAATTATTGTTTCAAAATTCTGTTTATCACAATTCCCAAATTTAAAGAAGACCTCTCTCGAAATAACTTAAGTCTTAGAATTAATCATATCATTATATGTTCAATAAGGTCAATAATCTAAGTCAATTGTTTATCTTAGCAGAACTAACTGTTATCTAGAAATGTGTACTCAAACTTAAGAAGTACCACAACAAAGGAAATGAATCCCTGTACACTATTCAATCACATGGTACATTGTGTTGCTTACGTTTATATTTGGCGGGAATAATCAAAACCAGGGGCGTCGTTAAGGAGGGGTAAAGGGGGGAGCCTCCCCCCCAAAGTTACCAATCTCTTGACAAGTTGGCAAATTAAAATACATAGTTGGCAATTTGAAGAATGCCTTTTTGTTCAATTGACTTACTCGGTTTAACATTTTCTTAAGTACCCAGTTGCTGCAAATTATTATCAGTTCTCCTATAGACTTGGCATAAGTTTTGTGTAGTTTCCAATCTTGAAATAAATTGATATATTCGTTTAAAGTTTCTTTACTTGTTGCAAGTGATTACACTTCACTTTTGTTCATTTGATATCCATAAACATTTTGAAGAATCTTTAATGAAAATCGGGAATTGTACCACTGACAAAAGCAGAATAGAGTTGGCATGCAAAGACAGACAAAAGAGGCGTTTCGGTGGCAAGTAGAGAATTGACGCAAAAGCATTTGATACAAGAACGTATACAAGGCAACAGGTAGTGACTGGAAGAATTGATATTAATAAAACAAGAACAAGGCAGTGACTGGTTAGTATTAAGCCTGCCATACGTCCCGTAAAAAACGGGACAGTCCCGATTTCGGGCCCGAGAATCCCGCGTCCCAACAAATTTAGTCGGGACAGGCAAATGTCCCATATTTTAATTCCATCCCATTTCTGCTATCAATATAAGCTTATTCGAAAAGTAATGAAGTGGCCGGGATAATGGGAGTGAACAACAAAGTGTAGCATGTAACAGTTTTGATCAAGTTATCACAATACCCTGTCCGACTTGATAGCGAGGGAAATTTGCAACACTGCTTTTAACATTGTACCTGGTGGAAACTCGGACACTCTCCAACATATAAAAAGAAAAAAGGTAACATGGCTTTGAGTGTTTCTACATGTACAAGCACAGGAAAGATGAGTGACTTTTTCTTCAGAGAAACATTAAATAAAGTACCGTAACAAGAATTATAATATTTTTGAGAGGTTATGGGCACAGAATTGTGCTTGGTCAAGGGCTTAGAAATACGTAAATCTGGTCCTGACAATTATACACGACACAAGGAGAAAAATCATTTTTTCATCGGATCAAACTGACAAACGTAATTTCGGTAAATACTACCATGTAAATAAATATTGCTAAACACGCGAAGAATGTTGAATGTAGGTTGTATCACTGATTTGAACCGTTTGCATATTGTTTTTCTGTAAAGCATTTTTATAAGACAATATCTTAAGTTTTTAAGGCATTTTTTTTATTGTAGTTGGATTGTAAACATCTTCAGTCCGTAAAGTTATTTGCAGGGAACGACGAGAGAAAAGTAGCTGCAGCTTAGGAAACTTCCGCCTATTATATTGTTGAAAAAAATAAATGTTGGCTAGGCTAAAGGAGATGGTGATGATGAGAAATGAATGAAATGGTGGAATGAAGAAAGTGGGAAGAAACGGGAGAACTCCGAGAAACCCACTCACACAGTGTTTTTCCACTACAAAGCTCACTGGAAGTGAACTGGGATCGAACCAAGGACTACATGCGCCAGAAGTGAACGCTATATCACTGAGCAATTGCGACCTATTATACTGTTACTCATAACCAGAGGTACAGTTTATTGGATTTTGTTGGAAAGTTTGGGGGGTAGGGGATCAAAGATGTTCCGTATTCCCATGAAGAAAACATGGCAGGTTTATTAGTATAAACTTTTTACTATGTAAAGTATGTATTTTTTTTCTAATAATAAAATGTCAAAGGGAAGTAGATTTTGATACCAGAGTGAATATACTTTGTAATGTGTAACCATGTATGCTTTGTGTGTGAATAAACTTTTCGCTTTAAAACAAAAGGTGATCATATTAAAATAGAGGACAATAATAGCTTATTTCAGTTCTGCTTTGCAGTAAGACTTTCTATTTACAGAGCTTTTCGAGTAGGGAGAACTGAACAAAACTGTATTTTGGGAATGGTATCATCAGTGCCATGCATAACGGGGGACGATAGCTCCGGGCGCCGAAGAAAGAGGGCGCAAAATTGGGGAGAAAAATGAAAAAAGACAATGAAAGAAAAAGAGAGAAAGGAAAAATTACTTGGAATATTACTAGTATGTACTTAAATCCTCTTTCTGTTTTAGGAAGTGGTCCTATAATGTTATTCATGTTAGGAAAATATATGTACACATATATAAAATGGAAGGAAAAAAGTAATAAAAGGTGTTCAAAATCAAGTAAAAGTAGGGTTTATTTTTGAAAATTTTCTTACGCTTCGCGCCAACCATGGTGGCGCTTCGCGGATGATCTGTCGCCCTAACTCATATGTAAGAGGACGTCGTCGTATACTCTCGCCCCGGGTGCTGATTTTCCATGGCACGGCACAGGGGGGCACAGTAGGTTTCTGGAAATGTTATTCGATGGACGAAAGCTACAATGGATGAGTCAAAGTCGTTCTGTCGCTTCCGCTATGAACCTAAGTGCATGATTTCAAAAGTCACATTTTGGGGGGGCCAAACAATACGTCTGCTGGGTGAAAGCATAGACCGGTGTGTGTTTCACTTCATTTACATACAAATGTGTTGCCTTTCCTACTTTATTTTTAATCACGTAGTTGGTTCTTTCGGAAAGTAAGACGAAAATTGCAATTCTTCCTTTCTTTGTAGTATTTATAAGTCAAAGCATGACGTAACCATTGTATGTTACTTATGTAGCTCATGGGGGAGCAAGCGAGGCACGTGCCCCGGGCTTGTGGTTGGAGGGGCACTTAAAAGGGAAATTATATATTAGTATTTTTCTTGCCGGTATTTAATAATTTTCATCAGAGTGCGAAATTATGAAATCGAAGTGGTGAGAGACTGGAGGACAGAAGAGGAAAAAAAATCTGCGCATTTCTGGTGAGGATTGACTGGAGCAGATTACCTAAACTAGCCATAAGTTGTCAAATTACCAGTTGTGCATTGTAGGAGATGACAATGATTCTGAGTTGAGGTGTGAAATTTTACTCGAAACCGGGGGCTGTTCGTATTCGTATCTCAGATGGGGCACGGAATGGGACGAATATGAAAATAAGGTTGCTGTAAAGTTTTCGGCAGGGTTGGTAAAAGTGAGATTAAGATTTTCAAAACACTTGTTTTTTTTACCAAGACTTGGCATTTTTAAAATCAAGACTTGGCAATTTCAAGTTTCATCCCCCCCAATCTTGTAATGCTCGCTACGCCGCTGATCAAAACCAATGACGTAATTTCATTTTGACAATTCTCAAATTATCCTACCAAGTTTAAATGTACCAATGTCCTGGACTCCTAATCTCATCATAGGTCAATAACTGATCACGTGACCATATTCATATTTGACAATGATTTACCCAAAGAATGAGATACCACCCAATTCTAAGAACAATTATTAATTTAACAATAAGAAATGTACCCCTCCTAAAATTTAAGATAGATACACAAACACACCTGTCTTATGAAAAGTAATAAATCCTGTACTCATTCAATAATAAAGTCGTATCAAAAAAGATAAAATAGGTCAATAACCTTTAAAATTTGAATATTTAGCCATAAGAGGGACACCAACATTTATAATGGATCCTAGAAAACGTATGCCGAATTTTGTTATTTGATAATTCCCAAATTTAAAAGGGAACATAAACACATAAAGCTAACAAACCTCTGTACATACCCATATAACGTGCTAAATCCTTATCAAAGGGTGGGTCAATAACCTCCGAAATTTGATTTTTGGCAGTTCTTTACCCATGAAAGGGAACGAGGTGGACCATCCAAATTTGTAGTGGTACATATTGAAGTCCTGTACTATAATACCAAATGCTTATATTAAACAATTTCTAAAACTGAGTGGATGAGCCAAGATACACCTCCCAAATTTTTAAAGGAGTGCATCAATGTACCAATGTCATATGATAGGAAATGAACCCCTATACATGATCATATAACCATATAAGATAATAAGAACTCATCAAAGGGGATAAATTGGGCCAAAAAACAAACACGTGGTACAACATATTGCTTATGTTTATATTTTGGCAATTTTTTACCCATGAAAGGGAACAACGTGGACCATCCAAATTTATCATGATACATATTGAGGTCCTGTATTATAATACCGAATGCTTAAATTGGAAAATTTCCAAAATTTAAGAGGTAGTCAAGGTACCTTTCCCAAAAATTTAAAGAGGTGCACCAATATACCCATGTCTTATGATAGGGAATGAACACCTATACATGACCATATAACCATATAAGATAATATGACATTATGTAAGGGGATAAAATGGACCAAAATCCAAACACGTGATTGTACTAAAATTTGGCAATTTGTACCCATGAAAGGGAACGAGTTGGACCATCCAAATTTATCATGATACATATCGAGGTTTTGTACTAGGATACCAAATGGTTAAATTGGAGAATTTTCAAATTTTAAGGGGTGGTCAAGGTACCCCTTCCAAAAATTTAAAGGGTGCACCAATGTACCCACCATTATGATAGGTAATGGGCCCCTATACATGACCATATAACCATATAAGGTAATAGGACCTCATCAAAGGGGATAAACTGAATAAAAAAACAAACACGTGGTACAACATATTGCTTATGTTTATATTTTGGCAATTTTGTACCCCTAAAAGGGAACGAGGTGGACCATCCAAATTTATCATGATACATATTAGGGTCCTATACTATAATACCACATGTTGAAATTGAGCAATTTCCAAAATTTAGGGGGTGGGCCAAGGTACCCTATCCCAAAAATTTAAAGGGGTGAATCAATATACCCATGTCTTATGGTAGGTAATGGTCCCCTATACATGACCATAAAACCACATAACGTAATAGGACCTCATCCAAGGGGATAAAATGGACCAAATCCAAACACGTGATTGTACTAAAATTTGGCAATTTGTACCCATGAAAGGGAACGTGATGGACCATCCAAATTTATCATAACACATATTGGGGCCCTATACTATAACACCAAATGTTTAAATTTGACATTTTCTAAAATTTAAGGGGTGGGCCAAGGTACCCCTCCCAAAAATTTAAAGGGGTGCATCAATATACCTATATCTTATGTAAGGGAATGGACCCCTGTATACGTCCATATATACTATATAAGGTAATAACACCTCATCAAAGGGGATAAGTTAGGTCAAAAACCCCGAAATTTGTCTTTTTGCAATTTTTAACCCATGAAAGGAGACGAGGTGGACCTCCAATACTAATAGAGGTACATACCCTGGTCCTAGGCTACCATACCCAATTTTTAGATTTGGCAATTTTCAAAATTTAAGGGGGTGGTCATATATACCCTTGCCAAAATTTAGGGGGTGGGGCAAGGTACCCCTGCCAAAATTTAGAGGGGGTGGTCCTTAGTACCCCTAGGTCATTGGCCGTGGGCCAAGGTCATTGACCTTTGACCTATGATGTCACAAATTCGGGGTCAAAGTCCAAACTTCGCCATACGTCGACTCCTACTACTCACAAGGATCTCCATAGCCTAAAATAAAGGAAACACGACGGAAAACATGCAGAATAAGCGACTGAAATATTTAAGCAAGAAGAAAGTTAAGGAAACCTCAACAATTAGATGTGCACCAAATACGGGTACTAGAAGGCTGTATCACATTTTAGAGATAAGGAAATTCGTTGAACTGGGAAGTTCTAATTCAATATTTACAGATCGAGTTATGTATGAATCGTGACTTGTCTGTGTTCACTTGATAAGATAAAAAGCTAAATTAATGCAGGGTGTAAGTATAACTTTTTAAAAATAAATCTCTAAGTGAAATGTAGAATAATAAATTTATTATGTTTTGGTCGTACTTTTCTACTTTCAAACCACTGCAAAATTATGTGATTTAATATTTACAAACAAACAAAAAAGTTTGAATACCGAAAGACGGAGGGATACTTCGCGCAAGATTTAAGCAATTTTAAAGAAAATCGCATGTAACTTACAAACGTAATGATTTAGAATACTGTATCTTAAAAACATAAGGAAAACATTAGTGCAAGTTCATTAGTAAACATTCAGTATGACCATAGTTATTTAAATATAAACTTTGGTGCCTTTGACGTGGGAGGTCCGGATTCGATTCCCGGCGGGAGCTCATGTAGTTCGGAATCCACGGTCAACGTCTCATATAGCCTCGCTGCTGAACGGACGTTAAACTCAAAATCAAATCAAGTCAATAAACTTTGGTGCAAAGTAACCCCAGGTGGGGTTACTTTGCACAACATACAAATAAGTATGTTCAACATACGAACATAAAGTTTCTGTGCAATATTTTTCCTTCAGTATTTATACATTTTACTTTCTACATAAAACTACATGCAGTCTACAAATATTGATATTAGAATGATGGTACCGGTATCAGTAGTTAGTTTGAATTATCGATATTTGCAAAAAAAAAAAAAAAAAAAAAATTACGTATTTTCTGGTACCGACACAGGAACCACATTCTAATAGTTCAGCATATGTTCCACAAAAATGCCAACTCAGGAAAAGAAAAAAATCCCTGTGAACTGATTTGCCTTGGTTATTCCTTATGTCCAAGAAATCATCCCAATCGTAATCAGTGGAAGATTTGCGGGGTTTGGGACTTTCGGACTGAAGCTGACCCAAATTGTATGATTTCTTGTTTTTTAAAAAGAATCTAATGTTAGTCATTAGTATGCGTATAATCTGCAAGCCCCCCCCCCCCGAAAAAAGTGTAGTGATCTTTAAAAAAACGAAGCTTTTGTGAGTGAAGCCACTCTCAAACTACTTTTCTGGATCCGCCACTGTTCATAATTTATTTCCAACAAGAAATTCGTTCCGGCATCTACCTAAATAGGAAATTTTCCTAAATTTAGAATGCAGGAGGTTCCAGTAATAATTATTTCCTATCTAAGGGGTATTTTGGACCGGTGTAAAGTAACCCCGAGTAGAGGCTGAAACCGCCTTCTCCCAGTTTTACTTTTTTTCATTACTTTAAAACATTTCACATTTCAATTTCAACTATTGCATCAAAGTCCCATTTTACACAGTAGTATTCCACGAAACTGGCTTAACTTTGACGGAAATTCTTGTACGTGATATCTTTCAAATTTTGTCGGCCTTTACAGTGACTCCTTTCCATACCTCTAAAACAACGAACCCTCCCGGTAATTAGAACGGATGTTAACCGCCAATATTATAGCCAAAATACAGTTAGATGTTCTATCTTACAGTGACAGTAGAAACACCCTCTTTACTGTTCATGGTTTTGCCGACAGAGGACTGTGAAATTCTTTTCATATTTTGTGCAAAGTTACCCCTGATGTGCAAAGTAACCAAGTCTTACGGTACACTGAAACATTTTATTCGTCAACAATAGGGTCTTCAAGTGTGTTGACTGATGTTATTTTATCATTTTACACTATTTTGACACTACTAACCTATGTATATTTCTCTTTCCATCTCTGTGTATATAAATGTATTTGTTTACATAACAGTGATAAATTTTTATTGTTGTTCATAAATACTTGCCCTCGAAAAGGTTGCTTTCAATTAACCTGAACGTATCATTAGCTGAAGCCACCCCAAACCAAAAGTCTGTTGACGCCAGCGCATGATATTTCTACTGATACTTTTATTGCACTATGAAATACTTCAAAGCTAGTTGATTATGAAAAACACCTCCTTTTACTCATACGTTGATTCTAAGAAGTCGAAATTTAAGATTGAATTTCGGTCTGTTACTCGTGAGCTTGAAACAATGAATGCCATGTTTGTACGTGATCTATTGGTTCAGGGGAAACTGTCTGCGCGGCTTAGAGGAAGATTCGATGCATGTCTTTCAAGTGTGTATGAGGTTGCTGATAACACAAAATAATAATAATAATAATAATAATAATAATAATAATAATAATAATAATAATAATAATAATAATAATAATAATAATAATAATAATAATAATAATGTAACAGCATTTAAGTCTTCTTTAAAAAGTAAACTATTTGTCTTATTTATTTATTTATTACCAAATTACGTAAATGTACCTGAACATCTAAGGAAAAATTTGTAGTGTGCTAATTTTCAATATTATACGACCAAGTGTCTAACGCATTACTCACAAGTAAACCTTACGTTTGGGTGAATCGAGTTGCTGACTGAGACACATATGAGAAAGTAGTACTAAATGTGGTTAGTATTTCAGTGAAGTTGTAGGTGCGAAGCTCCAGGGGTTTAGGAGATACAGCTACCAGAACATCACATAGAAGTACAGAATAGTCTTCATACAGTTCGAGGTAAAAGCCCTGTAAGACCTCTTGTAACGACAAAAGGTGAATAACAAATATATGGGTACATATTAGGACTAGGGGGAAGTCATATAGTAAGGGTATACCTGACGGCGGCCATCTTGAAATCCGCCATTTTGAATTAAGGTTAAGTTTTTAAAATAAGAATAGGGTCATGTGATACATGATTTAAGGCGCAAATTCAATCAGAATAACAATGGTGACGTTAATTTTGATTTACGCGCAATTGGTATAAAATTACAGGGAAATTAAATATTGTTGCAGCATATGTATTAGTCCTTTACACTACCTTGTAAATTTTGTGTTAATGATAATAATTAAATAAAAAGAAGGTGGATAAATATTAGGTCTATCGTAAGAGTTGCCTTGATGGCGGCCATGTTCAAATCCGCCATTTTGAATCAGACAAAAGTTTTAAACAAAACGCATAACATTGACACCTTATTAATAACAAATTTTACCATAAATCCAACGGTATAACCATTTTTGCTTTATCATTAACCAGCATTTGTTATCGCATAAACAATTTGCTAATTTAAGGAAAAATGACCAAAGTGGAATTGAGTCAGAATTGAACTTGGGTCTTTCTCCCAGAAAAGTCCTGAATTAGTACAATCAATATGTAGTTTAGGAAAGAGTGCATGACTTGCACAAATGCTCTGCTCACAGTGAACACACCTGACAAAGGCAATTGAGTTACACTTGACACATTTGTCGTTAACAATTCCGTCAAAGCAGTAGTCGTAAGGAGTGATCCAGCGTCCAGGTTCTTCATTCAGATATCCAGCCTGATTGAAAGCGAATCGAATCATATTGCGAAAACGAGGAGCACTGAACTGGTAAATTGTAAACGATTGAAGATGTATGAACCTATCACGATGCCATATGTTCACGTCACTTTCTGTTACTGCTGTATCAGTAATGAAACGAACAAATGCTCTGTACGGGCGAAAGAAGTGAACATCTAGAGGCTGAATCATGCCAGTACAACCACTAGGTATCAGGACTAATACATATGTTGCAACAATATTTAATTTCCCTGTAACTTTTTACCAATTGCGCGTAAATCAAAATTAACGTCACCATTGTTATTCTGATTAAATATGCGCCTTAAGTCATTTATCACATGACCCTATTCCTATTTGAAATCTTAACCTTAAATCAAAATGGCGGATTTCAAGATGGCCGCCGTCAGGTATACCCTTACTATATGACTTCCCCCTAGTCCTAATATGTACCCATATATTTGTTATTCACCTTTTGTCGTTACAAGAGGTCTTACAGGGCTTTTACCTCGAACTGTATGAAGACTATTCTGTACTTCCATGTGATATTCTGGTAGCTGTATCTCCTAAACCCCTGGAGCTTCGCACCTACAACTTCACTGAAATACTAACCACATTTAGTACTACTTTCTCATATGTGTCTCAGTCAGCAACTAGATTCACCCAAACGTAAGGTTTACTTGTCAGTAATAACGTCAAAGCACTGCATTTACTAAACTATTTAAACAGGGTGCAAATTACCGGGGGGGATGAGGGGGATTTCCCCCCTGAATCACATTTTGTTTCCCCCCAAAGAAGTCAGCTGAAGTATCCCCATTGGGGATGCTCAATTCCTCCCCCCCCCCCAAAACTATGCTTAGTATAACGTCAAATTTCACTGATTTTTGTCATTTCTTGTAAGTTTAATATTCTAGCTGTATTTCGAAATGAACGACGTAAACTATTCAGTTTTGGTCATTTCTACTTACCACCTAATTTGGATTTATAAATGCTCTTAGCGGTTGACCAAGAAGAAGCAAAAAGTAGCTTCTTCCACCATACTTGGCGAAGTTCGGACATGTCATATTCATCCTCTACATTTGTATCGATTATCATCTTATTTTAATTTTTGTTATATTTCATTTTCCAGTATATTCTTTGTTAGCACATGATCCTCATTCGCTAGTAGTTTGTGTGTATGCAATCCGAAAGTTGCATTTAATTTGTGGTAATTAGCATAGTAATCATTGCCTTTTACAGTTTACGGAAATGAACTTTTGAAAATCTACTCAAAATCTGAGCTATGGGTATTCTCTCGTAATTATATGTTAACTAGTGATGAGCAAATGCAAGACCAAGACCAAGACCACTCTGGTCTTGGTCTTGGTCTTGGTCTTGCACATCCAGTCTTGGTCTTGGTCTTGCACATCCAGTCTTGGTCTTGGTCTTGCACTGAAACCCTTGGTCTTGGGTCTTGCACAGCCAGTCTTGATCTTGGTCTTGGTCTTGCATGCAAGAATCTTGCAAGTCTTGTATTTAAGAAATCTCAAGCTTTTCATAGGTAAATTTTACTATGGATATAAGGGATAATAGACTCTACAATGCGGCAATAGTAATGGAAATACAATATATGTTTTTAAATGTAATACCTAGGTATAGTTTAACTTCGTGTAAGTATGATGATAGTGTACAAATAGATGATGACCTTTATTTTTTTTAATGGGTGCCCACGCTTCAGTACTTATAAGATATGCCTAAATCACAACGTTTCGTAATCTGTTTATATTTTTTTAACAGATCCAACACTCCACTGTTTCCCAAATTGGGGAAGCATGAAAGAAAATCAAGACGGCACAGATTATTGAAATACCATGAATTACAAAATTATTTTTACACTCTAAAGGCGTCAGATTTTTCTTTTCAACCACGATTAGCTAATCCTTGCATTAAGCAAACTTTCAGTTAAATATTGAGATTTTTTTTTTTTTTACTTATTCCAATATGTACTCTATGGGGCAGAAACATTGACATTACGCAAAAGCAATGAAAAAAATGCAGGCTTTTGAAACATGGACATGGAGAAAAAGGGAGAGAATTTTCTGTGTTGAACGGAAAACGAATGAGAAAGTGTTAGAAATATTAGCAGTAGGAGAAAAAAGAATAATTTTAGATATTGTTAAGAGGAGGAAGAGGAATTGGTCAGGATATTGGCTGAGGAGGAAGAGGAACTTGTTAGGATGTAGGCTGAGGAGGAACTGTATTATGAGGGACGTGCTAGAGGGTATTATGGACAAAGGCACCGATTTCTCCATAAATTTTGGGGGCCCATTCAGATACAGAAGGCATATATATATAAGGATTTTAAGACGAATTGCATTCAAATTATGTCAAATATTGTATATTCCTAAATACAATGGGGGGCCCACATGAGCTTTGGCCTCTGGCCTCTGGCCCCCCAGGATCGACGCCCTTGATTGTGGAAGGAAAGAGAAGGAGGGAGCGAAGGAGACTAGTTGAAGGAAGGTATTAAAACAGAAAATTGCTGCGTCAAGACGAAGAGACTAGCTGAGGACCACCGAACGTCGAACCTTCTCAGTTGCAGCAAGTAATGTCAATAATGCCAGAATAGCTATTATGAAGACGATATATTTAGCAATATTGACTAAAAAAAAAAAGAGAGAGAGAGAAAATTAAAATAATAATTATAATCCAACCTCTTAATATTTTAGAATAATTTGAGTGAAAACTGAAAACGATTCAACTGTTTATGTCTTTTGTGTAAACTCAATCTATATAAATACTTTTGACCTGTATTGGAAATACAAAATAACGGCATCAAACTCCAAGTTATTTGAAGTATCGCTCGCGAATATGGATTACTAGCATCAATTACCCACTTCGTTGGGTTAAACTTAATAATAATAATAATAATAATATATTTCGTTTTTACTATTAGTAAAGCGCTCTCTGATATCGGACATTTTCGATTATTTTTATATTTCTCTCTCCTCCTCCTCCCCAAGATGCGGGGCTGAATTTGAATTTAAACGGCATCAGAAGTGTCACTGTTCGTCTCAGAGACTCCAAAAACTAAGGATTCGGTACTAATATCGGTCATTTTCTATAAACTTATATGTGTCCTTCACCTCCACGTTGCGAGGTACGGCATCGGAAGTGTCATTGTTCATCTCAATGACCTCGAAAACCATGAGTTCGACATTGATAATGGTAATTTTTGATAATTATATATATTTTGTTCCTCCCCCAAGTTGCAGTGCTGAATTTGCATTTAAACGAGATCGGAAGTATCACCGTTCACCTTAGCGACGCCGAAAACTATGGATTCGACACTAATATTTGGTCATTTTTGATCATTATTATGTATCTCCCTGTCCCCAAGTTACGAGGCTGTATTTGGTCGTAAACGGTATCGGAAGTGTCAGTATTCAACTCAGCAAACAGGAAAACAATGGATTCGACAATAATGTTTGTCATTTTCGATCGTCTTTATATATCTTCTCTTCCCTCCGCCAAGCTTCGGGGCTGAACTTTGATTTAAATAGCATCGGAAATGTCACTGTTTATCTTAGCGATCCCTAAACTATAGACTCCATTTTAATATCGGTCATTTTCAATCATTTTTAAGTAGACCTATCTTTCATTCCCCCTCGCTTAAACTGCACCATCAAAGTGATACGACAGAAACCACCTCAGGTCCGATCCGCATCTATGTTGAAAATGAGAGCGAGTTCGGTCGGATGGTTCAAGAGTTATTAAGTCACAAACTTAGTCATTTTTATTTTTATTTATATTGATTTTTTCCTCCTCCTCCCCTACATTGGTCTGTCAAAGTGAACTGACAAATAATATTCCAGGCTTGATTCTCATCTTTGTTAAAAATTTGATCGAGATTGGTCGTTTGGTTCAAGAGTCATTAAGTTTTATTTATTATTTTATAACTCTTCCTTTCCCCTTCTCTAAGTTTCACCGTCAAAGTGAAATGATGAAAACACTTCCAGGCCCAAACCTTATCTATGTTGAAAATTTGATCGAGATCGGTCGGCTGGTTCAAGAGATTAGGAGTCACAAAAATAGTCACTTTCAATTTATTGTTGTAATATAATGTTATATCGTTCAATCCTCGATGTGCCGTATACCTAGGAAATTAAAAGTTATATTAATAAAGAATTATTCAATGTATAAGCATCCGCCCATGAAATGAAACTTGCGGTCACATGCACTAAGTTTTTGTCAATGTCATAAAATGTTATTTCGATATTAGTTTTAAGAGCACACATTGAAAATTTCCAACGGATGCTTGAGTCTCGGAGCCAAGGCCATACCCATGTAGTCGACACCTATAGTGTACGGTATTACCGATGTTCAATACTACCTTTCTCTTTAGTTTTGGATGAAGAATACCACTAATATGCTTTGAAATGAAATGAAGTATCTAGTTTAATCGTCCCACGATTGTGCACCAAGGCTAAGGGAGACAGTGATGATGAGAAATGACTTAAATGGTAGAATGAAGAAAGTAGGACGAAACGAAAAAATATCGAGAAAACCCACGCACACGGTGTTTGTCCACCAAAAAAGCTCACATGGTGCGAGGTGACACCTGTGTGGTTTGAAAACGAGTAATATCTACAGAAAACACGAACAACCAATTCAGAAAACGACATACTCTACCTATATGCTACAGGGGCAGATCGATCGACTTGCGCAAGAGTCTTGGTCTTGCAAGAATGGTCTTGGTCTTGGTCTTTGTCTTGCACCCCTTGGTCTTGGTCTTGATCTTGCATCGGGATTCCTGGTCTTGGTCTTGATCTTGGTCTTGCATACAAGACTCTTGCAAAAATTGCAAGATCAAGACTCTTGCGCTCATCACTAATGTTAACATACACGCTGGGGATGCTCCCGTAGTGAGGAGACATGTTAGTGAAGGTGAACAAGTGCATAATTGAAGATTTGTTTCAGCATTTGTTAATAAGACTGGTTCTCTGTGTCACTGTCCGTGTCTGTATAAGCACTTCAACTGGAGCGGGCTTTGTAAAGTAAACCCTTCATTTTTCCATCTTTCTTTCCGCTCTACAGTTTGCTGTCCACGCCAATAATGTTCTGAGAAAAACTTCAACGTAATGTTTTACTTTATTTGAATACCGTAGCACATAGTGTATCAACTCATCTGTAACCTGATAGTATAATAATTGTAAGTGATGACTTCCTGAGCTCCATCACGGAATCGATATTTGGAGAAAAAAGCGTGAAGAGCGCAGCTTTAAGGGGGAGTAGAAGCACAAGCTCGAAATTTGAATTCAGGGCTTTTAAATATTTGGCCTTCGATTTGACCTTGATGCCAGAAATCGCGACCAGCAACAATCCATTTCTCGTAGATAAGCTAATACTTAGATTTTTTAAAAAGTAAGTCCGGAGTATCTAATAATTTTAGTGGTTTTCATAAAACTGAAGAAAGTTTTCTTTTGCAAGCTGTGTGTAATAACGTGAAGTGGAAGATTTCTATATGAGTGAAAAATTAACATATGCTTGTGATCATGGCTATCGCTCGGGCCGAATTATTAAGTAAATAAACATTAGGGAGCTACGGGGACAAGAGTGAGTACAACATTTAAACGCGTTCAGAAAGGTTTGGTGGGGTGTGTATATGTCAGACAATGTATGCGTACATAGTTATTGTCGGTAGATTTATTGAATTAATAAATCTCTTATTTATTACAGATGTCATTTTTATATATGTGTGTGGGGGAGGGGTAAGTCACTATTGTATCATATTGAATTATTGCACTTTAGACTTTACGTCCTGTTGGTCTAACTTTATCCTCCCCAATATAGATTATCTAATTCGCACACTGTATTTAAATATGTAACCAGTGTTATTTTCCTTAGCAGCACAACACAATCAGTGCCTGTGAACATATGTACTTCTGCAGATCTTTTAAACGCTGTAATGGAAGCTACACGTAAAAGCAAACTAAGGCTATTGTGATAATAATTTTACTTAGTACCTTTATGTAGTTTTTTTTTTTTTTTGGTTATACAAACTTTTAAGGTAGATTTTAAAATCTACCTACTATAGAGATTTCAGACAATCTATCAATATACATGGCAAAACAAAAGTCCTCACCATCCTTGTGTATTGAGAACGGATTGAGAGAGAATGATGAAACTTGGAAGTGGTCTGACACATCAGATGGTGCTATCAAGCATCATGCCGAACATCTTTGCTTAGTATTCGAAATTTTAAATGGAAATGGTGTCATATTACATGTTTTAAGGCTAGAATTTTACTAGAAATGCGGTTATTTTAGCCCTAAAGCAAGCTATTTCGAGTTACCGCTTCTGAAAGTTTTCTAGTTATGCCTTTAGAGGCTAAGCTAGCGTTTCATGGAAGCGGGTGAGATTTTTGTTGAAAGATTTGGTTACTATTTCAGAACATAGATGCTAATAAAATTATTTTAAAATGATATGCTTTCGAAAAGTAATGTTTGAAGCACACTTCACGTTGTGCTAACTTCAGAATATTTTCTGCAAACCTATGTAATTGGTTGGTTTTTGAGTCAATAATTTACTTTTGAAGAAAGGTAACGTTTGGGGCGTTCAGAGCAGAATAGATCCAAATCTATTTTCAATAAAGTTCAGTTTTGCTTAGCAAATGAATTCTATTTCAAAAAATAATACTTCACAGTCAAGAGTCCAAAACAAATATAACTAAAAGCATACGAACGGGCGTGGGATAGTTACATATGACAGACGCTAGACTGGGACGTAAGTGGAACAGGAGCGCAATTGCCCCCATCCCCAGCCTGAATTTCAGATTTTGGGGGCAGTAAGGCAGTTTTAGAAATCTTTTGATAAGCAAAGTCCAACAAAATAAGCTTTATGTCCTTACCGAATAAATACGGAGAAAATACAGATGATTAAAACTGTAAAGTTGCTTAGGGCCAGTTTCTAGAATTCTAAGCAGGCCCGAAACTCGAAAGTAGAACCACGTTTGTAATCCTTGGACCAAAAAAAAAAAAATATACAAGAGAGCATTATAGGCCTATAGCTCCTTACGGCCAATGGAAATGGATTATAACTGATCAAAATCCATATTTATTCAGTGTAAGGACTTCAAATTTTTTATGTTGGACTTGGCTCAGCAAAAGGTTTCTAAATCTGCATTAGTGCTCCCAAAATCTGAAATTCAGGGTAATGGGCGGATGATCTCTAAACGAACGCCCCCTCCCTAGCAGCAATTATATAAAATTCTAGATTGCATCTTGTCATGTAGTTTTTCTTTCTTTTATCTCGGAAAATATGACATTTGTGAAAATATGACGTTTTCCGTCAGTGTATTCTGTTGGACACACTCTGCATTTATTTAAAGTAATTATGCATTATTGACAATGACATTCGGAGCTTGACTTGTTAATTATTCCCACAATAATTAACATCTTACACAATATAATGTTAACATCTTAAATTTATGAGTAAGGAGGGGGGAAGTTAGCCTTCCTCCCCATTCCATCAACGCCCTTGTCTAGCGGTTGTCCTACGAAACTCTAGTCCACACGCTTTCACGTGATTTTTGTTTCATTTATTTTGTACCCTACGCTACGAAGACACTACGTTTGCTGAGCAAAAGTGAACCTTTCTGAAAATGGACTTGGATTCCTTGTGCTCTGAATGCCCCATATCTAATAATAGATCTATTTTATAAAAACTGAGTTGGGGCCAAATTTATCCTGCAACCCAAGTTTGTTCGAAACGCATAAAATTAGTTTGATTGATTACACAGTATTGCATCAGTAGCAAGGCTATATGAGATAGGGCTTTTTGTTTAAGTGGGATCCGAGCCACTAACTTTGAAATTTTACGTAAGATCGCAGTCAAAGTCTATACAGCAAATTCCGACGTCTCGTGCCTCTACCCTCAAAATATAATAAGACCGAAAATTGCGCCCTATACACTGTAAAAAATGAGGTTGAAACAACACAAAATGACTACCACTTCAGCGTGTTACTTGTGTGTTAATTCAGCACCAATTTTTTTTTTTTTTTTTTTTTTTTTTTGTCCGTCGTCCCGTTTAAAGGGTTTTGCCCTTTCTTCGGGTAAGTGCTGCATATATAGAAGAGTTGATTGCACTTTAATGTGGATGGTCTAAGAGGTATACATATTTAATATTTATTCATTTATTGAGTACACATACACACAGAGAGGTTATTGAAAGGTGAAAAATAACATATAATGAGGATCAAACATAATATGATGGGAGGCCAAGGGTGCCACAATAATATTTAAAAAAAAATACAGTATTAGCATGCCGTGATGAATGATGGTGAATGCGAAACTGAATAATTGTAGTGCAGGGTGCAGTGGGCAGAGAAGTAGATGAAGATGGAATGCAGTGCTCTGGACGCCACATCACAGGGTTTTGTTAGTACTGACGAATGCAAGTTATCTTCTGTTCCTGGGGCGATTCAGGAACTGATGAAGACAGAGGAAGCCCATGTTAATAGGTAGTTACGGTGCATATGATGGGTAGATGAATGATGAAAGTTCACGTGGTTCATAGATGTGAAAGATTTCGGGATCCACTACAGAATCATCTAGTTGTAAATGATAGAAGGTCATGAAGTGCTGGAGAGGAGTATCGACGTAAGTTGAAGGTGCGTCGTGATCCCGATCGTACCGTAGGATATCAAGTAACATGGGATGCTGCTGGGCAATTCGCTTGCAAACGTACCGAGTACGAAGCTGTTCGAGATGATGCAATAAAGGTGGAAAATCAATCAGCTCGTAAAGTAACCGTGTCGGATGCGGTAAGCTGATTCGATGTGCTAGACGTAGAGCATGACGCTCTAGGATAGCCAATTTCTGATAGAATTTTGGCGGTGCGGATGTCCAGGCAGTGTGTCCATATGTTAATGTACTGCGCATAAAGGCTTTGTAGGTATTAAGTACTGTTAATGGTTTTAGCCCCCAGGTTGTACCGACTAAGCGCTTGAGTAGGTTGAGCCGATTTTGTGCTTGGCGTACGATCTTGGTGAGGTGTGGATTCCAGGTAAGTTTGGAGTCAAATATGACACCAAGATAAGTCAGTGTATTTGACGCCACGACAGGTGTATGATCTACTTGAATGTTTAATCGACTTGGATTTCGGTATATTCGTGAACGGCGCCTACGTGGCAGGAAAACAATAGCCTGAGTTTTCGTAGAATTAATACTTAATCGCCATATATTACACCAGTGAACGAATGCGTCAATTGCCGTCTGCATGTTTTTACTGATTGATTGCACTGTGCGGGCCGTCGTGAAAAAGGCGGTGTCATCAGCAAACTGGAATATGCTTATGTTCTGTGGGACAACAAGGTCGGCAACATACAGTAAGTATAAGAGAGGAGACAGTGACGAACCTTGAGGAACGCCAGATTGTAGGAAAATCGGATGAGAAAGTGTTCCGTTAATAGAGATATATGCTATCCTCCCTAATAAGAAGGAATGTATGAACCTGATATATGAAGATGGTAGTAGATAGTTATGGAGTTTGTAAAGTAAACCAGGATGCCAAACTTTGTCGAAAGCTTTCTCTAGATCAAAGGCTACCAGACAAGAAGGAAAACCTGTGTTGTATTGATTATAAATAGCCGTGGATAGTCTTAATAGTTGATCCAGGGTACTAAAATGAGGTCGAAAACCGGCTTGGTGAATAGGAAGTAGATTATGAGTTGCAAGGTGAGCGTGCATGCGGCGGACTAGAATTCGTTCCAAAATTTTACAGAGGCAACTGGTGAGGTGAATAGGGCGATAAGACTGGACGTCTGACGGAGGTTTCTTAGGTTTCGGAAACAGAAGAACTTTTGAGTATTTCCAGTCGATTGGAAAAAATCCAGTTCGGAGGATGAAGGTATATATGGTGCTGAGAAACAGAAGAAAAGAAGGTGAAGCTTGCCTGATGAGAACATACGTAACAGAATCAAATCCTGGGGCGGTGTTGCGTTTACGGAATAATGTTTGGCGAATATCGTCTGGTTGAATCGGAGTGGTAAGTGGATTATTGGGTTCCAAAGAGTGGTTGATAGATGGGCGCAGAAAAGCAGAAGATGGATCTGTAAGTCGGTTTATTGACTTTTGTAGGCGTTGCGGTGTATGCCAACCTGGGAGAGGTGTAAAAATATCTTGAAAGAATGAAGCAAACGTATTGGCTTTATCCATATCAGTGGTGACTGCCTGATTATTTTGAACAATGGGGTATGGTGTGCGGGAAACTGTTCCTGTGAGTTGATGGAATTTGCGCCAATATTTACTAGGGTGTGATTCACTTGCAAGTGTGTTACAAGTTTGAATCCAATGGCGCTTCTTATATGCAACAATATAGTTATGTGTAATCCGAAGATATTGGCGATGAAGCCAAAGCGCTTCAAGATTTCCTGTAGTGAGATACTCGCGATGTGCTCTACGAGAAGCGGATATGAAAGGTAAATAATGAGGAGGCAATTTTGGTTTATGCAATTGTATTTCTGTTGTAGGAATAGAACGTTGTGCTGCTTCTTGAATAGATTCAGTAAGATTAACAATTGTGTGATCAAGATCGTATTGTGTTGTAGGCATGAGCAATTTATTAACAGCAGTGTCCAGATCGGAGCGATATTGTTCCCAATTAGCGCGTTTGTAGCAGAATACCTTCTGAGGAGGTAGTTGAGATTGAGAGCGAGGAGAGCAGTGAAGTGTAAGTTTGATAGGCACATGATCACTACCAATTGAATCAAGCACATCGATATGAATACTCTGTGAGAGAGATGTTGATGTGATGACAACATCAGGAGTAGTATTGCTGACGGGGCGTGTAGGCTTCGGTAGAACATGGAACTCAGCAACTGTTTCAGTTTGCAGAAAGTCGAGAAAGTTATTTTTGTCACGCTGTGACCGGCTATGAAAGTTTAGATCTGCCATGATAAGATAGTGCCTAAAGGTAGAATCGATATATCGAAAGAAGTCGTAGTTGAGTGTTTTACTTGGACGAAAATATATGGTAACAAAGGTGACAGTGCGGCCTCGAAAATAAATAGTCGTGACATTATTCAGCACCAAACACATCGCCTTCCGAGCATATCAGAAATAACTCGTTACTACCTGAGAGAATTTGCATTGGTATTTACCGTTTAATATGAGCAAAGCTTTGCGAAATATATTTAGCACTTGTGCCAAGAAACGAATAATGTTCTATGTTTCCTGTTATCGCTCACAATAATATTGTTGTAAACCTGTGAATCGTCTGACAACAGTTACATAAGCAACACTTCTGCCATCTTCTGTTTATACGTGCTAAGACACAATAAAAACAAATAAAGAAAATAGATGGAAGCACTGCTATCTGTGTAACTCTTGTCAGATGATTCACAAGTTTACAACAATATTATTGTGACCGATTACAGAAAACATAGAATGTTATTAGTCACTTACCATAACTGCGAAATGTATTTCGCAAAGCTTTACTCATACCAAACATTAAAACACGATGCAAATACTCAAATCCAGTAACAAGGTATTTTTGATATGCTCTGAAGGCGATGTCTTGCTGCCGAAACGCAAATCTTTCTAAGCTGGCTCCCTCTCGCACCAAACAACCACCACCACCTCGACGTTCACCAGCACTCTCTGTCGTTATTAGAGGAGTTCCTCCTGACTACACAGATGACGAGATTACAGAGGAACTCAAACTCGACGGGCACTCTATTCTTAAATGCATCCGCATCAAAAACGCTTCTGGTAACACCTACATGGTCCGTGTGCTTACTAACTCCTCAACAACTATCGACAATCTTCTCTCGCACGGAGCCTATATTTATCGCAAAAGACACAGGGTTGAACCATCTAAATCTCCGGCACCACTCCCTGTCAGATGCGAAACCTGTCAAACGCACAACTCGCACCATACTTCTCAATGCCCGAACACACCTAAGTGCGGTTTCTGCTCCGGACCTCATAATACCAAAACCTGCACGAATCTTCAGCAACCTCCGCTCTGTAGTACCTGTGGTTCTCATGAACATCCCACATACAGCTACAAATGCAAAGCCAGACCCACAGCCGAACCTTTCAAGCCAGAACTCGTTGTCCCTCTGCGTCCTCACGGGACTCAAGATACTACTGTTCCTCCGCCATCATCTGTATACCAACCGATCACTGTTAATCAATTCCTGTCTTTCATTACTGTTACTCTTCAGAATATCCACCCTTTCCTTCGACATCACATCTTACACCAGGTTCAACAAACAGCTAAAGCCATCCTTAACGTCGACTTCCTAGCAACCTATTCTGGCCCAACTGTATATTTTCACTCTGATGTGCGCCAGACAGCAGTGTAACCATTTTAGGTATCCCCACCAGAAACTCAAAGCCTTCATCATGGAATTGAATTTTCTATTTTTGAATATTCGTTCCTTGTGCCAACACCAACCTCTCTTTGAACAACTGCTCAGAGAAGAACATGTTAGTACGTTTCTCCTCAACGAAACTTATCTGACTCCACGTCTCCATCCCCGCATCTCTGGCTATCAGATAGTTCGCCATGATAATGCACTCCCGGCATCGGCACGCCGTGCAAATGGTGGGGTTGCCATTGGCTTTCCTCCCAGCATTCCTTTCCGACAACATATTTCTGCTGTTCCCAATCTCCCTGAGCATCTCATTCTCACTCTCTATTTCAGACATATATCTGTCACTGTCGCTACTCTCTATGTTCGCCCTGGCCATCCCATTCCGCACGACTTTTTTTCACTTCATCTCTGCAAACTTCCGCTCTTTCATTATTATAGCCGATATCAACTTTCATAGCCGCTCAGCCCAACAACAGCAGGATTTTCGAACTTATATTACCACTCATACTACTGGGTTTATTCATACTCTCCCGAAACCAACTCGCCCTGTCAGTAATACCACACCTGACGTGGTGATCACATCATCCAATCTCTCTCACCGTTGCACGATTTCGGTCTTAGATCCGCTTGGAAGCGATCATCTTCCCATTAAACTGTCGCTGCTCCTCCAACGATCTCCTGTAAATTATCAATCTCTTCCCGCTCGCACCTCCCCTCGTTTCGACAAGGCCGATTGGGCTAGTTACCGCTCCCACATTGATACGGCTCTTGAACCTGTTCCGCCCCCAACAACCGAAACCGAACTTTATACAACTCTTGACACTGTCACCGACACCATTCATCTTGCATCTACGAAATACATACCTCAGTCTACCATTCATCCACACAAACCGCCCTTGCCACCTCAATACCTTCCTTTAATCAGGCGTTCTAGACAACTCTATCGTGATTTCACCCGTACCGGCAATCCTGAATCCCTTAGGCTCCATCGTCAATACCAACGTACTGTCCATAATTACCTAGTAGCTTACAAACGCCGAAATTGGATCAAAACTTGCAATTCTCTCTCTGATAACTCCCACCCCACCAAATTCTGGAAGCGTTTCCATCAACTTACCGGCAAATCCACACGTACTACCTATCCACTTCTAGATGATGCACTACCTCTTCCCGACGATACTGCTAAAGCCAACGCGTTTGCCACCTACCTTCAGGATATATTCACTCCTTCTGCACCAGATCCAGTCTTTCGCCGAAATCCCACTGACACTTTAGATCTTTTGTCACCCGACCTTCAACCTCACCCCGATCATCCATTACCTCTCCACAATCCACTTACAGCTCCTATCACTGTTTCTGATATACAGCATACCATCTCCCGAAAGAAGAACACTGCTCCTGGCATAGACAAAATCACCTACCGCCACATCAAGGAAGGTCCCTATGTCTTGCTTTACCTTCTCTCCACCATTTTTACTTTCATTCTTCGCACTGGCTTCTATCCTCTACCCTGGAAAACTTCTACTACCTTAATGTTTCTCAAACCTGGCAAACCCCCACAATCTGTCTCTTCATACCGCCCTATCCAACTCACCCTTGTGTTTAGCAAGATTCTCGAACGTATCCTCGTCACTCGCCTTCACACCCATCTTTCAGCATATAATTTACTCCCTCTCCATCAAGCAGGTTTTCGTCCTTCCTTTAGCATCTCCGATCAACTCTTCCGCCTCACTACTTTTTTCACTAATCAGTTTAACACATCCAAACCTTCCTGCCTCATCTTATTTGACCTCGAGAAAGCTTTTGATAAAGTCTGGCATCTTAGCCTCTTCTATAAACTTTTCTCCTTTCACCTGCCCTACTGTTATATTCGCCTCATCTATCAATTTCTCTCTTGCAGACTTAGCTATATATCAATTAATAATCACCTTTCCTATCCTATCTTCCTTCATTCCGGAGTCCCCCAAGGATCAGCCCTATCCCCTCTGCTCTACCTTTTATATGTCGCAGACTTTCCCACACTTCCCCCGAACGTTACCCTCTTTCAATATGCCGACGACACTGCCTTTTTAGCCACAGGATATACGATGCAACGCATTAATTCTTCTCTCCAACCTGCCATAGATTCCTTTCTTTCTTGGTGTTACAAGTGGCGTCTTACCATCAATGCCGCTAAAACGCAAGCGATTATCTTCTTACCACCTGGAAAGCGCTCCCGTGTTCATCGCAATCCTACCAATCTCCATCTCCGTATATCCCATACTCCTGTCACCATCAGCAAAACAGTCACTTATTTAGGCATTACTTTCGACCAACATCTTAAATGGACTCCATACCTCAAGTACATCTGTACCAAGGCTTACTCACGCCTTAACCTTCTTCGCCGCTTTACAGGCACTACTTGGGGTCTTTCTGCTGTCACACTTCTTAGTACATACAAATCCTTCCTCCGACCAGTCCTTACATACGGCTTTACAGCTTGGATCGATGCTCCCTCTTCTTTCTATAAACGCCTCCAAATTCTAGAACGCCACGCACTTCGACTTGCCTTTCGTATCCGTCTTCCCAGCCCTACTCGAGATCTGTATGACCGTACTCCATTTCCACATATTCTCTACCACCTTGAAACACTCCGCCTACGCTATATTTCTCAACGCTTCCAGAACCACCACCCCTTACTTTTTGACACCATGCACGCCGACGCCACTTTCCCAAAACGAGAACTCCTTCGCCATACACCGTTGTCTCTGCTTTTCTCACTGTATCATTATTCACTGCCACCTGACAGCATTGATCTTCCTCTCGTTGCCGATTTCATCACTCATCTCGATTCACCTTACATTTTCCCATCTACTGCACAGTAGTCCTACTGTCTCAACAGGCTTCCCACTGTCTTCATCACGATCCAGAGTAGCCCTGGATCAGAAGATAATCAGCATTTGTCGAACTAACCAAATACCTTGTGTTGTGACGTCTTCTGCACTTCATCCTCATCTCATCATCACCTAATAGTATGATCATGGTTAAAGGCCATGATGTCCTGCAGCTCCAACAGTCAATACCAGAGCTGAAAATTGATGCTTCCCCCCTAATGTTATTATGATTTTGAAATAAAATTAAGATTTAATAAATAAATTAAACCTCACTTAACCCATCTATCTTTCTCCTCACCCGAGATTTCCTCAATTCCTCATCCCCTAATAAAGGGTATGACCCTTTGGGCGGGGCTAGTCGTGCGCGACTAGCAAAAAAAAATCTTGCTGCCCTCACACTTTCGGTCGCAAGCGATTTTCTGCTAGCGACAACCGCAATAGCGTGGCTATTGTGCTTTTTGGAAACCTTCCTTTTCCATATCCCCGGAGACTTTTCTGCGTCATTCCTACGAGCTCTACTCTCCAGACTGATCAAGCCAAGGGTGTGCAGAGCTACGGGTCTGTCCGGAAACTTCCTCCTACCTTGGTGGCTATCCAAACGGGTCACCTCACCTTCAACATCTCTCATTACATCATTGGACACTGCTTTGGTGCTTTAAGTTCGGGCTTCGGCCCACTTGTTCATCTCCATGGCGGATCCTCTTCCGATCACTGGGGCTTCGATGGATGGTCGTCATGCAGGATTACCCCCAGTCTTTCTCGCTCCACCGGCACATGCCACAAAGGTGGAAAAGCGGAAGGAGGGCGGCAGACATCGTAGAGCCTCAGAGCGCTCCAATGCCTCCACCGTCTCGAACGCCTCCAGCCGATCACGATCGCCTATTCGCACGGAGAACTACGCTGACTGTGTCAGAAATTCACCGCCAGCAAAGAGACTGCATGTAACTGAACCATCACCGTCAACAGCTAACGCCATGGACCTGGGAACTGCGAATATATCTTCAGAATCATCTCTGAGCACTCCCTCAACATCCGATCATCAGCTTCATTCATTCTTACTCCAAAAGTTTGACCCAAAATTCGAAAATGTCAAGTTTGTAGTTCTGCAGTTACGCAAATATCTTCCAAGCATCAATCTCATTAGAGTCGTTAAAACCGGTAACGGAATTATACTGCAGTCGCATGATCCAAAATTTGCCATCACTGTCCGTAATAAGGCCTCCTTTGAAATTTTCGGTAAGAACGCCACCATAGAAACTCTTAGTTCATCTCGGCGCAAACAACCTCCACCACCTAAGAAACCTCCTCTCCTTTCTGTGGTTATAAGGGTGTCGATCCGTCGTACACCGACGACGAAATTTCAGAAGTGTTAAGGGCAGAGGGTCTTACCATCACAAAATCCCTTCGCATTCGCAACGATCAAGGACCCACATATATGGTGCGGATCCTTAGTGCCTCTCAAGAGACCATTGATATCTTACTTGCTAATGGAGCTTACATCTATAAGCACCGACATCGTGTGGAACCCTCTCGGTCCTCACCCCCGTTACCCATTCGTTGTGAGAAGTGCCAAGCATATAACCAACATACTACTGCCAATTGCCGTAATACTGTCGTATGTGGCTACTGTACTAGCACACATCCTACTCGCTCATCTACGAATCTAACTCAACCACCTCGATGCGCTACTTGCAACGAACAACATCCCACTTACAGCTACAAATGCAAGGGTAAACCTGCGCCAGAAACATCCCATCCAGAACTAGTAGCTCCACTGCGAACACATGATTCATCCACCAATACCGACTTTCCCGTAGAATCGACCCCTGTCACTATTGATAAACTTCTAGCTTTTACAACTCTAGCATTACAAAACATTCATCCATTTATCCGTCCATATATCTTACAACAAATTACTCACGCTGCCCGCATGATCTTCCACGCCTCCTTCAATGCGACCTATTCAAACACTGATGTCTATTTTCATACCACAAATCTTTCGTCCAACCAATAACTACTTCCACATACTACCTCTTATCATGGGTATTGTATTTCTGTTCCTGAACATTCGATCATTATCCAAACACAAACTGCTCTTTGACACGCTCCTGTTGGAAGAAAATGTGAATGCCTTCCTTCTCAACGAAACTTTCTTAAAACCTACTGATACCATCCGCTTTCCCCGTTACAACATCCTTCGCTGTGATAGCCAGATTCTTGCTCAACGAGCTAACGGCGGAGCAGCCATTGCCTTCTACCATACTTTGCCCTTTCGGCGCCATACCTGTCCGCTTCCGAACCTTCTAGAACATGTTATCACAACTTTGTATTTCCCAAATATCGCAATCACTCTCATCACAGTTTATATCCGACCTGGACATTAGATCCCTCTTGCTTTTTTTCAACACATCTCAAATACTTATAAACATTATCTCATCATGGCAGACATTAATATCCATAGTCGCACAGATAATGAACGTACTATGTTCTTACAGTTTCTTACTTCGCATACAACAGGAAATTTTCATGATCTACAAAAACCGTCTCGTCCTGTCTCTCAGACAACGCCTGACGTGGTCATTTCTTCTAACTCTATAACTTCCCACTGCACAGTCGAAGTTCTCGATCTAATTGGCAGCGATCACGCACCTCTCAAACTTACTTATCAAAACACGCACGCCCTTCAAATTGCCAACACACCACTTCCTCGATTAACACTTCGTTACGACAAAGCCGACTGGAACAAATATCGTGATCATATTTCCCAATCTCTTGCTAATCACAACCCACCAGCTACGGAAGAGCAGTTGTTCGAGAGCATTACTACAATCAGTTCTACCATTTCTCATGCATCAGAACTCTATATTCCCTGTTCAGCTTCTATTCCATACAAACCACAACTACCACCTCAATACTTAACTATGATTCGCTGCTCTCGGCAGCTCTATCGCGAATATGTTCGTACTCGTAACCCAGAAACCCTTCATCACCATCATCAACTGCAACGCACTGTTCGAAATTATCTCAAGGCATATAAACTGAGAAACTGGGTGAAAACTTGTAACAACCTCAATGACACTAGTCACCCTTCCAAATTCTGGAAACGCTTTAACGCTCTGTGCGGTAAATACACTAAACCTCACTATCCTCTACTCCATAATGACACACCACTTCAGAGTGATCAGGAAAAAGCCAACGCCTTTGCAGACTACTTGCAGGAAATTTTCACACCCACACCGCTTTCCGACATCCCCGCTCAGCATCCTGTTTCCCACCTACCTCTGAACTTTCCTCAGTTACAGCCCAGTATATCACATACGCTTCCAAATCATCCACTTACAACACCCATTTCCACAGCTGAAATCATTACTGTTGTTAATTGCAAACGAAACTCTGCTCCAGGTTTTGACAATATAACCTACCGACACATTAAGGAAAGTCCTCCTATACTCCTGACACTTCTTGCCCTCATTTATACTTTCATTCTCCGTACCGGATTCTTTCCAATGGACTGGAAAACCTCTAAAACACTCATGTTCTTGAAGCCAAACAAGCCACCCACTGCTACATCTTCCTATAGACCTATTCAACTGACATCTACTTTTAGCAAAATTCTATAACGCATCATCGTTCAAAGATTGCACCCGTACCTAGAATCAAAAAATATCCTTCCTATTCACCAAGCAGGTTTTCGCCAATCTTACTCTATCAATGATCAACTCCTTCGCCTCACCAGTCTCATCACAACTCATTATAACTTCGTTAAACCATCCTGCTTACTTCTGTTCGACCTTGAAAAAGCCTTTGATAAAGTCTGGCATCTGGCACTTCTTCATAAGCTTCTACATTTCAAGTTTCCCATTACTTATATTCGCTTCATCTATCACTTTCTTGTATGTCGTCTCTCCTACGTCAGCATCAATAATCAACTTTCTCATCCTATCTTCCTTCTGTCAGGAGTATCCCAAGGTTCTGCTCTTTCACCGTTGTTATATATCATCTTTGTGGCCGATTTCCCCGTACTTCCTCCTGATGTATATTTATTTCAATATGCAGATGACACTGCTTTTTTGGCCTTAGGAAATACTATCCACCAGATCAATCACGCTCTCCAGGAAGCCATTAATCGGTTCACTAGTTGGTGTCGGAAGTGGAGTCTTACAATAAATGCCGCAAAAACACAGGCCATTACTTTCATACCACCCCGAAAACGCTCTAGGATTCACCGCAACCCGTCACTGCTCTTTCTCACAGTTAATGACACTCCAATTGTTCGAACTCGAACCGTTACCTATTTGGGCATTCTTTACGATTCACACCTCACATGGAAACCTCACCTGAAGAAAGTAGCTGCCAAAGCTTATCAGCGCCTGAACCTCCTAAAGCGCCTAACTGGCACTACCTGGGGCCTACAAGCTAAAACAGTTCTTAACACATACAAAGCCTTCATGCGCCCAGTCCTTACCTACGGTTTTACCGCCTGGGTTTCCGCTCTTCCTACATACTACGAAAAGTTACGTGTCCTTGAGCGTCACGCATTCCGCATCGCACACCGTATCCAGTTACCCAGTCCAACCCGTGACCTATATAATCTCATCACATTCCCCGACATCACGTTTCATCTCGAATCCCTTCGTCAGAAGTTCATCACAGTCCGATATAATTCTCACCAGCCATTACTCCTCGATACAATACACTATCATGCTCTTCATCCTGTTCGTCCTCGCTATGCCTACTCCCCACTCAGTCTGCTATTCACTCTCTACTGCTATACACTGCCACCTGCGCACCCAGATTTACTGTTACTCGACGACTATCAAATTCATGCCCATCTACCTCACTTATTTCCATCATTTTCAGCACAGTAAGTCCTTCTGTCTCTAACAGGGCTCCTTATGTCCTCATCAGCCTAGAGCAGCCCCTAGGCAGAAGATAACTTCATCTGTCTTGCTAACATCTCCTGTGTTGTCCTGTGTATCGCACCTCACTCCATCACTCACCTTCATTATATTCTAAACCATAGCTGAACATATACTAATCTCTACACCATCAATATTTTATATTTATATTTCGAAGTTTGTTTTATGTGTATGCAAATATCTATATTTCTCCATGTTACTTTCGATATATTTATATTTATTTATTTATTTTTTGTGGTTACTTTCTTCATATTTTAATCTCTTTATTTAGGTTCCTTTCATTCTTAACGTAACAACTCATCATTTACTTAATATATAAATGTTTACCTTACCACAATTTTATGATTATGATCGCAAAGATCATAATGTCCAGGTTTGTGATAATAAATAAATAAATAATAATAAATATACAAAAATCACTTAGCCCATCAACCTGCTAATCCTTAAGCCCTATCCCATAAACTCCCCAACCTAGAAGAGGGTGTAGCCCTCTAAGAGGATGCTAGCCTCTGGCTAGCAAAAAAAAAATCTTGCTGCCGCTAACTATATTACAAAAGTCATTGCGGAAGGGAATCCGATTTTCCTAGACACATTACAACAAGACATAATACATGATACGGCCCCACGTCACCAAGCCACTCCTCTACAACACCTTCTCACTCTATACCATAACACTTTAGACGACTATGACCCTCAAAAGGCCGACTTTGCCATTTACCATCCACCTCATCTTAGTCCATGCATTTATCCATCTCTGCACTAGTGTTCCATCAATGTTGCTAGCAGCGGGCTTCATCTGTCTTCATCAGCCCTGTGACGCCCCAGGGCAGAAGATAACCTTTCACTCGTCCATACTAACCTTACCCTTGTGTTTTGTGACGTCCACTTGCACTTCATCTCATCTCTCATAACATACCAATAGCCCGGCCACCAGTTACCGCAATAGTGAATAATCAATGAAACCTACCTACTGCAAATTGATGTCTCCAAGGATATATTAAATAAATAAATAAATAAAAATGAATGCTGCCCACAACTAAGAATGAAATGAAATAAAATGAAATAAAACAATGCTTCAACCCTCAATGTCCACTATAAATAAAGAAAATTCCCTATACCTCTAATCCTCGTCCCGAAGAAAGGGCGTAACCCTTTGACCGGCTTAACCCTAAAAAAATCTTGCTGCCGAATTGACCCACAAGTAACACGCTAAAGTGGTAGTCATTTTGTGTTGTTTCAACACCTCATGTTTTGCTGTGTAGTGAGGTATATACATACACACAGACGAACAAATTGAGATCAAATTGTCCCAGACAATGACGTTCGGCACTAATGTTACAATAACTAACTAACTAACTATTTGACGTAACAACCCAAATTTCTGGGCCTGAGCCGCTCCACGCCATCTGTTTGCGATTGGTGGAACTACGTCCAACCTAGTGACGAACCGCGTCGCCCTATCGCTAACCGGCGTATCGGGAGCTTTCTTGACCTAGTGGCCGCCACGTCTTTTATTCACGTGACTCCCCAGTTTGCCTCACGACGCTGGGTGGACGCCAAATTTGGGGAAGCACCGGCAGGTAATCGAACCCGGGAACACGCGGACATGAATCCAACGCTCTAACCACTAGACTACGGGTCACCTCACCCTCCTATCTAGAAAAAGACCCGGGTTCGATTCCCAGCAGGAGCTCATGTGTTACAGATTCCACGTTAATCAGTAGGTCCCATCTCATAGCCTTGCTGCTGAAAGGGACGTTAAAATCAAAATCAACTCAACCTATCTAGAAGAAGGGCAAAACAAAATTCATTACTGCTACCAGCTAACAAATATTTATACTCCATTTCTTGTTCTCATAAAATAATAATTCTATCTGTCAATCCATAAATGTAATAATATTATTACATTCATGTGTAAACCTAAAAAGAAACTGAAATAAAGTATATCTCTTCTGTTCCTATCAATAGCTTCGACTATGTGTGTTTTTCTTTCCTTCTTTTGTCATTCTTGTAATAATAATAATAATAATAATAATAATAATAATAATAATAATAATAATAATAATAATAATAATAATAATAATAATAATAATAATAATAAATGGACACTGTTTTTCTCAGAAACTTGCGACTTTAAGGTCTACAGTAGAGCTCTGCCGACAACACACTGGATATTGTTTATAAAACGACCGAAAAACATTATTCACTAACTTATTGTCTACGGTTTGAACTGCAAGAAATGATCATATTTCTTCGCGATAATGTGAATACAAAAGTGAAATGTGTTTCTACATAATTTCCTTTTCTCGGATGACTGGATAATTTTAAGATAAAACTTCTATTGTTGTAAAGAAAATAAAAAGTATGTCTTCAGGGGGAATCGATCTGAGAATCCCGTGAACTTGAGCCCACGATGTTACCGATTACACCATCAAGACCTGTTTGCAAGGAAAGCGCTACATTGAGTAATTTGTCGAAAAGTCCAAGCATTTTACATCGCATTGTATTTTTTTTCTTTTTTCGTTTTTTATTGCGTTCACTCTTTGTGTTTTTGTTCAATGCACGAAAAGGCAAACATATTTTTCGCTACGATGCCCAGGAATACTGTTTTAACTGATCAGCAAATTGCAAGCTACTGGCGAAGTGATATGGGGTAATGTAGTATTTTATTTTCATAGCAGTAAGGGGCAAGATACTATCCCGCGGAAAACATGCATTTATTTGTTTGACAGACAATATACACTTAAGATGATAACGTCTATGAGCTTTCTGGAAGTTTTCCAGTACTATTATCGAATTAATTTACAAAATAACAATATTATTTCAGCGTCATTTTCTTTGACCAATGGAACATACTCGTAAATTGTTTATATTAGTCCATGAAATGTTATGCAACTTATATGATTCATAGAGTGGTAAGTAGTAGTCCATGTGAAAGTTTAGAAAACTAGATACAATTGGCTGATTACTAAATGAAACGAATTGAAATTTCTATTTTCACTCCCACATTTATACCCTGTAGGGTAAAAGAGATGAATGATTAATAAAGGTGGATGATTATAAAATAATTTGTGGAATAGTCATGTGGGAGGAAATGCAAGAACTGCGAGAAAACTCAAGAATACGATGTTGCCCACTATAATGTTACACGGCCTAGGATCGAACCAGGAACGTCTCGCATCGGAGGTGAACACTCCACGACTTATCCACCGCATCCCCTAATTACTGAATGAGTACGAACGCCCACCAAACACACAGGAGAACCTTCTTTTGTTGCAGTGCTGGTTTCGGCTGTTTTGGAACCGGTTCATGGGATGCTAACCAATAATGACGGCACCATGGAGCTTCGTACAGGACACACTTCTTATCACATGTCAAAACCCTGTCCAGAAATGGCTCCTTCCACAGAGGAGACAGCAAAGAAACACAGGTGTCTGCTCGCGTTACCTTCTGGCTCGGAGTCAAATCATGTGGAACCCATCGACAATGCTTTCCAAGTTGATGGAGGTGCTGCCACTCATACTTTATTGTAGTCCCAGTTTCTCACATGTCTGGCCACTGTTCGCCTCAATTGTTGCCTGAAGATCTTCATTTTGTACATGTGTTGGTCTTCCGGTACGTTGTGCGTCTTCGAGTGTGTCGTCACCGTCCTTAAAGTTGTTAAACCACCATTACACTGTCCGCGTAATCACAACTCCCTCATCAAAGGCCTGGCATATCTTCCACCCCGCTGCAGCGGCATTTGACCCGTTTGAACTAGTACAGTATATACGCCCTCATGACGGTCTGTGGAGGTCGCATGTTCACTCTGTCCTTACGCAAGTTCACGGTGTAACTGAACTTGCACAACCAGTTAGTATGTTAGACATATCCACACCAACAACTGACCTTCGCCTTATCTCCATTCTCATTCAACTCACGGTGTGAGGGCCAATTGAACACAAACCTCCACAAAAAGCGACAGAACTTTCTTGGCTACCTTTATATAAATATGCTCGTATGATGAGAAAACTATTTCGTGTGGGGTTGTTGAACATAAAAAGTTGAAGTTTCAAAGTAATAACATATGCAATACATAATGAACTTCTGTTATTATTCTTACTGTTCAGACTCAAAAAATGCCGGACACTAGTAGCTATGGCAACTGGAAACACGAGTGTGGCGCCTATAGCTATAATTTAAATCCAAAATATGTTGTTCATGTATCAAATTGTACTAGCATTTATATTATTAGGATGCCTAGTTTTGAGAGCTGGCGCCTAGATGAGAAGAAATATTTTCGAGCACTGTTCTTGTTCACAATGCTCCTTCGACAACCTGACCATTTGTCTGCCTCTGTTTGCTATAGCTTCCTTAAGCTCCAACCCACCGCGGCGACCACGAATTCATTTTCTTTGTAGAAACATAGTAAAACAGTAAAGACGCTATATAATATGAGTTCTTACGCCATTAAAATATGATTAGTTGTAGTAATGGTGTGTGGTGAAAAATTGCTATGTACAGTAAATGGTGGAAACGATGTAAAGAATGTAGTACGATATGATTTGTTTTATTCATTAAGAGCTTTTTGGTGCAGAAAATACTAGATTTGTGGCCGTAGTATAATAGCATAGATATTCACTGCATTTATATGTATGTTTACAAGTTTTCAATGTCTACAATTAAAAGTGGGAGAAATGTATAGGAACCAATGGAACATTAACTTTGAAAGCGCTAGGAGACAAGTTTTGAAAATAAAGAAAAAACTATAGAATTATTTGTAACCATAACATGGTGACCCGAATATTCTCTGCACATGATTTATTTTTAATCTGAATTGATGTAGTAGTTCCTGATCTAATATGGTAATAAAATAATCCTGCTGATACATATATCTACTAATATATTTGTAATGATAGAACATTACAGATGAATTTTAGTGTATTTTATACTAGGAGGTCTTATTAACATGTTATTTTTATATACAGGAAGTATTTTACTTATTTTGTCACTTTCTTTTTACTATTTCACTAAATTTATTTGTAGTTTACAATATACAAGGAACTGCAATATAAAAGCACTCCCTGAAGCTTTCCATATGGCTTTATTTCTGTTGTCATGACGTAAGCAGCGCATTTTTGCATTGTTCAAAGCTGTGTATATCCGTAACTAAGGAACATTTTTTCTGAAATTTTTGGTATGTGCTATATTGAAGACTAGTTCTACACAATGGAACCATTAAATTAAAACTTTTGATCAGAAATAGCAGTCATGTGTTAGCTATTGCTGAATACAATTAAGGGTTTTGCAGCCAGAAGGGGTAATTTAATTATTCTTAAAATATAACAATAGGAACTTCTTTGTTATCGCCGTTTGCGGTAAGTCTTCTAACTTGTGACTGCACTTTGCAGCTATTATTTCATTTCAGTACTTTTACCGTTATCGTAACAGTACACGTGTAACTTAAAAATCGCCTAACATAATTTGAAGGTTCTACTTTCTGGATACAAAATCTGTGAAAAACATATGTAGTACATGTGTGTGTGGTAGAAAGAGAGAATCATATCGTCGCATGAGAACCAGAGGAAAGTAACTCCAAAAATATGGTTTTCGTTTTTTTTCATTTTTGGAGATAATATTGAAAGCCCCACTTGGTGTAAATGGAACGTAACGCCATCTGTTCTCCTTGTCGATCATCTGTTGTAAAGTAGCTCCATTACCATCTTATTAAAAACACGCCTTTCTAAGAAAATAATATTTTTGTCCTCTCGCCTGTAAACCTACGAAAATGGAGTTACGTTCCTCTGGATCTCATGCGACGATATAATACTATAAAAATTAATCTACGAAAGAATACAACATACACATTTTATATTAAAACTTAATTTAATAATTGCGGGTGCCTATGGGTCATGAGAAGACAGTGGTTTACGCCAGATTGTCTATTACGAGACCTAATGACGACCCGAAGATCCAACGCCACACTAAGATTTCGCCATACACTATTATGATGTACTGCAGAAAGCCAAAAGACAAGAAGCTCACGACGATAATGAGCAGTTTTAACCCTGAAAAATTTTCTGCATGACAATCAAAATTATTTTGATTAAGGATGAAGTCCGCATATAATTTAAGCAGACTTACCTCCCTACTTCAATGATTCTCGTTCAGATACAGCTATTAAAAGGTGCCGAAGAATCATTTTCTAAAAGTGACTATGTTCGTGACTCTTAATCTCTTGAACCGCCAGTCCGATCTCGACCAAATTTAGATGTGGTTCTGGCCTGGGAGTGTTTATAGCTATTCACTTTGATGGTAGAACTTAGGGTTGGGGAGGAAGGGGAGATAGAAAAAATAAATAGAACTTAATAACTCTTGAATCACCAGACCGATCTCGATAAAATTTTCAACATAGATGAGGTTTGTGGCTGGGGTGGTTTTTATCATTGCACTTTGGCAGAACAACGTAGGGGAGGGGGAGATATACAAAAATCAATATATATAAAAATAAAAGTGACTCTGTTCGCGAGTGAATAACTCTTGAAGCACCCAACCGAACTCAATCGTACTTTCAACATAGGTAAGTTTCGAGTCTGGAATGTTTCTTGTCATTTCACTTTTACGGTGCAAGGTAGGGGAGGGGAAGGGGAGAAATATGTAAAAAATATAAAATAAAAGTGACTGTCTTTGTGACTTCATCACGCTTAAACCACCACACCGATCTTAGTCAAAATTTTAACATAGATGAGGTTTGAACCTGGGGTGGATTTTATCATATCACTTTAACGGTAGAACTTAGGGGAGGAGGAGGGGAAATATATATAAAACTTAATAACCCTTGAACTACCCGACCGATCTCGATCAAACTTTCAATATAGATGAGGTTTGGGCCTGGGATCGTATTTATCTATTCACTTTGACGATAAAACTTAGGGGACGGGGAGGGAGGGGTTAAAAAATACAACTTAATAACTCTTGAACTAAATGATCAAATTTTTAACATAGATGAGGTTCGGGCCTGAAGTGTTTTTTATCATTTCACTTTGACGGTAGTGGAATGGGAGGGAAGACACATAAAAAATAAATAAAACTTAATAACTCTTGAACCACCGGATCGATCTCAATCAAATTTTCTACGTAGATGAAGTTCAAACCTGAGATGAGAGTCATATCGCTTTGATGGTGTAACTTAAAGGAGGGGGAGATACATTTAAAAATGATCAAAAATGGCCGATATTAGTGTCGAATCTATAATTTTTGGGTTCTCTGAGATGAACAGTGACACTTCTGATGCCGTTTAAATCCAAACTCAGCCCCGCAACTTGGGTGAGGAGGAGGGGATATATATATATACTGTATATATAAAATAATCGAAGGGACCAATATCAGTGTCGAATTCATAGTTTTTGGAGTCGCTGAGATGAACAATGACACTTCCGTTTCCGTGCTCCGCAAGATGGGGAGGGGAGGGGATATATAAAAACCACTGAAAATGACCGATATCAAAGCGCGCTTTAGTAATAGTAAAAAGTGACTGACTAACGCAACATATTACTATTTTTTCTTAATTTAACCCAGCGAAGCAGGTAACTGATGCTAGTAACTAATAAACCTAAAGTAACTGTTTCTATCGTAAGCAGACCATACAACAAAATTCAGACCTTCACTGTATACTCAACCAACTTGCCGTCTGCTGAGATTAAAGTGTACGAAGAAAATTTGCAATAACTCGAAACGATAATCTTCTCATGAAGATCCATGTGTCATGCATGTCATGGCTTCCCATAGATTGAGATGACCTTTGTTCCGTAACGCCAAGAAAGTGACAGTTGTATGAAAAATTTCACTAATGCTGTAGATGAAGCGGAGTAGTATCATAATCGGGAGCGTGATTATGTATAGTGTAGAGTACCAAACAAATGCATTGTGCTTTTTTTTTTTTTTTTTTTTTTTTAAGCGTGGAATGCACACACATAGAAAATTACGATATAAGAAACTAGCTGAAACTATGACTACGCTGAGTTCAAACAAGTGAGTGATGCAACCACTAGCGTTTTGTTTTAATATGTATTTGGACACAAAGAAGGTACAAGACTTAGTGTTTCTAAGATGTCAACTCATACCTACTAGTAGTTGCTTTTGTTAATTAAACGTATCTATTAGGACCACATGCAGCTTTTAATTGCCAATTAATAATGATAACCTGTCGATAGAGGAAGTTCTCTCTCATTTCTATGAAATTCGAAAAGACAAGAAATTATTAGAATTGTTGTAGTAATAATGAAATCAGTAGCATGATAAGCAAAAATGAAACTAAACTTGAGAAAGGAAAATATATTCTTTATTCTCAGATTTTCGCGAAAATGCCTAACGTTTCTAACCTTAAAGCATACACATGTACTTTTACGGGATATCGACATAGGATCTCCCACAGTAGCATTTGGTCATGAGAAAGATGTATATTCGTCAATTTAAAGAAAATTTACGTTATTTCTATCTCATTTATAAAATATTTTAATATATTTCGTTAATATAGCTGTTCAAAAATTAAAATGCAATGTACGTTTCTTTCTCTAAATGCTGTTGATAAATTTAAATAAAGCAAAACCTGTATAGTAACTGGTAGTCTCAAGGAGACATATGATAAGGCAAATTAATAATGAACGAATTGGAGACTGAATGAACGACAAGAGGAAAACCCCACCAAATTGCACGGATATGATGCTTGGAACCACAAATTCATACAGCGTGATATCGAAACAAGAATTCTTCCCTGATATTTCATCAGAATGAAATAGGAAAAAGAAGATATCATGTTGCCCTGGTGAGGACGTCAGTGGAGGTCGATAAAAGCTGACGGACCGGAAAGCACGTACTCCAACCACGAATTGAACTCAAAGCCAAGCGCAAAGAAAGCTCACGCGGTAATTGCTTGTCCACGAAAGGACAAAATTTGGTATATTAAAGAATTCAGTATATATATTCCCTATCGTTGTTTGCTGCGTTGAACTCAAAATAGCTTTTCTAATTAAATTGTGAAAAGTACAATCAAACTGACTTTTGTGGATAAATAGGCTTCTGAAAATACTCGGAATGATAACCCTACAAAGTAAGTTATTTACAAATTTCTTTTAGGAAATTTATTACAAATCTCGACAAATACATCATCTTAAAATAACAATTTTAAACCTTGTATAATAGCAAACTGGAGGAAAACTTCCTTCCAAATTCATGGCAAGCACGAAAAGAGACTTCTCCTTACAATGTAATTTGTACACTATGTACATAAATGTTATAACATAACAAATAACATTTGCTTCCGTTAGTGTTTTAAAACGAAGCAATCTAACATGTTAAAAATTTTAATACTGCAGACATGTTACTTAAAAACATTTCTGAATCTGTGAAAGAAGTTTCACGCAGAACACTTTGAACACATTTTCAATTGAGGTATATCTAGCTGTCAGGTTACTTCTCTACGCTTATTTAGGTTTTGCACACAACAGCATTCTATGCTCTGTATTTTGACCGCCTAAGGCAAGCTAACACTTCTGTTCATATATGTACTAATATAATATAAAGCTAAATATTTACCTATATTTATTTACATTTAAGATACAATTGCACTTGGAACAAAACCTAACTCATTTCTTATTCTTCACATGGTATAATCATGGTAAAAAGTACAAGACCAAATACATGATACATATCATTGTTGCGCTTTTAATCATCACCATATACAAAATATATGACTCCTTAAAAAATGCTAAAACAAAGTTGTTCTTGCATTAGAACTTTGCTGCACTATAAATTCACCGACAATAAGTAAAAAACAATGCATTTACAATCTTAAAATCTTAAGGAAAAGAAGGTTCCTAACACCTGCAATTTTTAAAAAAATCTCCTAGCAAAACTAATTGTGTTCTAGTTTGGTTTCCGGTGCTGATACAAAAGCCTCTAATCCACAATAGAATAGTGATCTGAATTTTAGTATAACAACTTTTTCTGTATGTTTTCGATATTAAAATGCTGAACTGTGACGACTTAATTTTTTCAATACATAAAAATAAACATTTTCAAAGCAAGAAAAATAATGTGTCAATGATGTATTTGTTCTTTCATTCCTCTTGCATTGAAAACACTTGCAAAAATCCAAAACTTCATTCACCTTAGAGTTACAAGGATGTCTCCTTTGCACTTTTTTTCGTCCTCTCAAGATGTCACAAAAATATCAGAAACAATTATAAAATATAGAGCTTAAAAATTAAAAACGCTGGTTACTTTACTGAAAATGAAAAATTAAAAAGTAAATAAATAAAAATAATCAAAAGAATGTGTCCACACACCGGGAGAAAGGATGCAATATCACCAAAATCCTAGCCTTAGTTAATTTCCTATTATTTGTTTTGTATTTAGGTACCATATCTAGGATTTATACAAAATTACGTCATGATGTTATTGTGCATAGTTTTCTTCTTTAAAAAAATTAATATTTCTCTGCTCTTTTACACTCCTAATTTTCTACCACTGTACCACATATTGATTTTTCTAGACGCAAAGATAACGAATTAAATTTCAAAACACACAAACACACACACATAGAACAGGTTCCAAAAGGAACGAAAATATTGATCATATTGCAGTGGGTCACTTCGACTAATTTTTATATGAAATAACAACTAGAATCAAAGACTGTAATAAGAAAGAAGAGAAAGAAAAAAATAACTACTAACTTGCTCTTAAGTTCTTACAAACCAACCTCTTTACCAAGCATATACTTTTGTACTATTTTTTTTGCAATTAGTAAACATATAAAATAAAGTAAATAGCGTAACTTGTGAACCAAATTCCCTATAATTTGAGTAAATAATAACCAAATATTTAATTCGTGATATTTCACCTAAACAATACCGTTAAGCACTGGTGCAAATCCCGGCAGGAATGAGGAGGACATGTCCCCTCCAATCTTGCAACTGGTTGGACTGTCCTCCTAATCCGATTTCAAATGTGTTTTTTGGGGGGTAGAAATGTGATGATTTGTGTCCGATTGCCACAAAGGAGAGTGAGATGAAATTGATGTCTCCCCAGAATAAGCCTCAAATGTGTCGGCCTCCCAATGTTGAAGACAACTTTACTCCCCTGATCCTTTACAGCATTATTTTTCAACTGCGTAAGTCTTACTCGTCCCCCCCCCCCAATGCTGAAGACAGATTTGCACCGCTACCGTTAAGGAAATTTGAAACTGATAATTGATCATAATTTTGAAAGCATTATCAAAGAAACAAAAACTATGTACTTGAAACAGCTGGATTCTCTTAAGCATATGGATTCTCGTTGCTGCTCGCTTAATAATGAAGGAGGACGGGTTCCTTCACAACATGGAAAGAGCAGTACTCTTTGAATTACTTACTTCAACACGACCAATCTTCAAACGTTTATTTAAAAAGAATACATACAATTGACCTCTAAAGTTAATACCCTCCATTAATTAAATTTAATGGAAAATACCCTATAAAGAACGAAAAAAAAAAAAACAGGCACCTACGATACATTACAAAAACATGAAAAAAAGTACACGGATGATGTTTTAATCAATATAAACGCTGAAAACCAGAATAATTAATCTGCTAATCTATATATGATGTCTATAAATCTTATAAGATTTGTTCACAGACTAAGATACCAGACAGTGTTACAGTTGATATAAAATATATGTAATTAAAAGGGAGTAAAGCTTCCGAAAATAGAATAAAGTTCGTTAATACGATAAAAGGATTTTATACAAATTGATATTTGTGTAAATTATAAATCAGCCTTGTTTTACTGTTTGCTCTGAAACAATACTTATTCAACAGACACACATTTTAGTTCACTACTCATGCTCTTATATATTTTCATTACAAAATATTTTCTCTCCTATTCACACTACTAATGAACAACCTGAATGGTCTCATCATTTTATATTTTCTAAATTTTATATACTGTTCTTGTAACATAGCCCTTCGTCATGCAAAGAAGTTGGTTCTTGTTTGACCGGTACACGATGGCTTAGAGAAACTGACTACTACACGTATATCCCACATACCAATGAAAATAAGAAATACAACTTTTGCTGACTAATTCTGAAAATAATGACCATTCTTTTGTTATTGACTATGATGTTTGTGTATTCATTCTATGAGCCATTCAAAGAGCTTGCATCAGTTTTCTTTCCCGCTCAATGAATGGGTAAAGCAAAGACCTAGTTTTGTTTCTTCCTTATGAATTTATACTAGTTATGATAAAAGTCTTGAAACTCTGAGAGAAAGCCTGTTCGCAAAGAGTTTAACAATATATATTTTTTTTTTTTTTTTTTTGTTTAACAATTACGTTGCTCGAAGAATATATTTAAGTAAAATCTTTCTGGTAGAAATCATGGTTGTGAGTTGATAATATTTTACTCCAAAATCATCTCAGTCGATTATATATATATATATATATATATATATATATATATATATATATATATATATAATAATAATAATAAAAGGTGCGAGCCATCGCACTAAAGCTTCTCGCTCCTATTCGTTAAATCACGTCAGTTATAACTGAAACATTTATTGGCAATTACGAACAAAATTATAAGGCGTTTTCGCGAAACTTCGTCCGAAGATAAAAACAAAACCCACAAAAGTAAACTGTCTCTTCTATCCCTTGTGAATATTTTCCTGAGAAATAATACACGCAACGTTATACATTATTAATGAAACATAAAGAAAATCGTCTTAGTAATTTATGAAAAAACGATCGAAAAGAACCCATCCCCCAAGAGTAAACTACCCCTTGTGGAATAACGCAAAAAGAGCGAAAAAGCGACCGACTGGACGGAACTCGAACCCGAGATCTCCGGCATATCGTGCCGATGCGTTAACCACTACCACCACTCTTTCATTAATATCTATATGAAATCACAACCGTAATAGGTGTTCAATATATGGATACAGGGATTGTCCAATCACAGCAGGTGGCTGTTCAGGGAAGCGGACTGGATCGCGTAGTGGTTAACGCATCGGCACGATATGCCGGAGAACCCGGGCTCGACTCCCTATCCAGTCGGTCGCTTTTTCGCTCTTTGTGCGTTATTGAGTTACATCTATAGAGGATATGGTGTGTTAATATAATCGGTTGTTTCCTTTTTCATTAATATCTATACCCCTTGTGGAATTTTTAAGAAAAAATTAGCTATGTCGCATCATTAAGTTACTAATAAAATATTTATTTATGAAATATGAACAAAATTGCTTGAGTTGCTTTTGAGAAAATCGCTCAACTACCTCCCCCCCCCCCCACACGAGTAAACTACCCGTTGTGGTTTCTTCAGGATAAATTATTTATGCCATACTGTCAGCTTAGTATCTGTTACTAGTTTCTAAGACCTCGAGTAAATAATAGCGAGAATTTATCGCTAAAACTGTTTGCAAACTGGTTTTCACTCTTGATGCTCCAGGAAAGTATTAGGCTATTATTGCCATACATCCTATGGTTTCATTAAGTAATTATAATTGTTGTATTATATTCTACGCTGACGTATAAATACAACGGAAAAAGACAATTGTAATTTTTGTTTAAATTTCCGAAAGAGAAGATTTAAAACAATGGATTAATCAAGGACAGCAAAGGTGAAAATAAATGTGAAACTCACAAATTTCATACTGCTTTTAGAACAAACTAGAGCAAAAATGAGAAAACACTTTCAGTAAGGGAAGATTAGCAACAGATCCAATACTTGCATTGAGACAGCTAATTATGAACAGAGGTGAGAATATCATTCATAGAAATATACAACCTAAATGTTGGGTCCATGAAGCCTTTACCGTCGTTTACTTTCTAATTACCGGTTTCATCCCTCGACTTAACAACTTCTGAAAAAGGACTCACTCAAGGTTTGAAATATAAAAGTTGGAACCTCAAAGTTGGTACGAAATAGCGAGTACAAATTTCCATATGATAATTACATAGCGCTCTAGTGCTCTATAGATATAATCTCATCCAACAAAATGATAACCAATTAGGAATATTTCCATTAAATATGTCCTCACACAATTTGCGACTATCAGTTTAACAGTGCGATACGATATACAGGGTGAAGCGAAGTAACGGGAGATTTTTATTTTTCTATTTCACGTACATTTTGTGTTGACATAATTGTAATGATGCTATTTTCTTCCCACAATAATGCCAGTAAACATAGCTGAAAGGTAAGATGAAGAATGTACATTCATTTTACAATAAAATCATTGTACATATCATTTCTTGTGGGGTCCACAGCGTTCAGCTGTGTGACATACTGTTCAATTGGATATGTCAATTGCACTTTGGGAAGAATACTGTTTCAAGACCTACATTTTCATTCTTATAAAATTCTGGTGGTTCAAGAACTAAAAGTCTGTGATTTCAATCACAGTCATTTTCGTAAATTAGTTCTTAGCTAAATTGAATGAAAGCACCCTGGAAAATATGTGGATGTCAGATAAAGCGCACTTTCATTCCCACATCTTCTAGTGTGTGATTTCTTTTTATGGGGATTTCTGAAAAGAACAGTATTCGCACATTGTCCTCACAGCTTTAATGAATTTAAACTCACCTTTTGTCAACAAATCAGTTTGATCTCCGTTGAGATGTCACAAGGGGTTATGGAGAACCCCTGCTTTCGCGGATGAAGGAAATGTATTCGCAGACAAGGGGATCACATACAGGGATAATCTCCAGTACATTACTTTTATGTTAGGTAATAAGTGGCATATACTTAGTTTCAGTAGGGTCGCATGAAAATTCTATTCACTTAATGCTTTAGCAACACTTTAGGGGTTTTATGTATTTATCTGCCATGCTCATCCCGAAAGGGTTACAGTAGCATTAAGTTCGATTTACTTAACACTTCAGAGACGGCTTTAACAACATGTTAGATGTTTTAGCGTTAATATGCAACACCCGTCTCGAGAGGATTACGGTAGCAATACATTCGATTTACTTAACCTTTAACGGACGACTTTAGCAATATGTTGGGCTTTATTGTGTTTATATGCCACTTCTGTCTGGAAAGGGTTACAGTAGCATTAAATATATATATATATATATTTTAAATCTCCTGTTACTACGTGCCATCCTGTATTATCAATTAGACAATATCTAGCAGACTTCAACAGTATTGAAAAATTTGTTATTGACAGGACTCCAAACTTTCAAAAATCCTACCTGAAAAAAACATGTCGTCGGAAGCAAACCATTATCACTGTTCGAATAAATCCTACGTGAGTTTCAACAATTATTTTAACCACATTTTTTTTTTCAGGTATTAAGCAATATTAATACTACATAAAAAATGTACTAGTATAATCATGTTATATCAATATAGAAATTGATAATGTACGTTATTCATGAACTACTGTTAAAATATTTCTCACAATAACCTGTTCTTTAGTGTTACGTTGTTACTTTCTCATTTTGTTCAATAACACATTTCATACCTGATTTTAACAATATTCAAACCTGTATTAAAAAAACACCAGAAAACTATTTGTTGGGAGTAGCACAATGTTACAATTTAGATATGCAATAGTCAGGTACATTTCTGATTTTTATGTACGCAAAGATTCTTCTTCCTTCTTCACGAGACAAACATGCAAGTGAAACCAAATTTGCTCTCCAAATACTTTGTGCACACTAATGTATAAACATTTCATGGTGGTTTCAAATGTTATTAAATACATACACAAGGAGAGAACAAACAAATAACAAGACTCCAAAACATCACAAGACGATCTGAGATGACTTAACTAAGTAGATAATGACATTTTTTTCAAGTATTTGACAATTTAAAAAGAAATACAGTAAAAAAATTCAAACAACTTCTTCATACAAACACAGATTGTACCAACACATCTTTGAAAAATTTTTCAGCACATGTCTAACACAGGCACAAATGAAAGCACTGCACTGAAACGTCTCTTCAGCTAAAATTAACTCTTAAGAATCATATACTGTTGTCCATTTGGCACTTAAATTGCGAAACTAATTAACGTGACACACCTATCTCATTAAGCAGTTCGATATTCACAAAAAATTACTGGGAAAATTTCCACTATGTTGGGTACGCTATCAAAATATATACACTAAATTTTTTCATGTTTCATTAAAAAAAAAATGTACATTTGAGCTGAGATATTTAAGCAAGCTGCAGACTGCTTCACTGTAGAATGCTCAGGAATCCTCGGAAACAAGATATTTTCTTGTTAATTTGATTTTGTACTGGATATTGTTGAAATTTAATATCACTTTGAACAGAAGACTATCAATGGTCACTCGGAAAATACATATTATTAAAAAGTTATTCTTCCTCATGGCATTTCACAATTCTTGACAAGTAACTGTTTTGATGCTATTAAACATTTAGAAAAAGAATTCCTGCTGCGAGTAAGAAGAACGGAAAACTAGAAGATATAGACAACACTTTAAAGAAACTAGGCACTTTTAAGCTTTCGAGGTAATAATTTCATCGTCAGGGTACAATAAGGAAAGGAAGAAAGAAAAAAAAAGCATCTGCTACGTACTACAATCGTCCATGTTTGGCTCTTGGTGTAAAATCTGAATCAACGACTAATACAATAAGAAACTTCAAGTTATGAAACATGAAACGAATATAACGTTTAAATAACGAAAGTAGTGGTGATTAGGGAGTGACGAACTTTTGTCAACTAACAAGTTTGAGGCGAAAAATTACTACTTTCGACGCGTAACTACATTATTTATAAATATATGAAGTGGTAAATAACAGCACCGATAGGAAAAAGGAAAAGGGCGATTTACGACTAGAAATAAAAAGAAGTATTTTGTGGAATATCACACTCTTCGAGGCAGACATGAACCCTACGATAAACGAGTACAAGCATTCGAAACGAGTCGTTGAAGAATGGAAAGTGAATGAACTAAATGGAATAGTAAAGTAATGGGAAGTCAGCTAATGGTAGAAGAAACATCATCAGGCGCAATTAAAAAAAAAAAAAAAAAAAAATCGAACAGGAATTTAAGAAGTGTCATTTAGTTAATTTATTTACGTGAATGTCTACTTTTGATCGGTTTTAGTAGGTACTACAGACACACCACGTAAAAATGTCATGACTTTTAGCGATTTCTTTTTTCTTAATGAACATTTAGCGATAGTATTTTCTAATGTACAAGTCCGAGGATTCTTAATGCAAGAGTAATACTGATCGCCACAGCGATTACGGAAGGCATTGTTCCACCAACTACTAAAACTAGTAATATTTCCTACACGCCAAAGTAACAGCATAGAAGACTAATTCTTCACAACCATTACGCAACATATAAGCAGAATTTAGTAAGTTTCAAATAAACTCTTAAATACGAAGATACGCTTACAAGAGAAGAAGAAAAATAGCTTAGAAAGTGATAAGCCATCTGAGGCATTCACCTACAAGGTACAACATTAACTTCATTCTATATATGATGGAATATTCTACATCTTAATTTTAAAAAAATCACAATAAAATTTATAACTAGTAAAAACAGTTAATTTGTAGATGATCCCCATTGACCATTATATTTAGAGGAAGACTTCTTTGAAAAGGGCAGTGGCAAATAAAAGAACAGGTATTAAAATATGACTCTGATAATATGTAAACTTCTAAAAGTATCCCTGATTTTCTTTTTTTTTTTTAATTGCACATGATTTCTTTTTACACAACCTTAAAATATTTTAAAATCTGATTTAATGCAAAAGTTATATTAAAAATTGTACCACTTTCCTCAAAGTGCATTATTGTTTCAGCAACAACTGAATTTGTAGCAGATTTAGACAACCGGTAATACAGAGTTAGCCAAAAAAAATGTATAAACGCTTTATCATCCTGTATCAGAATATACTGACAGTTGTTTTGAAATTTAAGTATGTTGTAGTATGGGTTTTCGCCCAACAGATGTCGGCATTGTCAATTGTTTTCAGTTAGAATTATGTTGTAGTGCGGTTTTTAGCTCAACAGATGTCGGTACTGTCCACACGGTTAGTGAAATACGAAAATGGCAGGTGCACGCTTGAAGTTCGATTGTTAGGCGGGTTGGTAGTTCAGTACCGAAGTCCCCTCTCCACTGACGCTGCACTTCGATGGCATTCCCAAGCCTGAATAAAAAAAAAAAATAAAAAAAAAAATAAAAAAATAAAAAGTATTTATGCTGCTCGAACGTGAAGCGTGCTCCTGCCAGTTTCTTATCTCACTAACCATGCTGACAGTACCGACATCTGTTGAGCGAAAAACCGTACTACAACATAATTTTAATCGAAAACAATGCCGACATCTGTTGGGCGATAAACTATACTACAACATACTTAAATTTCAGAACAATTGTTAATGCCAGTATCCTGATACAGGATGAGAAACTGTGTATACATTTTTTTTTTTTTTTTTTTTTGGCGGACTCTGTACATACATGTTTAAGAGAAATTAATAATTATCTAAAACAGCACATCACGTTTAAGTTCCAGATGAATCATCATACAAAATAAGGAATAAAATACGAAGGGAAAGAAATTCAAATAAAATTATTTCTACTTTATAAATTAATAAATTATCAGGCACAAACTTGTAGAGCACACGCTTTGTTTCTTTTAATCAAATTAATTTCTATTATGTATTTCTTCACACACACGATGATCATGAACACACTCCCACATACGCTACACTGTGCATATGTTCCAATCTTTAACACACACTTTACTGCATAATGTGAAAGTTCAACATACATTTAAATACTTCTATATGCATAAATAAACCTTATTGCTTTCTGTTTTTCTCATTGTAACATCGAGCAAATGTATACTTGGCATGTTACAATATATCACTATTCTTAAACCATTTTTTTAATAACTAATAAATAAATTTAGTAATCAAGGTTTCCGTAATTCTATAGATAGGAACACAGGCAAAACTACACACTTTTAAAATATAATGAACATAATAAGTTTAACAAAATATTATAAACAGGATTATTATTATTATTATTATTTCAAATGTAGTAGTATTTTCCACTAAGGCGATTTCTTCTTCGCACTTTAAGTAAATTACTGGGAAAATAATTTGACAAAAACAGTTTAATCTTACAAAACAGATTTTGTAACTAAATCATGACACAAATATGAGAACTTATTTGCGCTAACATCGCATTATATATATACGAGGAATAGTCAAAATGTTCCCGGAATGATGTTGTTGTTTTGGCGTTTGTGATGCAATCACAACGAATCTTGTATCGTACAGTTCTTAGGTTACCCAATTATGAATATGACCTGTGTGAACTGGTCATAACAAGCAGTGTACGAGTAGTGTAGCTCAATGGAAGAATGCGTGGTGAGCAGTTGGAGCAATGTCACAAATCGAGCAACCACGCACATGTCAAGTGCATGTGTGGATTTGGGAAAATATGGTTCAGAAACTTTAATGCCCTTAGAAACAGTTTAGCACCATCGGATGTTTGGCTTTTCTCAAAGCTAAAAATGGCCCTCAACGGTGCACGTTTCGACATCGTAGAGGAGACGGCTGAATTTCAGGAGAAAAAAAATGAAATGAAATCTTTAAGTTTTACGTCCCACGATTATGCCGGTGAGGCTAAAGGAGACGGTGATAATGAGAGATGAGTGAAATGGTGGAATGAAGAAAGTGGGAGGAAACGAGAGAACCCCGAGAAAACTCACGAGCATGGTGTTTGTCCACCGCAAAATCCACTCGGCGCGAGCTGGGATCGAACCAGAGACGCCAAGCACCGGAGGTGAATGCTATACCAGTGAGCCACCGCGCCCCCAATTTCGGGACAAACCAAAAGAGGACTCTCATCGGTGTTTCCGGCAATAGCAGCAGCGGTGGAGCAAGTGAGTGTGCTGTGTTCCGAAGATGCCTACTTTGAAGGCGATTACGTAAATGTGTACCTATACTGTGGTAATAGAGCGCTACAACGAAATTCCGGGAACTTTTTGATTGCCCCTCGCACGGTATTCCTCAAATATGCTGTACATATTTCTATATGCAGATGCCTAATGCAAATTTCATTTCTATCGTAATGTTGGAACTTATTCTTGTTTCGCGGCTAGACAGGTAGCCTGTCCTTAATATTCGTTACTTGACACACGAAACTAATGTCTGAAAATTTGATCAATCATTCCCTCTAAAATTTGATTCCTATTATCCATCAGATTACACATACAGAACAACCTAGCTACACATGAAAATCAAAACAGTGAAATTAATGCTATATACATCTCTGATACACTTAATTTACTTTGAACTGCCAGATAAATTCACAAATTAAGTGTGAAAACTTACTTCACAACAAATTAATAACACATTTTTTTTCTTGACCTAATAAATAACATTACAGATACATAACACTAAAATTTCCAGGAACGAAATTATAGTATAAGATGTTTGTAAACAGACATCCTTTCAGGCGAGAACAATCAATTTCTTCTGCCTCATGCTTAAAACATTATTTACTCTACTCTTTTTATGGCTGTACTGACTTATCTTTCATCTTTTAATGCATGAAAGGAAGAAACACAATATACTAGTAGATGTGACGAATTTGAAGTATTAATTTCACCCAATTATGTGTATAATAATAATAATAATTAAAAGGAAAGTTTTCAGGTCTATTCGCTTCCAGGGCACGTATTGCACGACCTCTTACTTAAAAATAAACATTAAATACTACCCAATACATACTCACTAAGAAAATAAATAAATAGGATCTATGCTTTCTGTGTATACATAGGCGGCACATTTCACAATCAAATCTTGTTGAAATTTGAAGAAAAAAGTTTCTTTGACAGGTGGTAATAGAAAGACTTGTAAATATATTTTGAAGGTGCTAAACTTCTTCCCTACTCCAACTGTATATTACACTAACGCACTTATCTTACTTGTATGCATGTTAGCAAACGATAGGAACTCTGATTTACAAAATGGCGGCATCGGGCAAGTAACAAACTCACACCACACATATTTCACCGAAATAATAATAATCTGTAGAAATTGATCGATATTTAATCTTAAATTTCACCCTTTCTTATTTACTTTAGTGAAGTTTTCGTCAAGTAATATATAATTAAATGTTATAATACATAACTTTGTAGGAGGTACGTGATGTCAAAACTCTACTCCAAGAAATGTGTGACAATATGCTCTCACTAACACTTCCTTACTAGTTTCAACAACATCTGTTCTTAAGCTTCACTGAAGCGCTAATGTTTATTTACTTAACCTAATTTGCACACACGTCCTTGAGCTATCTTTGGTCTCTGAATCCATAAATAATATTCTTATTAGAACATCACGGTAGCAACACTTCCATAAATATCAGTGAATGTCTACCATGTGAACTGTCACTGGGGCAAGAATATGATGCCTCTGCCCCGACGGAAGAACAGTTTGTTCCGACTGAACGTTTTCTTGATTTTCGGATGACCCTACCTGAATATGGGGCAGAGACGAAGCAGGATACGGAAGTGGGGATGAAGTTCGCGATGAAGACGGCAAGGATTGTGTGGGTGGACGATATTTGTCTTTCCCAAGCAACAATGGCTCCACGCAAGGCAAATGCTCCGAATCGTCATGTGGAGTCATTGTTGAATATCCATGATCACTGTCACACCCAGGCGGACGGCGATAGCCTGAGTTAATTCGGTATGGCGACACAGGAGTGACAACATCCTGATTATGAAGAAGAACATGTTGCCCTGAAAAACAGAAATATAAACCTCAATAACAATCATTGTTATTTTAAAAATTTAAAAATGTATAACAATATATCTATATATATATATATTTGTTAAATTTTAAATGTAAAAAAAAAAAATATCAAATTATATTTAACAAGTATTATTAAATCAGCAATTTTAATTCTTACAAAATTTTCAGTAAATTTACAAAGAAAAGCTGGTAAATCTATTGTCATAAAAAAATCATTAAATGAAAGTATTCATAAACATATTAAGTAATTACACTGTACAATACAGATTTTTGACAAGCAAACTGCAACTGTAATACACCCTTCAACACGGAAAAAATCTTCATCACACGTTAATATACATATTTTTTCAGGAAGTTTTAAAGAAACAGTAAATAATTTTGGCCAGGTTTTTGGTACAAAATATTCCTCTGTTCGTCTTTTAGTAGTAACACATGCAAATTTTAACAGCGATAGAAAAACAGCAAAACAGTAAGCAAAACAGCAAAAAATAAGGAACCAGACATGAACCATTTTATGCACAGAACCCACTTTGCATTAAGTCCGCTGGCAAAACTACAAAAGATTACATTCCTTGAACAGTGCACAATTTACATTTTACAGAATATCAAAATATAATTATCCACTAATACACGTTATTGTGATAAGCCTCGCAACAGCATCCTCAAACCTTCGCCGAGATTACAGACAAAAGATCTCCTCCAGTTCCTTACCAGAGGGTAGCGTTCCCAAAACTGATGCAACGTTCCCTCTTTGTACTGCCATACTGATGCGTTGCAGTAGAAAAGAGGTTGCTCTAACGTCTCCTGACGATAAATAAATGCGGTGACCAACTTCTTTTATAAAGTTAAGGCCTTCGGGACCCCATGAACCACCCGATTCGACAGCTATAGCGACTAAATGATATTTGTCGAGTAAATTGCTATACTTCCTGCGCTTTTCTGTTTCCCGGCGAGCAGCAACGTTGCCAGCTTGTGCTGAGAAAGAATGCAGATTTGAAGGGGCGAAGGTGTCGGAACAAGTAAAATCCCATAGAAGTGCTTTTCCTTTCTTCCACGGTATTAGGGTCATACCATCTGGCCTGTTGCCGTCTGCACGAATGCATCCCAACGGTTCACATATAGAAGGAACACCTGCTGAAATTAGTGCCCTCATGATAATGTCGTTGATGCTGGAGTGGCGTGAATGTCTGCCCGCACTATTGGCACAGGAGAGTCCATGAAGGCCCTTCTTGTCTACGACACTTCTACAGGCAGGACATCTGTGTTGCTCGCAAACATCTGCTCCCAAACGCAGTGCACTGGCAATTCGAAAACTGTCATTGGGAAGATGTAATCCTAAAGAAGGTGACGGGATAGCATGGAGCCAAGCTCCTGCTTCTGGAGATGATGTAGCTTCTTATCTTCTGGGTTATCGGATGACTGAAGTAGAGCTGAAAAGTGATGATTTATAAGAGGATCGTCCCAAGAGGATTGTAGTCCTCTCTTATCAAGGTCAGGGGGATCTGATCCCACTATAGATGACCACTTAGCAATGCTATCGTTGACCTCCGAATCCGATACTAGGCTAAGATCTTGTTGGAGAATGGTCTCGATCAATGGCTTAGCGCCATAGAATGAAGACAGAAAGGATGAAATAGCCAGATCCATGGCGCGACGAATGCCGAGACCTCTGTGGTTAACAGGAAGGGACGCCTGCAACCAAGAGTTATTGTTGAGTGAACAATTCAGGATAGATTCTAGACCGGTTTTCAAGGTGTTGTCGTAGCATTCCAGTAGATCAGCATCCCGCCAAGAAGGAGCACAGCGAAGAAAGTATAGCAGCCTTGGCATGGACAATGAAGCACGTAGTAGGTAAAAGGCAGAGTGAGCTGAAATCAAGGAAAGACGTGTAAAGAAGAATTCTAATTTAGAAATTTTGTCTTTTAATATTGTTCGTCTTGCCTCATTAGATAATGCTGCTCCTAATAAGCTGGCGTCATCTGTCGAAATTCTTTGAATCCCAGGCGCGGCTTCGTCAAACAGCTTGAAGAGGTTATTAGACTGCTCATTGGAAACTCCGAGAAAGCTGACCTCACATTTGGAGAAATTCATTTGCAATCCGATCTCCTTAGCCCGTCTACGGATCATTTCTAATGTCTCTAGTACTGTATCCTTGTCTCCAGCTATAGTCCCGTCATCCAAATACCATAAGTTCAGTTCTGTATTTATACTATTAACGATGGATTGTAAAGTTAGTGCGAACAAACCAGGGCCAAAAGGGTCGCCTTGTTGTACGCCACGCTGAGAGAGGATTATTTCATCTCCTAAGTATAAGTTGCTCGGTTGCGAGTAGCACTGATGTACGTATCGATAAATTGATGGAAAACTGTTTTTTACCTGTATGAGCGTAGAATCACGATTCAACTCGTTAAATGCGTTTCTGAAGTCTATTTTCAGAAAAACTTTCTCCTGCTGGTGTGGAAAAGAGTAGTACATACGAGCAGCGTGGACTGCTGCTTCTGCTCCATGTGAGACACAAACTCCCAGTTGGTGTGGGGATAGAAAATGTGTTAGAGGTTCTCTAATTCTATGGCAAATGATTTTGGTTGATAATCTCCTCCACACATTGCCTATTGCGATAGGACGAATGCCGCCACTTTTCTTCCTCAAAGCTATTAGTGATACTCCAAAGAAAATAGGTCTAATTTCCGTGGGCACATCACCGGAAATAATCAGGTGGAGAAAATCACAGATGGAGTTAATCAGATGGTCTTTAGTTTTGCAGTCTTGGGAGAGTAGGAGGTCCTTTAATATTGAAGGACGGAACTGTCCATACCTCCTGATGACCCGGAAGGAAATGATTTAAGTGCCTTCGTAAACTCGTCAGCTGATACTCTAGGAACTACAATACTGGGCTCAATGAGATCGGGACGTTCAAAAGGGTGGCTGTGAGCCGGATGTTTCTCTTTTAATGCTTCTAATACAGATCCATTCGGAGAAGCTATAGTATCTTCTGAGATGAGAAGCCGTACTGCGTTGCGGACATCACCATCTACTAATTTGTTCTCGACATTCTTAATGTTAAAAGTGGAATTTACTGGTCGTCGAGCTTTGAAGGATTTTTTTACTGTGGTTAGGAAGGGCTTCGCAACGAGAATCAGACCAACATCGCACTCTTTGTTTAACCCATGATGTTAAATTATTCACTTTGTCAGCTTTTGATGGCACGCACAGTGTAACGTAAGGATAAAAGAAGAGATCCATCCAAGCTTCTGAGTCGTTTGTACGTACAATCTGTTGCAATACCTCGCACAGAGAGTCTGCCACTGTAGCTCTAGCCCCTCGAGGTACCCTGCGCAACATTGGAATAGAAGACTTCAATCTTGCTAGATGCTTATTGCATTTGGAGATGAAATTTTTTCTTGGGTGATCGACATTATCAGTGGATGATTGCGACTTCCGTGAAAGCGAGCATGATTTGGTTTTATTGATATCATAATGGCACCTGCTATTGTGAATTGCTAGGCCTTTTAAACTAACACACAATTTGTTACAAAGCTTACAGGTAGTCTCGTTAGGCCTGTTTGAAAAATCAATGCTCATGTTTAATGCGGTATCATTTTGGGTTTGATTTCTTTGGTTAAATCTTGATTCTGATGCGTTGCTTACATGCGATAAATCTGCATTAATGGCCCTGCAGTCTTTATTGATATCATCACTAATAGCAGTGAAAGGATTACTGGTATCATTAGAAGAGTTACGATCATCTTCCATAGTTATTATAAAATTTTAAATTTAAATTACACCCAACTACATTGTTGGAAATGTAATATTGTTTGAAAAATAACGACCATTAATTGAAAATAGCAAATTTTCAGTCAATCATCTGAACCACTGAAGCGATTCGAAAACGGATTTTACCCCAAGTCCCATCAAAACTTCAACCACACATGACTTCGTAACAACGGGCACTAAACTTCAGGTCACCTACACTAAACGAAGAGAATTGCGCAGAACACGAAAGACACGTCTGCTTCCAATCACAACAATCACAACCTCAATAACTATATTCCTTTAGAGAAACTATTCCACTATCTAAACAACAAAAGATATTAAGAGGAAAATATTTTGACTAGCTGAGATTTCTTGTAGTGAAGCAAAGTATCAGCAAAAGCAAACGACATTTTATGAGAAAACAAAAAACAATGTATTTTTGCTTTGTAAAGTTTGAGATTTAAAACAAAAATAAATAAAATCATTTAAAAATCTTAAAGGAACAAACAATAGTGTTTCATAAAAATGCCCCCAACATAACAAAAAAGTATTCTGAATAAAAATCTAAAGATTTTTTGCGAAATAATAATAAATACGTCAATAGTGCGATGGAATTATAAGAACAAGTGAAAATAAATAATAATAGTAATATATATTTTTTTCCAATGTGAGAATGACATTCAAGTAAGCAGTATTATTTTGTATTGTCTTGAAAATGGACAAAAGGGAACTGTTCTAATTTATATATATATATATATATATATATATATATATATATATATATATATTCTCAGATTTTGAGAGAGAGAGAGAGAGAGAGAGAGAGAGAGAGATTTATTTCATTTTTGGAAGTATTCTCTCTCATTCAGCATTACAGTTGGATATGGGAAAAACGTACGAGGCTATTACGTATTTTGTAGTTCATGAAGTTTGTAGAACACTCCTTAAAAATGGGTTTATGCTTTTCTTCGTGCTTTAGCTTCTCGGATGACACTATTTTCTTAAAACAAACAATATTTTTCATATAGTTCATCAATGTTAATATCCTCAATTTCTAACAAAACTATTTCTAAGCCACGAAGCATAAAACGCATCCAGCTTGCTTACAAAGGAGAACATGAATTTTGCTCTTTCAATATCGAAAGGCACAGCTAAAACCCGGACGTCTGGCAACCCTATATGAGATGGAAATATATATGTTACAAAGACGATAGCAATAGTGATCAGAACGAAGGAAAGAAAGTGTCAAGTGTGGAAATTAGTAATGGTTTGAAACGTAAATTGGAATTACAAGAGCTTTCCCCTGATCCATTCGCCGTTGACTCAGATAAACAAAATTCGGTATAGACACTACTCCATCTCTACATAACTAACTCTTTGACCTATGGAACTCGAATGTTCAATTTCCGGTTGTATTTCCAGTTAGCATTTCGGAAGCGCCCCTACTCTCTCTCATTCCGGCTACATGACCTGCCGGTAAACGGTATAAATTATGCAGTTCCTCGTTATAAAATTTTCGCCATTCTCCACTCCCGTTCCTCTTCGGTCCCAATATTCGCTTCAGGATTCTACTCAGCGACCATGTTTTGCAACCATACAGTACAACAGGCAAAATAATTGTTTTATATATTTTAACCTTCAAATTCATCGACAGAATTCGCGAAAACAAGAGACTTTGAACTGAATAATTTTCTTATACTTCTAAACTTATGTCCCTGCAAGCCTTTAATAACACCTCTTTAGTTCTTTCTATTCTTTTCCTATTATCCCTTATCAGATTTTATACAATCAGCATACACCATAACCCGATGAATACCATCCCGCTCTAGGTCCTGGTTGCTATTTTTGATTTTCCTTATAGCGTACTTCAGAAAAAACCTGAATAATAAGGGCGACAACGCATCTCTGTGTGTAAGGCTATTCTCGATGTGAAAGCTCGTGGACAAATATTTTTCTATTCTGATTTAACCTTGGAATTCATTTAAACATATCTTAATTAATCTAACTAGCTTTTCTGGTATCTCAAAAACCGAACGTAGGCCTTTCTAAAATCAATAAACAATTGATGTACCGGAGTATTGTATTCTCATTTCTTTTCGAGTATTTGTCACATATCTGGTAGATGGTTGATGGATTTCGCCTAAATCCGCACGGATAATCTCCAATAATTTCATCTGCGTATGGAACCAATCTTGTTAACAGAATGTTTGATTAAATTTTATAGGATGCTGACAGAAGAGATATGCCTCGATAATTATTACAATTAGTTTTGTTGCCTTTCTTCTGGAATGAAACAGATTTGTTCTTTCCACTCTTGTGGCAATTATTCCTTGTCACAAATAAGGAGAATAAGTTGTGTATCTTGTTCCATAATTTTCTCTCTCCAGTTAAAATTAGCTCAGCCGGAATTTTGTCTACATCCGGGGATTTGTGCTTCTTCAATTTCTTTATAGCGATTTCTATTTCTGTTCGGTTAGGCTCTGGAATATACGGTTCTGCGGTGTGCATTTTGCTATCTACACGAACATTAGTTTTTGGCTGCGTGGTAAGCAAATCGTAAAAGAAACCTTTTCATCTATTCAAAATGCTATTTGTATCAGTGATAATTGTTCCGACGGCTTTCCTTAATATACAGGGTGTTTCAAAAAGAAACGGCAAAAATTCAGGGACAGATTCCTTACGGGTAGACAAGTAAAAACGTTCATATGAACATATGTCCGGAAATGCATCGTTACAGAGCTATAGCCACTGACACCACCTGACGGTGTGAAATAGTCACCTTCTGTCCGGAACTGTTTCCCGACGTATTACCAGAGTATCGTGTGTGAAAGAATATGCAACACAGGTTCGAACGAAATTAATTATGCCGATTGCGCCTTGAATGGTACAAGAATCAGAAAAAACACGCGCAAATAATGCATAATAATTGGTACTTGTAAGGTCCGTATTGGAAAGTGCAACACTAATACAAATGGCAGTGAGAAAAACGCACCCAAAAATGCAATTACACATGCTCATCAGGCATAAGAATATACCATAACGAAAGCATCGTGCAGGAGCTACAACCCAAGGAATGAAGGAGGGAAATGTTGAACGCAAGATGTCTCGCGAGTAGGTGTGGAGGAGTACCATGGCTGACAACAAGAATCATTGCTGATGGACAGCATTTCTAATTAGATTAGTTACAAGTTAAAACATAGCATTTGCCGAAAGGTTCATGAAGCATTGGACGCACTCTCAGGTCTAGGAGGCCATTGCAACATTAACATCTTGAAGGTATTTAAGACAGAAAAATTACTGTAATTGGAGCTGGGTACAATGTGAGCTGAAGTGACAGTAGTGGTGTGAATCAGACGACGTGGTGAGAATTGACTGCACTTAGTGGTGTGGAACAGAAACGGGAAAAGTGACTACAACTTGTGCTTTGGACGACGGGAATACGTGTTTGTGGAGCAAGTGTATGTACGTATCAATAGATAGTGGTGTTTAGGACAGAAGTGAAACATGTACACGAATGCAGAATTAGCAGATATGCATTTCACATATGGATTGGCGGATGGAAATGCACTAGAAACACGGCGTCTGTACCAGGAGAGATACCCCGGACGTCACATTCCAGACAGAAAAACATTTGAATCCCTCCATCGCCGCCTGCGTGTGTATGGAAGTGTTGCGCCCCATGCTGCTGGGAACAGTGGCAGACCAAGAGCTATGACCCCCGAGGTAGAAGAGCAGATAGTGGACGCTTTTCGACACAATCCGGAGGACAGCACACGAGGAGTAGGTATGTGACTGCATGTACCTCACGCACAGATATGGCGTGTTTGTCGGCGAGCGAACCTGTATCCGTATCACCTTCAGCGAGTGCAGGCTTTGTCGCCAGCCAATCATCAGCCGAGAGTGCGCTTTTGCCAATGGTACCGCGAGCAGTGTGCCGTCAATCCAAACTTCGCATCTGCAATAGTGTTTACAGATGAGGCGCAGTTCACACGTGACGGCATCTTCAATTTCCATAATGCACATGTCTGGTCGCCAAATAATCCTCATGCGATCAGTCAAAGAGGACATCAAAAACAGTTTGCTCTAAATGTGTGGTGTGGTATTGTCGGCGACACTTTCCTAAGTCCATACATACTCCCACCGAGACTGACCGGAAACAACTATCGAGACTTCTTGGAAACCCACATTCCAGATGTACTGGATACTGTACCCCTGGCTCTGCGTCTGATGTTACATTTTATGCATGACGGTGCGCCCGCGCATTTCAGTGTTACAGCCCGGCAGTATCTAAATGCCGTATTCCCTGGCAGATGGATAGGGCGTGGAGGACCAGTTACTTGGCCTCCACGCTCACCAGATCTAAATCCATTGGACTATTACCTATGGGGACATTTAAAGTCGTTGGTCTACGCATCTGCTGTGGATACTGAGGAGACGCTTCGTATTCGTATCGAAGCAGCTTGCCAGCGACTACGCAACACCCCTGGTATTTGGGCACGCGTTCGTTCATCTATGCGGCGACGGGCTGCAGCTTGCATTCGGGCAGAAGGAGGACATTTTTAGCACTTACTGTAAGATACTGCAGTATCGATTTTGTGGCGCTGGTGATGCACACAATTTACTGTTTGTGGTTGTAACTCTTGTTTGATGATGGTTCTTTGGACTTTATGACTATACCTGTGTCGTTTTGCTTTTCTCACTGCCATTTGTATTAGTGTTGCACTTTCTAATACGGACATTACAAGTACCAATTATTATGCATTATTTGCGAGTGTTTTTTCTGATTCTTGTACCATGCAACGCGCAATCGGCTTAATTAATTTCGTTCGAACCTGTGTTGCATATTCTTTCACACACGATACTCTGGTAATACGTCGGGAAACAGTTCCGGACAGAAGGTGACTATTTCACACCGTCAGGTGGTGTCAGTGGCTATAGCTCTGTAACGATGCATTTCCGGACATATGTTCATATGAACGTTTTTACTTGTCTACCCGTAAGGAATCTGCCCCTGAATTTTTGCCGTGTCTTTTTGAAACACCCAGTATAAGCATGAGGTTGATAGCCTTTCTTAATATCATTGATACCCTTATACATGTCCTGAATCTTTTTGCTTTTACTATTATCTTCAAGTTCACTAATTTTAGCTTTCAAAAAATTGCGTTGTTTTGTTCTAAAAGTTTTGAGATTTCTCCCCTGACAATAAAATTTTGCGTAGTTATATCGTTCAGGTTTTGTAGCCAACATAGTTTTGTCTGTTTTCCCTTCTCTGCTAGTTAAGTGCATACCTGGTCGAACCATGGTTTGTTCCTATATATTTTTGCGTGGCCAAATTTTTCTTTTGCTAAAATTTTAATGCTATCCCTGATTTCAACCCAAGTATCCTCAACACTTGTGAATTTCAAACCTTCTACAACCGAGAATCTATTCGAAACTTCAATCTGGTAATTCTGTCTCACCTGGTTCTCCTCTAATTTCTTTAAATTAAATCTCTCCGTTTTCAGACACTGAATATTACCCTTATTCAACGATAATCTCTCTCTTATTATCGATGCTACCAGGTAGTGAATCAGTGTCACAGTTAGTTCATAATTATGCTAAATTGTCTTCTATCTATTAAAACGTGATCAATTTGATTATGTGTTTTTCCATCTGGTAAGGTCCAAGGATATTTAAGAACGTCTCGATGTGAAAATTGTGTACTCATCACGAAAAGGTTTTTAGATATTGCAAAGTTCACGAGTCTAACACCGTCGTCATTACTTTTCTTATGCAGGCTTTCGTTCCGTATGATCGGTCTGAAAATATCCTTCCTTCCTACTTCCACATTGAAATCCTCTAATAGAATTTTCATATGGTATCGCGGGAGTTCGTCAAATACCCGTTCTACTTCTTCGTAAGAAATGTCTTTTATACTGTCATCTTTATCTTCTGTTGGGGCATGCATGCATATATATATATATATATATATATATATATATATATATATAGCAATAATATCACATCACCGACTCTTAAGAGCAATAAAAGAAAGTCTATCATTAATAAATTCAACCCGTTTAATTGCTTATATTATTCGCATATGAACGAAAAAAACTATTTTTATTTCCTTCCCCGTAAAAGAACGTAAAATTTCCGGACTGCACTGCTCCCTTTCCTTCTCATTTAACACCCTGAACTACTAGGCCCATCCTGTAACGCGCCTGCCCTATAAAGACATAATATTCCATGTTCCGAATCTCATGTCCATTTTACTTTGTTGAGGTCGTGCCAAGTTATCAGGTCTGGTCCGAGGCGTCTATGAATGATTTTGAACAAGTAGCTTTTCTCAAAGGTGAAGTTGTTAACCTCACGTTAACCCTCCAAGCTGGGCGACCATCCTTTGTCATTTGCCCGTGACTACTTACCCAATATAATAATAATAATAATAATAATAGTAGTAAGTAGTAGTAGTAGTAGTAGTAGTAGTCGTCATCGTCGTCGTCGTCGTCACATATCCCTTTAAAAGACCATACACTAGTAACGGTACATAGGAAATATTAATGCCTTGTCTTGAAATAAAGATCTCAGTTCCAACAGAGTTACATTTGTTTGTTTAGTTCCACATGTATTAATAGATAAGAATACAAAGTGTTTCGAAGAACGGTGACTTTTTTAAAAAGGAAATCCGTACATACAGACACGTGTTATTGCTGTTTCTTATAAGTTAAGCAGTTTTTACGGAAAAAAGGTAGCAAAGTTAGGTTTAACAACAATATAGTCAGAGATCATATTTAGGAATTTTTCTTTTAAAATATGGAAATTTTTACATTCCAATTGACATATTATTTTAGCAACGAGGATCCAATCGCACCAATAGATAAATGTCACTAGAACTCTCTATAACAAATCCTTCTAACAATGTCAAGTCGAGAAGCCCATGTAATATACACGACAGAATTTTAAAAGTGCGTTCGGAGAGAAATAAGGGATTTGAAAATGAAATGAAATCTTTAAGTTTTACGTCCCACAGTTATGCAGGTTAGGCTAAAGGAGACGGTGATGATGAGAAATGAATGAAATGGTGGAATGAAGAAAGTGGGAGCATAAGCGGCGCCAGGATATTGGTAATGTGGGTGAAGGCTGGGAAGCACAACACATCCTAACATTGTTGCCAGAACGCTCTGCACTATTGAGCTTTAAGATGCTATGTGACGAGCCCGGTGAAAATTAAGCCCAAATTTAGGCAAGAACGGGTATGTCAGCTGGATTGGGAATATACATGGGGCAACGCCTTGGGCGTTGCTCATAAATAAATTCCCCCATATATGTAGGGTGGCCCGAAAGTAGATATACAGTCCCGTACTGATCAACTCATTGCTTTATATATCATTTCTTATTGTTATCCATCAGGTAGACTTACTTACTTTATTATTTGTTCTTAATATCTTTGGATCAAAAGATCCAATATATTTCAGGAAAAAATTTTCTTGTAGGCCTTATATCTCGAGAACTACATATGAAGGGTAAGGGGAAAAAAGAAGGAATGTCACAAAATTGCATTTTCGAGAAAACTGCGATTTAATATTGAAAAGCGTGTAAGAAGAATAGAGTTAGTTACATCTTTTGCCCCTTTTTACATCTACGTATGCATGGCATATATAGTCAAATAGTACCAAGAGTCACCAACAGATAGAACAAAGCACCCGAAAAAGCACATACATGACATTCCTCGTTTTTCCCCCTTACCCTTCATATGGTGTAGCCAAACCAAAAGTAACAATTTTCTCAGTATGATGTACTTATTCCGTAAAACATATGAAAACTCGAATTAGGGACCGTTCAAAAATTGTGTGGCCCCTGAACTACAAAATTTAATATTTTTCATACAATCAAACATTTTATGTACGCCCCATATTTTCAGAACTACATATAGTGTAGCCAAACCAAACTAACAATTTACTCAGAATGATGTGTTTATTCTGTAAAAAATATGAAAAATCGATTTAGGGACCGTTCAAAAATTTTGTGGCCCCTGAACCACAAAATCCAGTATATTTCATAGAATCAAACATTTTCTTGTCCGTAGAAAAAACGAAAACTCGATTTAGGGATCTTCAAAAATTTTGTGGTCCCTGATCCTCGAAATTTAATATATTTCATATAATCACACATTTTCTTGTACGCCCCGTATTTTGAGAACTACATATTATAGCCAAACCAAAACTAACAATTTACTCAGTGCGAAAATTTCGCATTATGGAAATATCAACACGGTGATACTGTTTGGCATACTCTGTGATATCACTAAACACCGTGCGCGTGGGTTTTCTCGGGGTTCTCCCGTTTCCTCCCACTTTCTTCATTCCACCATTTCATTCATTACTCATCATCACCGTCTCCTTTAGCCTAACCGGCATAACTATGGGACGTAAAACTCAGAGATTTCATTTCATTTTTCATTTTTCTGTGAAATCACCAATTTAACAGTGTTGCCAACCTAACGTAAAATTGTATTTTTTAAATGACACTATATCGTGTTATTACATATTTCTAATCTACATGTAAAACAAAAACTTAGTTTTACACACATATTATGCAGTATTGCAAACTCAGGGCACTAGAGTATCACAAACATCTAAGGGGGACGGTGGCTAAGCGGTTGTGTGCTTACCTCTATGGTGTGGGCTCCCTAGTTTGTTTTCCGGGCAGGTAAGTTTGTGGTGGACAACATCGTGCCCGTGGGTTTTATCGAAATACTCCCGTTTTCTCCCACATTATCATTCCACCACTTTTTCCACCATCGTTCACTTACCTCAATCATTTGTCTCCCTTAGCCTGAAACTGAAATAATTTCATTTTTCATTTTACATATATCGAAAAACAACCGAATTTTGGAGTTCCACAACAGTAATTATGCAAGACACGGACGGAGTAACGCACTTCCAAAGTACCTTAGTGTCGAATATTACTGCCATTATATGACATATTTCGAACAAGTATTAACTAAGTTACAACAAATTAAAAATTTCACTTTCTTTAAAAGGATTTTATTTCGAAAAAATGTTTTCAGATAAGTAACACATTCAATTACGTAAGTGGTTTTCAATAGACACAAAGATCGTAATGCCGTTTACAGCGACTTGATATGTTGCTTAAATTGACGTATTTATGGGATTTTTTAAAAAAATTCTTTGATTTTGATTTACTTTGCTTTTATGCAGTACATACTTTGTGACAGGTATAATTACAACAAGTTTTCGGAATTACATAATTTTAAGCAGTATTTCAAACTTAACTAGTATCGGTTCGAGACATCAAATTGCTGTAAATGGAATTATGATCTTCACATCTATTGAAAGCCATCTATGCAATTAGATGAGGTACCTCATGTCCAAAATTATTGTCGTATGTCTATAAATATGTTGTTGTAGGAATATAATTTGATAACGAATTCGCCCGGTATTCTTATAATGTATAATCTGCAAAGACATGTATGTGGCTAATTTCATGTCAAAAGAGCAGTAAATAAGAACAATAAAACGAAAATAAAACTTTCTTGTCCATTTAGCAACATTTTGTTTTACTCATTCTAATTTTCGTATTTATAATTCTTTTCCTATGAAATTTACCACAAATATACATTTCCCGATTTATATTTGTGGTAAATTTCACACATCTTATCTACGTATCTTTTCGAAATAAAAGCTCTTAAAGAAGTCAGTCAAATTTCCGATCCCTTGTATCTTTGTTCCTATTCAATCGAAATCCGTCATATCATGATCATAGTATTAGATACTAAAGCACTTTTAAATGTGCACTGCCACGTTTGTCTCAATTGCGTTGTTACTGCTATAGAGACCATCAAAATTTTGATGTTTGTGACACTGTAGCGTCTTTCCTTTTAAACACTGAATAGTAAATGTAATATTGTGTTTTCGTTTAACATGTAGATTTAAAATATGCAATAACATGAAGTAATGTGATCTGAAAAAAAAAAATAACTTTATGTTGGGTTGCCAATACTGTTAACCTGGTGGTATCTCAGAGTACGACAAACAATATCCCTTGCCGATATTTGCGTAAGACAAAATTCCAGTGATTTTTGTCTATTGGTGTAAGAGTTACAAGGGCATCTTAAGATAATCTGTTCGCCCTGTGTATTTGAATTTATATATACATGGTGTTTCAAAACAACACCGACAACGTTTGCGAGGTGATTCCTGACACCAAGATAAGACAAAAAGTATAGACCAACCTAGGGGCACAAATGCTTCCTTTCGGAGTTATGGGCTGCCGAAAACATGAAAAAATGAACTTTAAAGGTCCATAGCTCCGAAACTATGGGACCTACCGTAGTCGGGTCAAGACTTTACTTAGGAATTAGTATGTGCCCTATCCAAATATTCAAGCTTCAGAATCCCGCGCTACTTCCGTAACAATTTTTATAGAGGTGGTTTGTGAGTACTTCAAATTATAAGAAGGTAGCCAAACTCCCTCTCCAAAAATTGTTGTGTGAGTACCTTAGGATTCTGAAACATTTGTTTTTGGATAACCCACATATAAGTTCCTAAGTGAAGTCTTGACCCGACTATGGTAGGTTCCATACTTTCGGAGCTATGGTCTTTTAAAGTTCATTTTTTCATGTTTTCGGCAGCTTGTAACTCCGAAAGGAGGCATTTGTGCACCCAGGTTGGTCTACACTTTTCGTCTTATCTTGATGTCAGGAATCACCTCCTAAATGTTGTCGGTGTTGTTTTGAAACACCCTGTATATGAACGTATATTCTTGAGTAACTCTGGAATACCTGTAGAAATTTCAACCAGACTTTATAGACATACGACTTATAATCTGAAAAAAAAATACAGTGGGAGTTGGAATGGGTGACATGTAAAAATAATCCAAAACGACAGATAATGGTATGTAACGCTGAGTTTTCGGGGTCGCTGAGATGAAGAGTGACAAATCCGATGCCGTTTCAGTCAAAGTTCAGATCCCCTGGGGGGAAGGGGGGAGGAAGTTGAGATTAATATAATCGAAAACGATTTATGTTAGCGTAGAATCAATAATTTTCGGGTTCGTTAAGTTAATTGGGTCGTCTCCCGATGCCATTTAATTCCAAGTGCAGCCCTAAATGGGATAAAAGCCCCGTGCACTCCTAGGGGGGTTGGAATATAGAACGTTAAAAATACAAATTTTTAAAAAAATATCGATGTTAGTGTCGAATCCATAGTTTTCAGGATCGCTGAGATAAAAGGTGGGTTGATATGAAAAGGTAATCGATAACGACAGATAGTAGAGTCGAATTCACAGTTTTCGAGGTCGCTGAGATGAGTAGTCACATTGTCGATGCTGTTTAAGTGCAAGTCAGCCAGCAACAACAGCCCTGAGGTTAAGGGTGACATGCAAAATAATCGAAATCGACCGATATTAGTATCGAAGCCATAGTTTTCGGAGACACTAAGTTAATGGGTGACAGTCTCGATGCCGTTAAAGTTCAAGTTCAGTCACCAGTGTGGGGTAGATGGATTGAATGAACAATGCATATGCTTTGTTTTCGTCACGTTATCGAATATCTTCTGAAGAAACGTGCAGGAAATTTATAACAAATGACGATCAGTTTCATGCTGCAAAGTGTGAAAAAGAAATATAATAATAATAATAATATTTCTTCTGATTGCTTGCTAAGCAAATCTCTAGTAGGGTGAATGAAACAGTTTGTAACTCCAGAACTAAGGGTCAGTTCTGGTGTTTCCCTAGTTACAGGTGAAACTCCACGAATGTTTCGAATATACACTGAAACTAACGACCTTATCTCCTTATCTAAGCTACTCTCATAGGTAGAAAGGGCAACGAAATCCAGAACGTACCACAGGGTTTGCAAATAGTTAACATGTTCAAATTATAACACCAAAATCATAGCATGCGAATGATTAACTCAGGTAGGCGATAATTATATGTATTACCCGTATATTGCAGTAATACTTTTTACAAATACAAACTATTATTACCACTACCACCACAAGTATTCTGCCATTACTGACAGGTTACTTGCCGCAACGGAGAAGCTTCCATGCCCCACGGACTTCTGCTACCCTCTTTGTCTTCACGTGCGATTTTCCTGTTTTAATATCGTCCATCAATTGTAACCTCCTTCGTCCCTCCTTTCTTGCCATCATACCCTCTAGCATGTCCCTCATGATACAGTTCTTTCTTACCCATTGTTCAAACAGTTTCTCTTAATCTTCTCAATAATATCTCTCCCATTTCTAACACCCTCTTATTCGTTTTCCACTCGACCAAACTAATTCTCTCCATTCTTCTTCACACCCACATTTCGGAAGCATCCAGTCGTTTTTCATCATTTTTACGTAATGTCCATGTTTCTGCCCCACACAATACAATACTCCACACGAAGCACTTTTAGTCTATACGAAGTGTCTTTTTATCAACTCTTTATTCAAGGTCCGACAAAATAAACTTTTCTTCCTCCTAAATGCTTATTTCGCCATTCCTATCCTTCCCACCTTCATACTTCATATCAGCACTAGTAATACTATTTAGATATCAAAAACTATCCACTTGTTCCACTTTCTCCCCTCCTATTTCTAATTTGACACTCACCGCTTCGTTCCAATTACCATGGCCTTTGTCTTTTTAATATTTATTTTAATTTCATATTCTTCACCCCTCTTCCTCAAGTTTTCTAACATCTTACTAGCTGAAATTGCGCTCTCTACACAGCGCATAATTCACATATGAGCATGAATCTCGTCATTCCTCACAACCAGTGGCGTATTGAGAGAGCCTTCCGGGCTTAAGGCTCCCCCCCGAAATTTTATTTCCTATATTAAAGTAAATGAAATACCTTGCACAATTTTCACATTTCCAGAACTAAAGTTATAGAAGTCCCCCCCCCCCCGAAATAAAATCGTAAATACGCCACTGCTCACAACATATGTACACGTCCCTTTACAGACACAAGTGAAAGACGTCTTGATAAAAATCGCCAAAGGGTACCATAAAGGGGAGATTTTTTTCGATTATTTTTTCAATATATCGCACCGTTTGCAAGATTTGAGCCTACTTGCGCTGGAGTTTCTAATTCATGTATGATCACTAGAGACCGGATGTTTAGGCATTAAAAATCTGGGAAATAGGCAGGCAAATAGACACTTAAAATTTTTAAAAAATAGGCACTAAAATGTAACTCGAAATAATGAAGATAAATACTCAATACAATTAAAAAAATAAATTCGTCATAGATAATGTTCAAAGAATATAGAAACACACCTGTTTGATAATATCTTCTACTGTACATATAAAAACGAAGCTTGACATACATTCCATGTATATTTGGTAAACACATTCCCTACATCGCTTTATCAGTACACATAACAGTCCAAATTTTATACACTTATCAATACACATAGCAGTCCAAAGTTTTACGGCTTCTTATCACTACAAGCAACAATTATATTTCTCAGAAAAAACAGAATCCTTTCTTGAGATACTAAATTATATATTTTTCCCCAATAAAGTCTTATTTTGAAAAAAAAATGCATAGAATAAGCAACATTAGGCACTAAGACAATTATTTAGGCATGAATGGGCGAAATAGGCAAAATAAAATTGGCTTAAATTGAAACTATAACCCCACACATAAACTTCAAATTTTATTTTTGATCATATCTTTAATATTAAAGAATAGGCCTTTTGCCTAACATCCGGTCTCTAATGATCACTTGTGATGTGTTTTCTTTCTTCTTGCATGGAGTATGTAATAAGCAAATACATCACACATACAATTAATTATAATGTCAGTCATATATGGTGTTCATTGAGCAAAACACTCCCAAATAATAAAGATTCATCTGGAGAAATGGTTATCTTAACTAACTAACTAACTAACTCTATGGCCTAGAACCCGGAGGTTCAATGCCGCGTTCACAAAAGCTCTCCACTGACTTCTACCCTTAGCTAATTGGATCCAGTTTCTACTTTGTATTCCTATCACAGCGAGATCCATCTTAATATTGTCCTCCCATCTGCGCCTAGATCTTCCTAATGGTCGTTTTCCGATCGTCTTCCAGTCAAGACTTTGAAAGCGTTTCTACTTTCTTCCATTCTAGCTACATGACCTGCCCATCTAAGCCTCCTAGACTTGACGACCCTAACAATGTTGGGTAAACCATATAAATTATGTAGTTCCTCGTTATGAAGTTTCCGCCATTCCCCATTCCCGTTCCTCTTGGGTCCGAATATTCTTCTCAGGATCTTGTTCTCAAATACTTTCAGTCTATTTTCTTCCCTCAGAGTAAGCGACCATGTTTCGCAACCATACAGAACAACAGGCATGATTATCATGGTATCTTAAGCTTCAAATGATTATCTTAGTTTTTCATTATCATTTGGACATGAAACAAACGCCTGAGAGATACTACTCCCGTATACAATTATGTGGTGTTGGAATATATAACTCGTAGGATATGATACTTTGCATTTTAAAATTTCAACACTTCCAGTGTATCCCTAAAAAATGTACTAAAGAAATAACGGCCACATTTTTTTTTCTAAATATTCAATTAAAACGAGATCTCCACAAAATTTGGAATCGACAGTGAAAATGGCACGTTTCTAGCACTTGTGGTTTTCGAGATCTCATAGTCGAAAAGATTGGAGACAAACATATAAACTTTTCTTTAGAGACAAACATATAAATCTAGCTTTTTAATATGTATAGATTGATTTTCTTTTCAGATTCCGCAACAAGTGCCATATCATCTACAAACTGTATACATCTAATCATTCTACTTCCTACCGAAATGCCGTTTTGGTTATGTAGGCTCTTCTTCTCTATTTCTTCTAGAGAGATCTTAAAGAATGTTGGTAAGAGACAGAATCCCTGTCCAACTCCCCTTCCAATTGCACTCTCCTGTCATTTCCTCCTCTATTCTATTACTTACTTACTGGTTCATATATAAGTTTCTTATGAGTCTTCGATCCTCTTATTCCAACCCAACCTTCTTTAGAACTCCTATCAACAATTCCCAATTTACGCTGTCAAAAGTCTTTTCTAGATCAATAAATACTACAACACCTCTTTCCTTTTCTATAAACTTTTCACCGATCATTCCTAACAATCCAATTGCATCTCTTGTGCAGTTACTTTTCCTGAACCCGAACTGTTCCTCTTCAACTTTTTTATTTGTTCCTCCATACAATCTTCTCTTCAGTATTCGAAACAAAATTTTTGCTGCATGCGATATGAGACTAATTGTTCTACAATCCTCACATCTCCCTGGGTTCGATTTCTTAGCCATTGGTATCATGATTGTCTGCAGGAAGTCTTTTGGACACTCTCCTGTTTCATACATTTCATTGAAGAGTCGGAACAATTCTTTCTTGCCATTGTCTCCCATATTTTTAATGAATTTGATTGGTATATTATCTATCCCGGTTGCCTTTTCATTTCTACTCATCCCGAAGAATACTAAATACTTTATCATCCTCACGTACTTCATTTTCTACTTCAACATCTAGGCCATATGGTCTATTTCTATCCTCATATAATCCTCAACATATTCTTTCCATCTTTCTAAGACTTCACTTCTCTCCTGACTACGTTCCTATTCTTATTTTCTACTACGATTATAATATCCCTTGTTTCTCCGAAGTTAGATAGATTTCACGTCCTTCTACATTTCATCATATTTCTCAACTCTTTCTAATTCTTATATGTTTTTGCATTTTCTTTTGTAAAACTCTTCCCTTGGTCTGTCTATTTCCATTCGTAACTTGTTATTTAACTTTCTGTAAATCTTTATGCCCTCTTCTGTATCAACCCGTTTCCATGTCTTCCTTTCCCTCATTTTCTGCAACATCGATTCCGTAACCCATAGTTTCTTAACCATTTTGTTTTCGCGGTAACCTCCTACTTCATCTGCAGCCTGCTGTATGTAATATGCTCCCACTGTCGGTTAGTACCTGTGATTCGATCTTTTTTAACGAAAAAGATTTCTTACTTCCTCGTTTTTCAACTTTTCATTATTCAACATCTTGTTGCCTACTTTTCTTCTGCCTACATTTTTCAGTTAAATATCCACATCAGCCAGCACAAGATTATGATCAGAGAAAATGTCGTCTTTGGGGAGAGTCTTCGCGTTCTTCAAACTATTCCGATATCTAACGAATCATAACGTAGTCTACGATATCTTCGGCGTCTATTGAGGATTTCCAGTATCTTCTCTTGTGCTGATTGAATCAAGTGTTCCGAATTACTAGTGAATTCTGTCTACAAAAACTGACCAGTCCCTCTCCCCTTTCATTTCTTTCGTCTAAACCACATTTGCCTACGACACTACCTTCCTGTTTTTCTCCCACAATTGAACTGAAATCTCCCATTACCATTACGCAAGCACCCTTCTTCTCACTGTCTATAAGTTCTATTTTCTCATAATTTTTCTCTACTTCTTCAGTTGTATGCACAATTGCAAGTGCATATGTCTGCATCAGCATTAGACCCTTCATTTTTCCTTTAAGTCTTAATATCATAACTCTATCATCAACAAATTCTATTAGCGCAATCTCCTCTTTTAAGCGCTTATCAATAAGTGTTCCTACACCATTATGATCGCTCTTTTCATTACTTGAATAAAACATTCTATATCCTTCGCTGTTCAATACCCCATTATCTTCCTATCTAACTTCACAAACTCCTACCAAATCTAGATTTGCTTCATTTCCTCTTTAAGATCTTCTAATTTTCCTCCTTGTAACACGGTACCTACTTTCTATATCCCTATCCTAAACCTTTTGCTCTTGCTTGTCTTTCTTTCTCTTATCTATCTTCCCCACATCGTTACTTTCTCGTCCAACAGTCCTTCCCAAGACATCACAATCCCGGAGATCCAAATGGGGGATATTTTACCCACGGAACTATATTTTGACCTGCGAAAGACCATTGTACGTACGTTCTCTTTTTGCTGTCAGCAAACTAGGGAAAAATAGTGATAGTTTCGTGTTGCCTTTCATCCCGCTGTACCCAGCCGTTAAAGCCACTCTGACCACGCCTGGGACTAATGTCCAAGTTGCTGTGCCAATTACTATGATTTCTGCCAACTTGGTTACTGGAGAACTGCTGTCTTCTAATACGTAAATAATAAATATTCAGTTCCTGTATTAGAAAAGCGTATCTTACAATCTACTTTTTTTTGTTTGTTTGTTTGTTTGTTTGTTTGTTTGTTTGTTTCAAAATACACTTGTTTTGTGTAAGTTGTCCACCTCTCTACTTTGACCACTTTTCAATGGAACCGATGGTGGCGAACATAAACAAGTTTCACTGCACTTCATGTAAGTATTGTATATCCTGGCTATCGTAGTGTATCAACACCACTGGACATACACATATACTAGAATAATGAGGGTCATTTTGGCTACAAACACAATGTCAAAATGCACCCACGGAATATAGCTATGCTATCACACACAGAGAGCAATGAATACCAATTACAATAAAACATTAAATGGTAAATCTCACGAATATTTGTGTAAATAGAAAAACTTGTTTGTTTTTGAGTCACAAAACTGTAATACTGTAATTTTTCAATGAATTGATCAGGTACCATACGTTATTAATACCTGCAAAATATTCATTCAGCTTATACAGTATCTACAACACGATTTCTCACTTCCAAAGAAGCCACAATGCTTACATATAACCATATTTTACTTCATTCATCTGTAACGGAAAGAAACGCAAAACCAAGACTGAGAGCAGTACAAAGTTAAATCTATTTTCATCACAATTCCAACATAAGGTCACATACATACCAGAAGTGATATCAAACCTCAATAATTCAATACTAATGTGACATATCAGAGAGTTCCAGTCTAAATATGTATCTCTGGAATTAGTGAAACAAAACAGTAACAATAATCTGGTTGACTTACGAATTACTGAATAGAAAACAGTGAAAATATTAGCAGTGTAACACTAGCAAATAAAATGAAATGAAATCTGAGTTTAATGTCCCACGATTATGCACCTTAGGCTAAGGGAGACGATGATTAAGACAAGTGAATAATGATGGAATAATAGATGGAATGAGAAAGTGGTATGAAAAGGAAGTACCCTGAGGAAAAAAATAAGACACGATGTCGTCTCATGTAACATTAGGAAAGTACACTACAAGTGCTTTCACTAAATGCTTAATCAGTTAAAGAAACGGAGCGAAAACAAAGGAACGAAAAAATAACCACGAAGCGTTGAGGTGGGAGTAATTTCAGATTCCGGACTCCAACATGTCCACTTAATGCCTTCGTAGCTGTTTTTACGTTTATTTTATTACTATTTGTTTTCTCTATTTGATTTCCTCCGTATGAATGAAACATTTAACGAAAGAGCATACATACACGAGTAGTGTACGTTTCTAATGTTGTGTGGTATGATCCGTATTGGAATCCCTTTGTTGAAATCACATATACATTCAAAAACGTACATGTTGTGAACCTTATAATAGTATTGTAGTTAAAAAAGAAAAATAGAAATGAAATCTTTCAGTTTCATGTCCAACGATTAATGCTCTTTAAGCTAAGGAAGACAGATGATTAAGGCAAGTGAATGATGATGGAAAAATTGGTGAAATGTAAATGTGGGAGGAAATGGGAGTATCCTCAGAAAGCACACGGACACGATGTTGTCCACCACAAACTTACTTGGCCGAAGATCGAACCAGGACTCCACGCACCACAGGTAAGCGCTCTACCACTAAGCTACCGTTCGCCCCAATCAATAGAAAAAAAAAAAAACGAAAAAATATCTACTTTCATTTTATATTTTACCACTTAAATCTATATTTCCGTTACCCCAATAAATCCCATTATTTGTTAATCCAACTTCCACTTTTCCCAAAGTATTCCAGATATTAAAATCTAATATCACAATGTCTGGATAACGTTATTGTATTTATCAAATACTGTGCTACCATGTACCCAAATGGTTCCGGTTTTTATCCGAACAAACGCAATTGGATAAAGACATGAATTAACAAGTACTAGGCTGCGCGTCAGGAAATGGCAATGCAAAATGACTATCCACCACTTAAATTAAATGTGAGTTTTCTAGCAAGTGAATGCTCTTCATGGGCTCAAACACGAAAATAAATAGTGTTCAGTAAAACAGTATTATATAAATGATTTCGTTTGTTTATACCTAACTGTAGATCAGTTATCACCACGTAGGCTGCGGTGACAAACTACCCAACCAAGAAGAATATCCCGAAAATACATGGACTATAATGGTAACAAGTGTAATATTAAAATAAATAAATAAATAAATAAGAGGAAAAGTAGAAACAGAAATGCACTATCAAATCTAATTCCTTTTCAAAAAATGGCACAGGTCAGTCCCATACATAAGCAATCATACCTGATAAGGGATCGTCTTGACTATCAGCATCAACTTCGTTATCCAACTGAGACATTCGAACAGCCGTATCAGGAACAGAGCTAAGATAGGAGTGATTATGGCGATAAATATGATGACGGTAGCAGTAAAGTATTAACGCTAAAATCAGGAAAAATCCCATTATTCCACCAGCAACTGGTCCCACTGGAGCAGATTTGAAAGGCAGCGAGTCTTCTGACGGTTGGGGATCTGCGAATGAAAACACATCACAATAGTCAAATCGCTGTTTACATTTAATAATAATAATAATAATAATAATAATAATAATAATAATAATAATAATAATAATAATAATAATAATAATAATAAATTTATTCATCACGAAATAACAAACATATGTCCAATAACAATTTCCTATACATATCCATAAGCTGAGAGTAGTTATTGGCAGTAGACAAACACTTATACATAGGTATATCAATTAAACAAGGTACACATTTAAATATTTTGTGATTCCTAGCAGTTGCGTAAAGAACATGCAAGTTAACAATATTAATTACTTGTAGTTCACCAGTTATAATTTAATGCAACACTTTAAGATTATATAAAGTTGTTCTTTCTGATAATTTTAAGAATCCAAATAAGTGCCTAATTTCATCATTGATTTCGAGTGATAAAAACTTAAAATTTCCAGTGTAACAAGGAAATTTATTATTAGTATTATTATTATTATTATTTAGTGCTTCGTTTGTAAGGACTTTTCTAGCAATGATCACTCTTCTGTTATATTACTCAGTTCTGTGACAAGGAATGAGTAATCCCATTGAAAAGTCCATTCTCTCTTATAATATTTGTTCTAGCAATAGTACATGAATTATTTGAACAATGAGAGTAAATTGCTTCCTGTCTTAAATAAGACCACTTGCTCTTTAATCTACAGGAAACAATAAATTAATTTATATACGAGGACTATTGGATGTAAATGTATAAGGAATGGATTCAAATACTATCCCGCCATTAGAAAAAAGGAAGAATATGGCGAAGTAACTCTGCACTTATAACTTAATAATTGCTTCAATAACAATGCAATCAAAATAATTTAAACTATTAGAATATAATAGTAAGAAGTTTTTACTATTTTGGAATTCGAAAATAACATTTTCTCATATTACTTCATAGATACAGCCTCTTCATTTAATCACTAATACAACCTACCTTAACATAGCTGGTAGGAATATAACTTAGAAAAATAAAAATGGCGCACCAACGTTGGTTGTCTGAAATAGTTCCGAATTAATATTTCTCTGTTTCAACATATTGTAAAAAAAAAAGATACAGAATGACAGGTATTATATTTTACTCTGTCAAAAGTAACAGTTAGTTTTCAAGAGAAATTAAATGATATGAAATCTTGAAGTTTTACGTTCCACGGTTATGCCGGCTAGGCTAAAGGAGACGGTGATGATGGAAAATTAATTAAATGGTGAAGTGAAGAAAGTGGGAAGAAGCAGAAGAACCCTGAGAAAACACACGCACACGGTGTTTGTCCACCACAAAGCACACTTGGCGCGAGTTAGGATCGAACCAAGAACCCAGGCACCATAGATGAACGCTCTACCACTGAGCCACCGCGGCCCCATTAGTTTCCAAGAGTTGGTTATTATACTGCAGTTACAGTTGCAGTATACTCTAAAGTTAATTAGTATCCTGCAACATTTTATAACTGTGTGAAGACTCAGCTTCGTTGTTCAGCGAGAAATAAAACGTCTCAAAATATTTTCACAAGAAACTCACCAACACTGCTATCACCGTACGGTGTAGACGCTCCTCTGACACCATTGAAACACTTTGACTGCTGTGTACAGAACGAAATTTTTAGAGGAGTTATTCCATCCGTATCCAATTGACACCATTCACAACCAAGAACTCCAAAGCAATCTCTGTCGAAAGAAAACACAGTATGTAAATACATATAACATTTTAGGACGAAATTATGTAAAAATTTTAAACAAGAAACTAAGTCATAATTCTAAAATGCCGCTCCTGTATCAGTAACCATCATAGCTCGGCCTATGGCACACTCCAGTTTAATCTTATTTGTGCACATCAAGAACGTATGAAGTTACGATAGTAACAAATTATTCTTACCAACTTTTAGAAAATTTAAAAATTGATCGTGATAGTTTCTATCTGACTAGCACTCACAAGAAGCACGCAGAATTATACAAAAAGCTCAAAACAAAGGTACGATTACCCTAGCACATTTGCAACCAACACACACAGAGTTCTACAGCGTTTCAAAGGCAGAAAGGAGAAAAGGAAACTGAAATTAAAAACAAAATTAATAAGAAGTAGGGCTACCGCACTAAACTTTCTCGCTCTCAATTCTTAAAATTAAATATGTCATGCTGCAATTATGAGTAAACAATTTCGTATGGATTTGTTTTGAACAAATGACTGTAAGGTTTTTAATGAAACGTTTATTTGCGGAATGTAAACAAAATTGTCTGAGTCCGTTTTGAGAAATCTACCCGAAAACAATTTACCCAGAAGGGTAAAGTGCCCTTTCGGATTTTTTCCAGAACAATGAATTATACCATACGAGAGCGTTGTTGAAATATTGATTTATGAAGTATAAACAATTTACATTTTCAAAAATTTACATTTTTATTTTATTTTTACCTTCCAGTAAAGTACCTTATTTCTGAGGGTAAAAAAGAAAACTCCACGGTGACTCTCATAAAAACGTTATGTTCAGAACTTAACTTTGTCACAATGTACCAATGCACATAAATTAGGACGGACGGACAGATGGACAGACAACTAAAATTCATTTTCCGGCACGTAGGAGCAATGAAGCGTCTAAATCCGCTGAAATCAAGAACTCGATTGTATTTACGATTACCATACTTTCTCTTCTATTAACGCTCCAAAGTAGAAAGAAAACCTGCATGGATCATTCTCACATGTATGCATTTTCACAGAAGTAAACTCCCAAAGCGATCCTGACTTCACCACCATATTATCTTAGGTCCATTTTTTTCCCCTAACAACCTGAGGAAGAACTCCGTATACGTTCGAAACTTCGTTGTTGATAACAAATATACGCGAATGCTAAATAAGGATAAATATACTTTTGACTACGGAACACCACACATATGTAATAACAACGGCCACAGAAAAACAGTCTCTCGAAAGAAGTAACTGACAATTCTAAACATTTACTTTTACCACTCTTTTCTTTGTAACATTTATTCTACTCTATTATAATAAAATTATGTAATATGCATTGTAGTTTGTTCTACCTCTCTGAGGAACGAGATTCACAGTTTAGTTGAAAGCAAGGTTTCAAGACATCCAATAATGTTAAATCCTGTAAAGAAGGTCTCGGATGCTCTGGAAAATGTGGGCAACTTGGATTATTATCTTTCTTCTCCGTCAAATTCCCAGTACATAAGTTCACTTCTAAAGGACATTCACATGGACATTCGCACTCGTTCTGTTCCATTCGATTGCAGTTCAGACATAGACGGTCATCCTGCAATAAATAAAATAAATGGTTTGCGACCATGATTACATTAACTCTTTATTTTAATAATAATAATAATAATAATAATAATAATAATAATAATAATAATAATAATAATAATAATAATAATAATCATCATCATCATCATTATCATCATCATCATCATCATCATCTTTTCACCGAAACAAGTTATGGTAAAGAAAACTGAATAAATAAGTCAAGGAAACTTGCATTTAATCACGATTAAAATTTTGAACATAAGATTTGTACAGTCACATTCAAAAGTTGATTTTTTTTCTTTCCAACAGTTTCCGGAAAATAGATCTCTCTCTCTAAACATATGTGAAAAATAGGAAATAAGCTTTCTCTTTATATACCGGGTGTAACAAAAAAGTCAGGAGAGTGGAATATCTCGAGAAATACACTTGCAATTTAAAAATCAAGAAATATGTGCCCAATATTTTTAAAAGATCTATTCAACTATTCTAAAGCAAAGTTGCCCCCCAGTCCGTAAGAGGGAAGGAGGGTGGCAACTTTAACGTTTCAGATGGAAAACCGCTATTTTTGTTCCAGATTCGGATTCTACGACTGAAAATATGCAACTTTTACTTGTAACGCCAACAACCAACCAACGATCAAATTCTTTTATTTATATAAACATCGTGCTGCCCAAGAACAGCATTTGTAAGCTGTATAGTCCATATGACGTAAAGGTATAATCCGAATGGTGAGAAAAGTGTGTGGCTGGCTTACGAATGACCGGAAAGCGTAGTTGTCAGCGCACTAACATGATAAGACAGGGCTCTGAATTCGATTCTCAGCCCAGTTGAACTTTTTCACTTTTATTATCAAATCTTTTCTGTGCTTTAGCGAGAACGCATTCAAGAAATTATCAAGAACATAATGTTTGCAGAGGGAATCAACTTTCGAATGTGATTGCATAATCAAATAAAAACCAACATAATAAGAATTCATAAAGCCACTATAAAATACAGATACATAAATTAAATATGTACAGTCGTAAAAAGTATTCCATCATTTGTTTTTTCTATCCAAAACTAACCTCTAATTGCTATTTGAACATTATTTAGTATGCTCCGCGAACTGATTTATAACTTTGATTGTGTGTAACTTAGGTATCAGAAGTCTGCACATAATGTTTCACATGTTTGAATATCAGTTCAAAATCTATAACCATGACAATTTTTGATCTCGATCGGATTATTTTTTATTTATTTATTTTTTACTACCAGAATACCCATTCTTCGCACGGGGATAATACGTTTTACTTTGGACATAATGAGATGAATTTGGATTTAAACTACAACAGATGTGTCACTGTTTGTCTCAGCGACCCCGAAAACTATCGTTCATTTTCGATCGTTTATATATATATATATATATATATATATATATATATATATATATATATATATAATCACCTTCCCCCGAGCTGCGGGGCTGAATTTGGATTTAAAGAGCACCAAAAGTGTTACTGTTACCCTCAGCGACCCCGAAAACTATGGATTCGACACTGGTATCGGTCATTTTTGATCACTTTTAAATATCTCTTCCCTTCCCCTAAGTGGCACCGTCAAAGAGAAATTATAAAAACTATTCCAGGGCCAAACATTATCTATGTTTGAAAATTTGATCGAGATCGTTCGTGTGGTTTAAGAGATACAAAGTCACAAATTTGACTATGCTCCGTAACTCGAGAACCGAAAGCCTGCACAACATAATATTTCACACGCTTCTACAGCACGTCAAGATCTACCACCACACCAAGTTTGATTCTGATTGAAGAAGTTCGACTGAGTTCATACGATATATTGGGTCCTTCATTTTTCCGAGGGCGAAAATAGTGATTATGTATTTCACAATTAAAAGCCTCTTTGTGAAACACATAATCAGTATTAGGATTAAGTCAATGCAGGTTGCATAGATTGTCAATCAAGTCAGATCCGGAAAACTATATGTCTGTACAACTTTATTGGTAGATACCTACGTTCAACATCACAGTTCAAGTATTTCTATGTTTGCAAGTATTCTGGGAGAAAAAAAAAAATCTAGAAAAAAAGGATGCAACGAACAAGGAAATATAAATGCACAACCTCACCCTCAACCTCATGGGATTGTTCCCTCGCATATATCGCACCACCAGAATGGGACTACCGTAACTCAAAATAGGTTTTAAATTGCTATCAATTTTTAATCTGTAATAATTGTAATTTTTGTGTATTTATGAAACGTTTTCTCTACAACAATTAATACTATAGATATTGAAATAGCGTTACAATCCTTAAAAACAGAAAAGATAATAAAGTTCCTTTAGATATATTTTTCTTCCTTTTAACAATAACATTTTAGAGTTACGACAGTCTTATTCTGGGATTGTGATATATTTATCACGAATTGAAGACCTAAATATCTCAGACGCAGGTGTCAAACGCACTAAGTGTTTGCAAGCGGATTTGGACTTGTTTTGAAATACGGATTTCAATATTACCCGTCTCTGAAATATTTAAGTACTTCCTACCTCTGAAAGGGGAACACATTTCAAGAAAATGCACGTAACAGAATGCTGATTAATACAACTCTACAAATACCACAGCTCCAGTTTACCATGAAAATAGACATACAGTGTTAATAAAATTCACAATTTCTATGAACACTCACCATACTACATGGACAAAATGCTGCTATCAAATCACAAGTGGAATTCACAATACCGATAAATGCATTAGTCCCAGGGATTGCAGTTATTTGATACTTGATACCATGTTCTCCATGGACGAAGTTCGTAAGCACTGTGTCTAAGCTTGTGTTAAACTGGTAATAGCGTTGCATCGTTCTGTCCAAGTAACTGTTACACATTTTCTTCCGCACAAAATTCACGTGATTAAGTATATCATTAGCAACTAAAGGTTCTTTGTGGGTGATGTGCTGCTGCTCGACAGGGCCTCTTCCATTGGGATCAATTAAGCTTGGATGGGCAACCAAATATCCTTTATCGTCCATAATAAAACACCTAATATTCTCATCCTTGCAGAAAGACATAGTATCGAGAAGAAGTTTATACAAGTAGCCCAATGTGAAATCCATTCCCATCACCGCCACAACAGGATCCGAACTACTATGCATGGCTGCAGCTTTGCCCTCGTATATAGTATGGCTAACAGTGACCACGTAGCCAGCTCCACCTACGTCCAGGTATGGAGCAGTTAATACAACCTTCCCTGGATACTCCAACGCTCTGGAATACCACGACCTCTTGGTAGGATCATAAATAGAATCGACAACAGAGCCTGGAAACATCTGGAAGACTCCTATAGATGTTGCAATAAACCTATAAAAAAAAAGAGAAAGAAAATCAATCGTCAGTAGAATTATCATATACATTACTGAATCATATACAATTTTAAAATTTCCTTAATGCAGCTCTCTCCTCCCTGTTCCATTCTATTATTTTCTTCTAATATGACACATTTGATAATATTTATGTTTATTAGACGTCTATTTGAAATGAAATTTCTATTTTTTACGTTCCACGATAATGCTCTTTAAGCTAAAGGAAACGGCTGACTAATGAAAGTCAGTGATTATGAAATGATTTGTGATCAGAATGTGGGAGGAAGCGGAAGAAACCAGAGAAAATACATGGAAACAACGTTGTCCACCAGAAACTCGCTTGGTCGAGGATCGAACCAGAGGCACCTCGCACCAGCAGTATAGATGGTTGTTTGATTTTTACATATATAACTATATTCTAATTCATACAACTATATTCTAATAGACTAACGGATAGTAATGAATTATATTCAAGATATAAATAGTGAAATCACATCAAACAGCTATGCCCTCAGTGGAATTCCAACTTATGTCTGAGCACTGTCCTAGTGCCCGATAGATTACTGGGAAATACGAAATGAAATCTTTAATATCCAACGATTATGTATTGAAGGTTAAAGGACTTAAGTTGATTTTGAGTTTAACGTCTCGTTCAGCAGCGAGGCTATATGAGACGTGGACCTATTGATTAGCGTGGAATCCGAACCACATGAGCTCTTGCCGAGAAATCGAAATCGGGTATGCCGCGCCAAAGACGCGCACGCTAACCTCTTAGCCACATAGGAGCTCGTGTAGGCTAAAGAAGACGGATAATAAATGTAAAGAAATATGTTTTTTTAAAAAAACTGGAATTATTTATTAACTCTTATTTTAAATGGGAAAGTTAAGGCTCGTTGCTTTTTCTTACACTTAACCATTTAATACATTAATAAAAGAATAGCAAATATAATATTAAAAACACAAAATACATAGGAAGAACATTGTAACTGAAAAAAAAAAAAAAAACATAAATCTTCAGAACAGAGAAGGAAATACAAAGGGAATTAACTTAGATGACAGTGATTACTGGTAATCGGACTCAAGAAAATGTTTTAATTTCCTTTTAAAAAAGAAACAGTTGGTGAGATTTTAATTGTATCACGGACTGAATTCCATAGCTACATAGTGCTTGCTGTAAAATATTTCGATTAAAAAATTGTTTTATGAGGTGGAATTTTAAAAGTTAAAAGCTCATAGGACATGTCTGTATGGAGTGAGAGGTTCCTAGGGATTGAAATTGATGATACAAGTACTCAGGTTGAACAACTTTTAAAACTTTGTATAACGCAATTAAACTCTGGTATGAATGACAGCTTGCCAGATTGACTCACTGTGATTGTTTCCTGTTAGGAGTTAATATCGCATCAGATTAAGTATAAATCGTATGCAGATGTTTTGTATTCTTTGTAACCGAATCGCAAGTCGTTCAACTTCTATCTTGGTACACAGTACCGAAATACGAGGGAGGATCAGAAACTAAAGTTACAAGGCTGATATTTCTGGAGTTTCGCCTGTTATAGAGGAATGAGGGGTGTGTGGTAATTTTAATACAAGGAGTTGGCAATTGCGCAGACTTTCCGCCACCTATTGTGCTAGTTGTAGGTAAATACAAATGGCGACTCTTTTGGAAAGCTGATCTCGCGAAGAAGTCTGCTCAGTTATTCGATTTGTGTGGATAAAACATGTAACCGCGGGTGAAATTCACCGGCAGCTGGTAGAGATTTACAGACAGACTGTAATGTCTCGTCAGCATGTTGGAGAATGGTGTCGAAAGTTCGCAGCTGCTAGAGAGAACGTCACCCATACAGCCCGGAAGACCACCACACTGTTAAATCAGTTTCACTGGGATTCATCGACCACCCTCCCTACAGCCCTGACCTCGCTCCAAGCGACTTTCATCTGTTTCCGTGCTTGAAGGAGCACTTACGAGGCCTTCGCTCCGCTTCAGATGAGAAGGTGAAACACTTCGTGACAACGAGGCTGAACACGCAAGGGTAGGATTTTTAGCAGGAGAGAATCTTCAGACTCATCTCACGATGCGACAAGTGCCTCAAACGATATGAAGACTATATCACAAAATAACCTAATGTGTGTACTATGTGTTGGCTGTATTGATTGTATGACATATACACGTTTCACTACATGCTTCGTAACCGTACTTTCTGATCACTCCTCGTAGTAAAGATGGGAAAATGGAATGAAATCTTTAAGTTTTACGTCTCACGGTTATGCCGGTTAGGCTAAAGGAGACCCTGATGAGAAATAAATGAAATGGTGGAATGAAGAAAGTGGGAGGAAACGGGAGAACCCCGAGGAAACCCACGCACACGATGTTTGTCCACTACAAAGTTCACTTGTCGGGAGCAGGGTTCGAACCCGGGAACACCTGCACCAGAGGTGAACGCTCTACCACTGAGCCACCGTGACCTCATAGTAAAGATGGGATAATACTAATGAGTGCACTAGTGTAATCTTTATGTCTTAAGAAAGTACTTTCTTCAGTCTCTGCAACGAAACAAAACCAAAGAATTTCAAGAAAATTCATGGACACAATGGTGTCTCCTACAAACTCACATGGTCTGGGATCAAACTAAAGACACTTCAAAACCGGTGCAGCATCTGGCCAATGTCAACCAGTGATAACTATTGATATTTTCAGCAAGAAACGCCCCGTAAGGCGATATATCAACATATTATTTAGAGTTTAACTATTTCCTATTAAGGTGAATGTAACAGTGCGCAATAGGTAACTGGTAAACGCAATCACCAATATATGGCACCACGTTTTCCTTATCTTTCGAATATATGTTTCAGGAGCGACAATATTCGAAATAATTCCGTGAAACAACTCACGAGATTGATGTTGACACTCTAACAAAGACAATCAATAATCATACGATAGTGATTTTTTTTCGTTATTGAAAAATTATTAGTACGTACTGCTCAGGTAAAAATAAAAGACCTCAAACTAGGGCTATGCAATTATTTCGACATCCAATTTTCCAATATTTTGATCTTGATGCTATATCGACACCGTTCTACAACATCCTAATCCAGATATCACACAGCCTTTAGCTCAATTTGTCTTTGGTTAAAGTTTCAACGTCTAGTTCTTGAAAATTATGACAGCAGTATTATGAATATTGCTTCTTCCTAAACACACATCGGAATTAATTTTATGGTGTTTGGGACTCCTTACGTTTAGCTCAAAATATATGTTTAATTCGGTTTACTGCATTTCAAATCACGTTTAATGTACCTTTCCTTATATTCTCACAGCTAGAGCGCTCGACTTCAGTGCAAGTGACCGCCGAGACTAACTCTGCTGCGAGTACAACGAAACGAAAAAAAAAAAAACACGGGTAGTGGTTAGAATCCCACTTCGATAGTAGATCTGATCCTTCGTAACCTCGGTGTTACATGTATTGTAAAACAAAGTCAAAGGTTCAATTTACTGTATAAATATCACCTTAAAGGGCAACCCTTTCATCTGTTTCGAGAGACTACTAATTCTCTGATAACCGTCACATCTACAACGCAGGCCATATTCCTAAATTAAATAATAACTTCTTTCGAGTCAGGGCAACTTTCAGAAAAAAAAAAAATCCTAAGTGAACAGTAATAACACGTCGCAATAAATTGTGACTAATCTACTTCGCTATATTTTGCAGTCTATTTTAAAATGACAAACATTATACTACTTCTCTGCAATTCGACACATAAAAAGCTGGGCAAGCTTTTCGAAATCTTGAAATGAAATGAAATGTTTAAGTTTTACGTTCCACGGTTATGCCGGCTAGGATAAAGGAGACGGTGATTATGAGAAATGAATGAAACGATGGAATGAAGAAAATGGAAGGAAACGGGAGAACCCGAGAAAACCAACACACACGGTGTTTGTCCACCACAAAGCTCACTTAGCGCGAGCTGGGATCGAACCAAGGACCCCACGCAGCAGAGATGAACGCTCTACCACTGAGCCACAGCGGCCGTCTGGCCACTTTTTCGAGTCCTGCATATTGGATACTCTACTAAACTCATTTTGTCAAAAATCAAACGTTTCTACCCCGAAAGTGATACTATTAAAATAATAATAATAATATAATTTTTAACTTACCTTCTTACAATATATTTATTTAAGACACTTTCGTGGTATTGCTTCTTCCACTCTGATATTATTTGTGCAGTTGCTAGAACATCATTGCGCACTAGTGGCTTCAATCCAGGATTGGGTAACCCTTTTCCTCTACTATTAATATATGCCATGTAATCTTGAACAACAGAGACTGTATCATCTGCTCTTAAATGCTCAAATGGCGACTGGAAACACGATGGAGACAAAAACAGTACGCCAGTATCTGTGAAATATTTTTTTTTTTTTTAGTATGTATGAAATACGTATGTAATAATCAGTACCACAGATGTTATTTACATATATACACAAAAATGCAGATAGATACGCTTGCTATAATCTGAATAACTATACTCTAAATAGCTTGAATGTAATGATAACAAAAATTGAGTACTCACCAAAGTATCCAAATACGAGGGTAAGTCAAAAATTATCCGCAATGTAGCTATAACTTTTCTTACATTGATCATACTGACATCTATCGTCGTTTATTTTATTGTTATGTTATTGTAGTCTTGCTATGAAAGTTTGATTCTAATTTCTCCATTTGTCTTCCTTTTGTTGCAGATAGATCCTGGCCGCTCCATTAGAAGTTTGCACCAAAGAGGAACAACGAGCAGTAATCAGGAGCCGTAATCCAACAAAGAATTTCGGCACAATACGGAAACAGTGTCTTGCCGCAACGGAGTGTCCACAAATGGATTGAAAAATGCAAAAATGGTCGCACAAGTGTTACGCACGAAGAATGAGCCAGATGACCATCTACGGCCACAAATGATAACAACATTGAGCGTGCACGTGACATGGTTCTGTTCGACTATTGATGAAGTGGCACATTGTCTGGAAATTAGTCATGGTTCCTGATACACTTTCCGACCACAAAAACAGGATCATTGATCGTTGTTCCTCTTCGGTGCAAACTTCTAATGGAGGAGCCATGAGCTATCTGCAACGGAATTAGGATCAAATTTTCATAGCATGAGTTTGAACCACAACAGCATAACAATAAAATAAACGAGGACAGAGATCGATATTAACAATGTAAGAAAAGTTATAGCTACATTATGGATAGTTTTTTACATAACCTCGTAGCAATCCTAACGCAAATTAAAATCAATGTTTGATTAATCTCCAAAAACTATTTCTACAGAGTAAATGTTTATTTTCCTCCAGTCTGAATAAAGGTACTGAGACAATAGCATAGGATATTAACAAGGAAATTGATCAATGAATGCAATTCTTCCCGCAACGTAATTTTTGTACAGGGTACGCACTGAAGGAAGCGGAAACCTGTCGCTGAAACATTTGTGTTCGGACTGCTATTTGGATGCTTTGGTGAATACTCAACTTCTGTAATAAATATTCATATCATTTTACTCTTTACGTAATTTCAATGTAGTTTGTAGTATAATCAGAATGTGGGTTACTAGTATTAATAACAGGATTTTAAATGTATTTATTATTATTATTATTATTATTGATTTGTGGATTTACTGAATATTCAAGGAATCTGTTGCATGATTTACGTAAACTTAGTTATTCTATAAAAGAATCTTTTCTCGGAGTAGAAACAGAAAGTAATAACTTATAGACAGATCAAGATAAGGTTACTTACTAGTTTTTAACGGAATGTACGAGGGGCAGTCAAAAAGTTCCCGGAATGTTGTTGTAGTTTTGGCGTTTGTGATGCAATCACAATAAAGCTTGTACAGTACAGTTCTTAGGTTGCCTAATTATAAATTTGACAAGTGTAAACAGGTCATAACACTCACACTTCACGGTACTGTAACTAAACATAGGAGAATGTGTTGACCAGCTGGTGCATTGTTACAGTTCGTGCAACTCGCCAACATCAAGTTTTTTTACACAAATTGGGGAAATCTGCTTCAGATATCTACTTCAATAGCCTTAAAGTCAGTTTACCGTGACAATGCTTTAAGGGAAACAGCATTGGTACCTGTTTTGTCTCCATAGAAAACATCAAAATTAACGTGACAGCTGAACTTCGAAACATACCAAAAGAGGACTTTCGTCGCTGTTTCCAGCAATCGCAGCAGCGGCGGAACAAGTGCGTGTGCTCCAAGGGTGCCTACTTTGAAGGCGATTAAGGATATGTGTAATTATTAGAGACCGGATGTTAGGCAAAATGCCTATTCTTTAATATTAAAGATATGATCAAAATAGCGTTTTAAAGTTTATGTGGGGGGTTATAGTTTCGATTTAAGCCAATTTTATTTTGCCTATTTTGCCTATTTCGACCTTTACTGCCTGAATAATTGCTTTAGTGCCTAATGTTGCCTAGCCTATTCTATGCATTTTCTTTAAAATAAGCCTTCATTGGGAAAATATATAATTTATACAACATAAATAAAGACGCATATATACGTATAATAAGTGTTTGTAAATACAAGCACGTGCTACGTTCCAATGTACATACAGGGTGAACTTCAAAGATGTGCACATACTTTGGGAGGTGATTAATGACATCAAAAGAAGACAAAAAGTCCTCTTGTATTTTGTCGAATTCTGTGTCGTGTACGAGTGACAGTGGTGTCAACTTGGAATCGAAAATCGAATCTTGACAATTGAAACGGAACAGATAGATGTGCACATACGTTGGGAGGTGATTCGTGACATAAAAAGAAGACAAAAGTCCTGTTGCATGTTGTCGAATTCCTCGTCGTGTACGAGTTACAGAGGTGCCAACTTGGAATCGAAAATCGTGCACATACTTCGACAGATGATTCGTGACATGTAAAGACGACAAAAAGTCCTCTTGAATGTCAGGAAACACCTCCCGAAGTATGTGCACACTTTTATGTCTCGTTCCAATTGTCAGGATTCGATTTTCAATTTTAAGATGGCACCTCTGTCACTTGTACACGACGCGGAATTCCACAACATGCAACAGGACTTTTTGCCTTCTTTTGATATGCATCATGCAACAGGTCTTCTTTTGATATCACGAATCACCTCCCGAAGTAGGTGCAGATCTTCTAGGTTCACCCAGTATGTATGGAATGCATAACAAGCTTCGTTTTTATATGTACAATGAAAGAAGATATTACAAACATGTATGTTTCTATATTCTTTGAACATTATCTATGACCTGAATCTATTTTTTAATGGTATTGAGTATTTATCTTCATTATTTCGAGTTACATTTTAGTGCCTATTTTACTGCCTATTTGCCTGCCTATTTTACAGGTTTTTAGTGCCTAAACATCCGGTCTCTAGTAATTATATTGTGGTAATAAAGAGCTATAATAAAATTCCGGAAACATTTTGACTGCACCTCGTATAATTTATTATATGTACACTCATGTCCAAAATTATTGTCGCATGTCTATAAATATGTTGTTGTAGGAATATAATTTGATAACGAATTCGACCGGTATTTCTTATAATGTTAGTATGTGTATAATCGGCAAAGAAATGTATGTGGCAAATTTCATGTCAAAAGAGAAGTAAATAAGAACAATAAAACGAAACTAAATCTTTCTTGTCCATTTATCAACATTTTATTTTACTCATTATAATTTTCGTATTTATAATTCTTTTTCTATGAGACTTACTAAAATATACATTTCCCGATTATACACATAATATCAGTATTAAAAGTACCCTGCAAAATCATTATCAAATTATATTCTTACAAGAAGACAGTTATAGATATGCGACAATCATTTTGGACATGAGTGTACGTTGCTGAAAATAATTTTTCGATATTTTTATTATGTTCAATTTATTAAAGACATATACAATGTTCTGAACAAATAAGTTAAATGAAACAATATTAAAGCCGAACGAACAAAATAAGTTGGCTCTACTAATGCCTTTTAGGTTTTGAACAGAAAGAAAATGTTAATACAGATTGCACATTCAATTAGAAATTTACACAAAGCATTTCACTGATTCACAATTTCATTACAAAAATACTTAATTCTTATCAAATAAAACTATTAGACCTAGTACTTGGAGAATTCTTAGTTATTAATTGAACTATACAACATCCATTATTATTAACTGATAGCCTTGACAACTGGAATATCGACATTGTGCAATCCTGAATAACTTACCTAATGTTGCCATTTGCCTGAAGTACCTACAAAGGGAGATTTTAGACGATGCTGGAAGAAGATCCAGACGATGATAGATGGATTCTATCGGTTGAGCTACATAAACTTCAGATAACATTTTTATCTGTGTCTCTCGTTTGGTAGAAACTATACATATAATATATGGAGCATCGCTAATGTGCTGCCAAGTATACGTCACCTACGAAAAAAATAAAAAATAAAAATAAAATAAACAAATAAAAAGAAAATCATATAAAATCATATTAAAAAAAATAAAACTGGTTTTGAGGAGACAAGGAAACTTTCTGAGGGTGCTCCTTCTGAATAGCTTAACCACAAAACAGTTAACACAATCATTCTACAATTGTTTATATATGTATTCCATTTAAACAGGAAAAATTTATATTTTCGAAGAAAGAAATGTTTCACCCTCTTGCTTACGCTTGGCCAAAGTCCCCCAACATATAGTAGAGTATGTGGGGAAAATAATATTAAAAACCCTTACAAATGTTGGATTGGGGAACTTGATACACCATATAGAATCTAATCTGCATGTTAACATTTACAAGTCATGACAGAACTCACTTCCAAATATGAAGGAAAAGAACTTAAAATATCCAGACAGTACTCCCAAAAAGTTCCAGGTGCGGAGATAGTCTTCAAAACAAATAAATAAAATATTTAAAAAATCAATCAATCAATCAAAAAAACATTTATTTAAAAGGACCTGAAAATTACTTAAAGTACAATGTTATTTCGTATAATAAAATAATTCAGACTCAATTCTTGTCTTTGTATCGTGTTGCAAAGCACATGTACGAGCATAAAACTACTTTTTTTCAGACTCTACAGCAAAAAGATACATAAAAATAACGGATAATACATATTTTACACACACGCAGTGGGAAAAAGAAAATATGTCACATGGATAAAGAAAAACAGTCATTATAGAGTTCAGTTATTTTTTCCATAACAGATAGCGTTATCCGAGGATCATTCAATAATTATGCAAACGAATTTTTGTCTACTTACTTTTTTTTTTTTTAAGTAGCTCTTTGCAAGCTCTCAATGTAGTCTTCTGGCTTCTCAATGACCGAGTCCCGACGTCCGGGAAGTTTCAATATTTTATCAAAGTCGCTGCTTTTGATGTTTTTGGATGGCTCGGGTAACAGCACCAGAAAGTTCTTCGAGATTAAAAGCGACGTCCAACAATAGGTTACTTCAACTTTGGAAATAGATCAAGTCTGGTGGACTCATGTCCGGATTGTAGGGAGCATGAGGTAATACTGCCCAATCGCACTCGCGTATTTCTTCACTTACGATATTTTTGAACTGCGGTCGAGTTTTGTGCATTTTTCATGATGATATATCTCTGTGAACTTCAGTAACATGGAACACTATTATGGTCCATTCCTTGGTCACTGACCATAAACAAAAATCATTATTTATTTAACTTTTAATTGAGCTCCTGTACTGTAGCCAAAGCAAAACTATCACTTAACTCAGTATGGTGTGCTTATTCCACAAAAAATATGAAATCTTGAGTTAGGGTCCATTCAAAATTTTTGTGGTCCCTCATCCAAAAAATCAAATATATTTCACTCAATCAAATATTTTCTTGTACGCCTTATATCTCGAGAACTACATATAGTGTAGCAAACCAAAACTACCACTTAGCTCACTATGATGTTCTTATTCCGTAAAAAATACAAAATCTCAATTTAAGGGCATTTAAAATTTTCGTGGCTCCTGATCCAAAAAATCCAATATATTTCATTCAACCAAACGTTTTCTTGTACGTCTTATATCTGGAGAACTGCATAAAGTGTATCCAAACCAAAGCTACCACTTAACTCAGTTTGATGTGCTTATTCCCTAAAATATACGGAAACTGGATTTAGAGGCCGTTCAAAAATTTTGTGGCTCCTGACCCAACATCTAATTATTGACCAAGATCGCAATCTTTTGATCCATTTTTGGATCATTCCTAAAATTCCTGTTTGAATCATTGGTCAGAATTCAGTATACTGGCGTCGATGGAATGACTGTAAATCTCTGGAAGTTCCTTACATGTTACGCGACAATCTTCTTCAAAAGCATTTGTCGCAAGTTGCACACCTCGTTCATCACTTATGATTTCAGCCTTTATGGTTTTGAAAAATCGTTTATGCTAACACGACCACTACAGAAACGAGTAGCTCAACGAGAAACTGCACTAAAACTTACTGTTAACTCACGCAAACTCCATATAAAGCAGTGTGGACTTCTGTCGGGTTTTTGTCACGTAAAGTTTCAGTCTTCATCTACAATCTCTGATCATCAACATACATAGTACCCGAAACACCTGCATCCTACATTTCCAACACTAGTCAAGCCAAGATGCGTGCACTACAGAGCTCACAAGCATACATCCTGCTATATCATAAACTGAAGTTCGAATGACACAAGGTTAACTGCGATTGCATCATTCACTACATAATGTTGCCAACCTGTGCATTATTTATGAAATTACCCTCGTATAAACAAACTGGAGAACATAGGAGAAAAAAAAAATACTACGTTATAGCCTTTAAGTATACAAAGAGATTCATATAACATAAATTAAAGAAAATAATGCTGAGTAATATTCGTTACTCTATCTTAACTTCAGTTGAACTAGAAAAGCTTTATAGGATTAATGCCTACGTTTACTTCGTTTGTTTAGTAGGCTAAGTTGTCTAGCAGTAGTACATTAGTTGTCCAGTAGTAGTTCACTAGGCTTCAGTGCTTAAACAAGGTGTCTACTGAGTTTCAATTTCAAAATTCCAGTATATTTCCACTACATTCAGTATAACTATCAACAAAATTCCACTACCTAATACAATGATTTTTTTAAAGTTCTTTAGAGATAATCACACTCTTGATGATTTCAGGTTTGTAATTGTTTTGCCATCAAAAGAACATTTTATTTTTAATAAATTTCGTTAGTCTTCATTTTTTTTAATACAATGATTTTTTAAACATTTTTAAAGGGCCTCCCAACTAACCTCACAGCCCTCCACCCACCCACTGCATTAAATGTCTTAATTACAAAATGTATACACCTCTTGCTTTGGAAAAATTGTATCTCAATGGATACAAAATTGTTTCTAAGACTACAAAAAGTGTTGTTGACAAATTACCAGTTTCATGATTTTTCCAGTATGTGGATCAAAATTCCAGTATATTTCCAGCATTTCCAGTATCAAAATTAATTTCCATAATTCAAGTATTTCCAGTATTTCCAATATCAGTAGACACCCTGTTAAAGTCAAGTTTTAAGTAATATCTATTACCTCTATAAATATATAAATAAATACAAAAATAGTAGTCGAGTTATCTATTATCCTCAACATAACAGCAAATTGACATATCGTATTCCAACTATCCTGAATACTGAATACGTACATCGGAATACTATCCACCAGATTCTCAAGAATCCATACATTTGAGATCTGAATCATTGAAACAAATATTCGAAAATACTGTCATCGCCAGTTCAAAACAGCAATTCAATTCTATTAATATCACACAGAGATATTTCCTTGTTGATAAACCTCAGAAGCTAGTTAACATTTCTTACACAAACTTCTGCGAATATATTAAAATGTTAAAAAACACTGGATTCATTTTCTGAACTGATATATGTGTAAATAAGAACTTTCAAGTACTTTCTACTTTGGTACATATTTCTTCAAATAATTATAAAAATATAAAAGTTTTTCAACTTCAAACACAACTTATCACAGTGAAATCAATTAAAAAAGCTAGCCGCAAAAGTAAATAAATATGGCATTAGTTATGGTGAAATAGACGACTTAAGGGTTTTTAAGACAGTGTTCCAACTTCCTTTTACGTACTGGGAGCCAAGGAGCGCGCTTTAGCTCGCCACTCCTCAGGATGGAATATATTTGATATTACCGGCTGTTCAGCGATGTTCAACTGCTTGGCCTTTCCTTTGGTTAAGTGGCAACAACGCGATTACCTTACCTTACTTTTCTTTAACTTTGGCCCTAACTTGATAACGTCTTCAAGAGTTTTATATATATATATATATATATATATATATATATATATATATATATATATATATATATATATATTCACGGGAATCACATCCTGGAATGTACTCCAGTACCACAAATACATAGAAAACACGTGACTAAGAATCACCTGCTACAACAACTAATAATAATAATAATAATTTATATTTACCACATCATCTCTATCATGACCGTTACGCTTTCTTCGCACCGTAGTCGACGCTTGTCCACTGATGTTATGCAAAATTAAATCCCGAATCCTACCAAAATCTACAACGTTCTCCAAATGAATTATATCAGTTGGCATCGGCTGCTCCCCAGCAATGCTTGGCCGAGTGAAAGTGGGATGCATTAGAACAAAACCTGAAAACCACATCAAAAATTAATACATAAATAAAAAGGCAATGAAAGGTATCAACAGCAAGCACAATAATCTAAACCAATACCATGGACCAAACACTTTTACTGAATTTCAATAGGAAACTACATTTAAAAGACAAATCAAATGCAATGTACATTTTAGAATGAATCACAATATTCAGAACTGAAAGCAAAAATAATGCTCATTATGTTGTATGAATGAAGTTGCTAACTTGAAGAGAATAGTAGTTTATGATATCCGAAAATACTTGATGCAAAAACAGAAAAGAAACAATGGGTCGATGGAGAAATTTATACCACATGTAATGGTCACTGAATATTAGACTATAAAAATTAAGATGGACGGGACACATCGCTCAAATGCGCAAGGCGTGTAGAATTCTAGTTGAGAATCCCTTGGGAAAGAGACCTTTGGGTAGACAAAGATAAAGATAATAATAGTAAAGCAAGAACTTCGGAAAGTGAATAGCACAATTCTAATGGTCAGGTTAAAAGTTCACATTAACGTAACTCGATAACTGCATCTTTTCCGATCTAAATCTGCCAAAACTGAAATAATAACTTTTGGAAGCCATTATTCTCGAAATTCTAAACAAGCTTCCCAAATCTGACCTAAATATTCACGTCGTAACGTGCCTAAACAACAAACATTAATAGACAACATAGGATATTTGATTTCTAGCAGTTACTCAACTTTTCTTCCAAAATTTGTTGCCTATGTACAGTCCGCAGAAAAAACCTGCAACATGAGCATGTATGTTTATTGTGAAACTATGCGCAGGGAATCGACAAGCGTCTAAGTGGCACGAATCACGCCAGGAGAAACCTTGGCGTCCTCCCCTGCACACTTATTGTGGAGCAAAAGACTTCGTCGTTTCACAATAAACTTACATGCTCGTGTTGCAGGTTTTATGTTGCGGACTGTACCACACGGTTAGCAAACGATATTTTAACAGTGTTTCTACTGTTTCGTTGTATCTTTTCAAGTCGCCTTTTCAAGTATCAAAGTTTTCAAAATAAAGATTTATCCTTTGGACTTGTGCGAAGCACAGAGCTCTAGCTACTTTTAATCCATTATTATTATTATTATTATTATTATTATTATTATTATTATTATTATTATTATTATTATTATTACTAAAAAGGTATTCCTGAAGTTCGGGCGACATTTTCCGACAAAGTCCAGGTAACGTTCTCCGTATGTATGACACATAAATATTGTGTCCAGAAAATTGTCCAGCATACTACTGTATATGGTAGAGCATTTGATGACCGCGTGCATACTGAACTGCAATTCCAAAGCAGTAACTAACACTAAAGCCTAACAATTCTTCTCTTGTTTGCGCCTTGATTGTACCGAGAGGGACTTGGCGGTGCGCAAGAATCGTGTGTACCCATTTTAATCAATTCACCAATTTTTTCACTCTAATTCATCTGAGTACTGTTTCTTAGCTGAACGCCCTTGTCTGTGGGACGAATTTACGATTTCTCTTTCTTATTCTAATCTCATGATCAGCAGTAAATTAATGTTAAGGGAATGTCTCGGTGGCTTATAACCATGTACTACGTGTTTTTCACATTCGCTTCGCTTCTTGATTTATCCAGAAGTCTTTTTCCTACACTTCACAACCACTTTATGCAGTACCTTATCCATGTGCTATTCTATGCGTGTGACGTCTCCTGTCCATCTTAGACGTATCTTAACTTTCTTTTATTCCTATGACGCTCGTTGAACTGTAACTACTGTGTAGCTGCTTGTGATTTTAGCCGAAAAAAAGTGAAATGTAAGACCAGAAACAGAAGAAAACAGCAAAAAGAAAAACTTAAAATATCTATAAAAGGCGTAAGTAGAATCAGTAAAGGACAGCAGCCTAGACTGAACGCGGTTCAGGATATAAATGGTATTTCGATGGCCTATTATAAATATATATGTGGTATGCAAGGAAAATTATGAAAGCCCTGTCTGAGGAGCTGCAACAACTAGAGACCACAGTGCGAAATCCTGGTAGGGGAATTCTCCCTCCTTAAGATTTTCGAAAAAACTTCGACTAGTAATTTAGCGCTGATGAATAAAGTGACACTATTGTGAGAAATCTGCAAATTAATTAATCTTATTCACATAATTAACATGTATGTCATATGTAATTAATGAGTAAACTAGTGGTTAGCGGTTCCTTAATCTCACATAGTTTAATAATTATGAATGTTCAAACATGTAAACTCTCAATGCTAAAATATTCCAGTGTGCAGTTTTTTTCTTTATTATTTGTTTTAACACTCCAATCTCCCCCCACCCCCACCTCGACTGTTGTAATTTCACACTCTGCTAGACACGATCAGTTTTAAAAAATAAAGGAACATAAATCAGCTGAGTATTTTTCTCAGTCGAACTCCTCAGTGCCGGATATATCCCCTTAATCCAAGAGATCCACAAATTTGTCTGCTTAATATGGCAGAAAGAGAGAATTTCGAAAGAATGAAAGGAACTGGTAATAATACTAATATTTAAGAAAGGAATTAAAACAAACAGCAATAATTAATTATCGAGGCACCTATCGCTATTAGCAACATGCCTAATATCTTCTCCAAAGTTCTTAGTACTCAGAGACCATCAGTGTAAATTCAGATTTAATAGGTTAGCACCGAATAAAATATTCATTACATAGATACTGATGGTCTCTATACGGTTTACCCAACATTGTTAGGGTCGTCAAGTCTAGGAGGCTTAGGTGGGCAGGTCATGTAGCTAGAATGGAAGAAAGTAGAAACGCTTTCAAAGTCTTGACTGGTAGACCCATAGGAAAACGACCATTAGGAAGACCTAGGCGCAGATGGGAGGACAATATTAAGATGGATCTCGCAGAGATAGGAATACAAAGTAGAAACTGGATGCAATTAGCTAAGGATAGAAGTCAGTGGAGAGCCTTTGTGAACGCGGCACTGAACCTCCGGGTTCCATAGGCCATAGAGTTAGTTAGTTAGTTAGATACTATATTTGATTTTTGATTTGATTTCAGTTTGGCAGCCCTTTCAGCAGCAAGGTTATGAGACGTAGACCTATAGCTTAACATGGAATCTGTACGACATGAGTTCCCGTCGGAAATCAAGCCCGAGTCTCCCATGCCAAAGGTGCGTATGCTAACCATTGAGCAACGAGGGAGCTTGGATAGATACTAGAGACAAAAGTGGGACATGAAGAAACGGCTAAAGACGCTATGTAACATCTTTAAAGAACCCGGAATTCCCAAGAAGACTGTACACCTAGTGAAGACCCTTCTTAGTTTAATGTCTCAGGATGACGGTCTGAAGCTATGGGAGACGGTGTTGATGATTAATGAACGGCGTGATGAAATGAAGAACGTGGCAAGAAACGGAGGAAATTCAAGAAAACAGATCCGTTGTATGCTGTGGCTGTGACAGTTGGTTGCTGACGCACAAGTAAGAACAAGCGGTTTGTCCACCACAAAGCTCATTTGGTGCGAGCTGAAATCAAACCAGGGATTCTACACTGGCGAAAATATGTCTTAGTAAAACAACATGTAGTATCGTGCGAATAGGAAGCAAATTTTTTCACTCTACTAAGGTCTAGCGCAAATGAATGCCTTATTCTCGTTCAGGGTTGAGAAAAACCATGTTTTTTATTGAAAAAAAAACAGGTTTTTTTGGTTTAAACCCGGTTTTCTTGGTTTAAATAATTTGCTCTATGTATTTATATTACATATGGACAGAAATAAGTTTATTTCGCCTTGGTGTTATTATGCAACAACGAGGGTCGTATAACCTTAAAGCGGAATCCAAACCGCTTCTCGGCTTAAATCCGAGAGAAACTGTTCTCATTTGGATTCGAATTCGGAACTAATTGGCCACAGTCTGCCAACTCACTCACGAAGGACTCCGGATAAAAATACGTTGTACTGATCTTCTACATACTTGTTAATATAATTGTCATGAGTCACTTCAAAAAGATAAACAGTTGCACGAATGAAACCATTATACAGAATTATATATATAAATCGGGAAACTCCCGCCTTAGCCACTGGCAGAATCCTGTTATTACTTTATTGTTTGGCATGTAAAATTTTATGGTCAACGTATCATAATCAGTACGCTAAAATTGAGGTATTAAATTACAAATTTAGTATGTAGATATCATTCAATTAAATTAAAACTGAAAGTCCAATCCAAGCTAATGTTGGAAGCTACATAGGCAATCGATAATTTTTGCCAATTTCTACCAATATATTTTAGCAACCTTGGCTTGCTTATAAAACAGGCATTCAGTCATACAATTTGGTTTGGTTTCGTGTTTTTAGGCTTAACATCCTTATGTAATACCGAGGTAAGAAGAAGACTTACTCAAGTAGCGCTTAAAGTGAAATCCGAGCCTCTACTTGGTTTACACTTGAAAGAATGGTTGGTTCGACCGAGAATTGAACATGGGACGCCGTGATTAAAAGGTGAAAAGGAGATAAAACTAATGCAGATGGTTTAATATATGGAAACGTCACCATGAAGTTCATACGATTTAAAGCTTTTTTTAAAACCAGTTTCTTTTTTTTTTTTTTTTTTTTTTTTAACCAGCTGGTTTAAACCAAAATGATTATATATATATCAGAAAAACGAAGCAGCAAAGCTGACTAGCACTGAATAGACTAGACAATGTGGGGTCACTGGAAGAAAGCGAGAATATCTTCCTGACTATGTGTACGGATATTGCCTTGAAAGTGAAGTACACAATAATAAGCCAAAATGGTATGCACGGAAACATTTAATCAATAATAATGAAGAGATGAGTGTATGTAAATGGTTAGGTGTAGCGCTAGCAAAGGAGAAATCAATTAGAAAATAAGATGTAGATTGATTAATTGAGGCATTGGATGGCAAAATGGCGTAACTCAGTTTTGAGACACTGTGAGATGTTGAGACTTTTCTTAGAATCGCTAGAGAAAAAGGGGACAATATCGGTTCTTTGCGCTGCCATCTTTTGACCTGTGGCCTAGTCTTCTAACTCTGAGATACGCAACTTTGCCATCCAACAGGTTATGGTTTCAAGTTCACGGAAATGACTTAATCTCATTAACAAAAAATAAATAAATAAATAAATAAATAAATAAATAAATAAATAAAAATAAAAATAAATAAATAAATAAAAAAAGTTACGCCATTTTGCCATTCAGCGCCTCAATTGTGGGGTATAAAGTTAACATCACTACAACAAACAAAACCTTTTATATCGAAGAAATTGAAAGTACCTCTGTCCATTGATTTGGAGTTTAGAGTCCCGTCTACCACCAAGGCTATACAAGACATGAACCAACAACTTAACACGGATCCGAACACATGCGCTAGCATCGGGAAACGAACCTGCGTCTCCCGCACCGAAGGCATGTATGCTAACCATACGAGGGAGCTCAGTAATAATCGGGAAGCCTAGGGGAAAGAGACTTTTGGAAAGAACAAAAAAACAACAATATAATACAATATAAAACAGGATATTCAGGAGGCGGATAATAATAATTCAAACTAGATTGGTTCGACACAAGACATAATCCAATAACGAGATACTGTTCCTGAGGAGAGTAATCTACGAGTGCATTAATCCATAAGAGTTAGATAAGTAGTGAATATTAAGAACGGTTTTCTTACCTTCTTTGTTTATCATGAAGGCATACGAGGTTCCAAAGCCATTGAAGTAGGTTATATCTTCGACAATATCACTCAAGTGCAAATCCATACCAACAACCCCTACGATGCTATCAACACGAAAGCACGGTTGGCTAACACTGATGACAACTCCTGAATAAATAAATAAATAAATAAATAAATAAAATAAAACAAATGCAAAACTTGTTAAAAGTGAGAAAAATATACAAAGTGGAAATTATTCATTATGATAAACTTTGTTTTATTATAGTTATTATCCAATTTCATTCTGACAAGAAATTGAAAAAGATGCAATTTTGACTTTGAGATCCCGTAAGAGAAAAATTATAATTACAGACTCCAGTCTACAAGACTGATCCTAAATACATCTGAAAGTTACCACAATAGGTATGAAATCTCCTGAATTTTTTTTTTTTTTTTTTCATTACATAAAATAATAAATCAAACCAAACCATTTCTAAAGCTGCTACATTATTAATACATTTCTTTAATTAAAAATACGGGACCCATCACAAGAAAACACTGAAGGTGTACGAAAGTAATTTTGCAGGATACGAAAAAAAAAGTTAGCAGTATACTATTCACGATTGCAAAGTTTGACTATCTCTTCAAGTTCTAGAAAACTTTGTAAAGAAAAATTTTAGAAAAAGTTTCCCTATTTGACACTTCCAATATTTTCTACCTGCAGTACACAATTTTCAGCAGAACGATGCGAAACCGATTTATAACTTACAACGCAGCATTCCTAATAATTCTTGATCTATCCCTCTACTTCAGTTCCTTAAATCAAGCTCAGTGAGATAATTGGGCAAAAACTGCTTTCAAAAAGAAAGACTAAAACAACGGTTTGGATAAACACAACGATACGACGTAGCATATTAAAAAGAAACAAAATAAATAAATATACTCTACAGTATTAAATGGATTCAGTTCAAACTATATTTCATGCACTAATTAGAATCAGAACTTTAGTTCCTTACCTCTTCCTATGCTATCCCAATACGGCAACGAAAATGTTGGTTCATTCTTTGCCGACATATTAAGCACAGAGTAAAACTGCCCCACTGTAACACTTAAATTCTTTGTGGAGTTCACTGACTGCATTACACCTTTCTTAATCCGTAACGGTCCCGAAATGTTATACTTTTTAAAGTTCTGGTCGGCTATGTCTTGTAGAAAGTGTTTCTCCAGCAGGATTGGTTTTTCATCTGGCGATAAAACAAGGATATATTATCCCATTAAACAAAAATGTTCATACAAATCATTACATACAGGCTTCTTACAATATAATTTTTATTTTATTCCCCCCCCCCCCTGATTTCCAGGTGCCAGACAAACTATTTTCCCTGAATTGCAGCATTTAATAAGATAAAAATTCAATAATGAAGAACGAGTTAAATAAAGGCTTGGCTAATAACACTGGATAAGAAAACACGTAAACTAACTAAAGAATTGCTATTTGAGCGGCTGAATAAATTTTACGAGGTCTTTAAGTTAATACACATCAATGGAATATCTGGTTCAAGGTCATTTGAAGGTCAAATCGAGAGGGAATATTACAGAAATCAGGACAAAAAGTACATAAATGTTTTTTAAGTCGCTGAATCCGATTGTCATTTTCTTCACCCGACAAGGACATTTCAAGGTCAAATTTGAAAACTGTCGAAAAACCTAACAAAATTCATATAGGCTTTTAGTGTAGTTGAAAAAGAAACTTTCAAAGAATCGGAATCACTCCTACTGCAAAACAAATGGTGACGAATTGCCGACCATGGAAGTAGAGATGGTCCGATATTAGGGTATTATTGCACTTGTAAGTCCGGTGCTGCGACACAAAGTTGTTGTGCACATGTAGCCAATGTCCTATGGTTTTTAGGATGGGCTCGACATCAACAACAAATCAAATACCCTAGTCGATCTCTACTGGAATACATACAAGATGCTGGTAATCGTAATGTGAAGAACGATGGACATGAAGGTGAACTCACATATTCAAGAATGATGAGATGTGAGATGAAGAACAAATCTTTATTGGAGAAGAAGACACTGCAAATGACTGACTGGAAAACTAAATGGACAATATTAATTGTAAATTCGATTAACACCGACCTCGGATTCGGAATCAGCTACTCTAAAATCCTATCTATGAATTTTGGCAGATTTTTCTGACGGGTTTTCAAGTATGACGTTGAAATGACTTTGTCGAAAATAATAATAACGATCGGATCCAGTAGTTTTGATTCAGATTTTTGTAACGTTTCCTCTCGATTTGACCTTCAAATGACCTTGAACATTACATTACGATGGAGGTTAACCGACCTCGGATTAGGAATCAGCGACCCAAAAATCCCTAGTATACCGTAGAGAGAGTTGTTTATACTTTATAGATAAAGTGTTGATCTAATTATTATTTTTAGTTTATGAGGGAGCGTATGTCTTTAAGTGACGATAATAATCAGTGGATAACTCGAAAATGTGAGATTTCCGGGCTTTGTGCCCATTGAGACTTTTTATCAGAGGACCAAAACACACAACATACTGCAATACCAGCCAATTTAACGGAAACCGTATTTTCATACGCTCTGAGTGGGGTCCTTTGTAAGAACCCTGTACACAGCATCAAACAACTGAAGATACTAAAATAAACTGAGTAATGAAATAGGATCACAATGTAGTAATTATTAATTAAACCATATGAAAACTTACACTGCTGACGGCTTTCAGTTAAGTATTCGATTTTGTTTTATTTACAATATTTAAAAAACTCCTAAAAATACATGTAGACTACTTAATTTTCTTTCAATAATATTACTATTCAATATGTCTTAATATCAATACTACAATACTACAGTAAAACTACTCTAATCATTTTCTCCTACAATCTAATCCTAAACATGTTTTCATATACCTTACATAACATATCGACTACAGGACAAAATGACGCTTTTGCGTATAATTTATATGTGGTGTAGCAATTTAAAATTTCCTTCAAATATCTAAATGACATATTTTATTAATCTATAACAAGGCTAAGTAACTATTTATATAACAGAACACAAAGACAAAGATGAATGCATTAATATTTTTACCACTAATAAGACGGAAAAGTACACTGTCAACTGACTTCATAACTATATTAAGAAATTCTGCAGTATGATATTATTTAAGTAAGCCTGTAACCTAAATCAAACCTTACCATCAATGACCGCATACGTATTAATTACTACGGAATAATCTCCCTTTTGATGTTCTTGAGCAATTGTAGCTAAGACAACTTTTGCATCTGCCAGAGATGTCAACAGGCCTCTGCTGATATACACTATAAGTGCTTCTGATGTATTTGTTCCCAATAACGTACTTTGTATCATTTCAAATGCATGTTTGAAGCCAAGTGAATGATTTGTTGGACCTGATAAAAAAGAAATAAAAAATAAGTCAATTTACACAAGCAATTTAAACTACGATTTATTTGTAAAGATCAAGAGACAATTAAATAGTTTCAAGCGATACGAACTTCCGAAGGTGTAGGTGGTTTCACCACAACGTACGCAATGGCAGACCAGATACGGTTTCAATTATTGTGGGTTGCAACATAAATTCGATTATATAGTAGTGTTTCTACTTTGTGGAAATATAATGAAACCTATGAATAGCGGACACTAACGGTATTTGAGTATTTGTCCGTAAAAAGGGGGTTGGGGGATGTGATTACATGGGCATGTAATGTGGTAATTTTAAACTGAAGTACGTGTCATTCCCTTGTAAAAATCAAATTATTTGCATACAGTTTGTACTAAAACCAACGCTACAAGAAAATGCAATATTATCATAAAACATTGAAAACGTAGACAGGACTCACCGACTATGACGATTTATGATTTTTTTTTGGGGGGGGGGGATAAGTTTGCAATAGTTGTCTATGGTGTACGTTCTGCAGAAATTAGTTTCTGTTCGAAATTTGCTTGTAACTGATGGGTCAATCGTAGGGCTTCATTGTCACAACGATTAACGGTGAACTTCTTTCCTTCACTGCGCTCAATACTGTATGTATGAACAGAAAACAATTTTTGTTTGTTACTAAGAGGTTACTGAAGCTCTGAAAAAAAAAAAAAAAAAATAAATAAATAAATAAAGAAAAGAAAAACTGTCTGTGTTCGCATTTGAAATTGTCCGTAAAAGGAAGGGTTCAGTTCTATAATAAATACCTTTCCCCGGACAAAGAAGTCCGCTAATGGATGTTTCACTGTGCTCATTTCTTCTAAAATAATGGTTATTTTTTTATTATCTTAACGATCAATAAGCATTTAGCACATTGTATTAAATGTAAAGAAATATTTTATGGAATCTGTTCCATTTATCTTAAAAATAAATAAATAAAATGAACAGTAACACTGATCGAGAAAACTCTCTAATAAAAAGAGCTTAGTGATCAAAATGCCACTGGTCCTCAAAAGCAGCTCGGTCACTGCCACTAGCATTTTAGTTATAAAACTACTCTATCATCTAAAAGCAACTTAGTCTTAATGAATTTTACACAATGTTTACATACTGTTTCTTGCTTCTTTAAGCATATGAGTTTACGTTTTAGATTAAAATTTTCGAATAATTTTAACACAGAAGTGTCCGTACAATCTTTTCTCAAGGGAAGACATAGAAAATGAAATGCGAAATGTCACTACTTCATTGACAGATTAACTGTATTTAGAAGCTTACTTATTTCTTTTCTTTTTAAATACAAAAATGGGAATTAAAATGGGATAAAATAAAAAATAAAAGCCACCAACTTTCTCGCTCCCATTTTTTAAAACTGAATCATGTACTAAGCCATACTGTTGAGTTGTTACTGAAATATGAATAAAATTACTATCCTTGTTTTCGAAAGTTGAACTGGAATGATTCGGTTAATCTGAACTACTACACAGGTTTGTATCCGAGGCATGTATCTCCACGTTATGGAGTTAATAATTACAGATTTACAACACTTAGTCATCACAGCTGTTTCTCAAAAAAAATTGCAATTGTCGACATTCACCCTCCAGTAAATTATTCTTATTTTCTGAACGGTATGGACCCTAGATGTCTGCACCAACCTACAGAGAGAAATTAGGGAGGGAAAAAATCAACAGAAACTGGAATCAAAGCTGCGACTGTACACTCAAACGATTAGCAATTTATTGCTGAGACACTGAGCCATGAATTGAGTTTGTTTATTTATTTATTTATTTATTTTTTCAATATAGACAAATTCACTAAACCTACTGGGGCTCTCAAGTATCCAAACTTTAGTAAGCGTGGGCCAGAGTTCACTTCCAGCGTGAAACTCAGTCCTCATTAACTTACAGCTCATGACTGCGAAACATTAAGTAATCGAACTAATTTTTGGAAATACATACCTTTAGATTTTGTTAAACCATCTATATATCTCGAGAAATGAAATTTTGTTTCGTGAGTTGCAAATGCCATCGTCCTCTGCAAACATTCTTCATCTCCTGGATATGAAGCTGATTCGGCCAATCCTATGAGCCCCACTTTGTCGTGGTAGGACAACGTAGCTATCACGTGTTTACCTATTGTTACAGAAATTAAAACACAATTGATAACAATATTTTGTAAGTCTTTACCAAAAATATTGTCGCCATTAAAAGTAGATACCAGTCTATAAAAATTTTCTTTCAAAAACTTCAGAGTGAGTTCAGTCGATTTAAGTACAACGTCCTATAATCTCATTTTTGACTTATAGAACTGTGCACTCAGAAAGTTGTTTCTAACTTGTCTCAAGGCATTATCGACGAACGAAATTTCATATATGGGCATCCACTTTAGCTGGAAAGTACAATAGACAAGGTATAATTCATGAAATATAATTTTCCTAATGTCAAAATGAAAAATAATTGGTGCACACACACAAGAAGGCTCATTCTACACACTGATAACTACTACACACCTGCAGCCTACGAAAAGTAAGCAAATAAGTGGACCATGCACTGAAAAGTAGTTGCTTCATGATCACTAACTTCCAGGGCTGATTACAGCTTTATATGTCCTACATGAATTGATTTACAGTAGGATTTACAGATAACAAAATTTAGTATGTGAATGTACACGCTGAGTTAGATTCTTGATAGGAGTCATGTGGTCCAGATGTTAAATTACAAATTTGTCCCCTGTACATCCTCACGCTGAAAATGGACACTAAAAACAAGAGAAATACGTAGTGTAATAATCCTACACTTTAGGGTGACTATCGTGATAACTATTTACTATGCAGCATATTTTGTACATAGCACTGTAGCGTACGAAGCACTGAAGTGCAACGAAAAATGACAGCTAGTGTTTGAAATGTAAGTAATACAGAATGGAGAAATTTAACTGGAGAAAGTGATAACAAATTAAGGAAAGAATACCGAATATAAATATGAGAAAGGAAATGGTAATGCAGTGGTCTTGATAAACCGATGCTCAGTATAACCAAGCAAAAAATAAAATAAAAAAAAAAAGACCTGATTAGCTAACAAACGGTATGCTTTCAAATTCAATTACATTATTATGAGTTCAAACAACATTGGACAGTTCTGTACGTACTTCAGAAATTTAGACATATTTCATCCTTCCTGAGATTTCCAGTCAAGTTCTGATTGTTTATATAACACCTGACTCTATATCTGTTTCATATTGCAGTGAGTTTAGTCCGAGTATTGCATTGAAAGTGGGAGCTAAAAATAAAATAAAGAAGTTGGTTTCTGTTAGAATAAAATTCGAGGTCGCCCCACGCACCTGACCGAGGCGAAACCATAATACACAATGCAGCAAAATATGGTATGGGTAAAGTGATCGCAGGAAACTGGCGTCAAAATAGGAATAAAATAGAACAGCTCTGCCTACAGTAATTTTCCGAAGAGTCAATACACAATTAAAAAAAAGTACACAATAAAAAAAATGGATATTAGTAGTAGTATGTATACATTGTAGTAATACGTAACTTACAAAGAATAAAAAAGTGATTTGACTGGACCGTGACTCGTACCCGAGATTTCCGGCATATCGTGCCGATACGTTAACCGATACGTCACCCACTCTGTTTCCCAGAACAGCCAAATACTCTCTCACTCCGGTGCTCTCCACTCAGACCACATGGCTTGTACCACAGCCTAAGCTGCTGTGCTTGGACAATCCAGTGTCCATATATTGAGAACACCTTTAGAGGACTGTGATTTCATATATATTAATGTAAGGAGGAAACAACCGGTTTACACTTACTTTTACACATCACAATCCCCTGCAGGTGCAATTCAATAACTTGAGGATTGTGGTGTTTAAAAATAAGTTTAAATCGGTTGTTTCCTCCTTTCATTAACGTAGGAATAAGTAGTTTTACTTTTTTTTTCAAAAAAGTATTGTAGTTTATATACTATATTGTATTTGTAGAAAATCTGTAAAATTAAAAAAAAAAAAGAAAAAAGTATCTTTACTTGATAACGCAGGGTCATATGGGAACATTCAATTGAATTATTCGACCTTTACTGTAGTTAACACATTGGATGAAGGAAAAGAAATAGTTTATTACAAATATAATGAAAATTGAACCTGAGAGGAAGGAGAGCACACAGAGAGTAATTTTACGTCAAACTGAAATATTACGGTAGAAACACAGTGATTTGAGGCCAGTGACGGCAAAATACTTATGATCATGATATATCTAATATCATAGAACAGGCAAGCAGATAGGAAGAAGCGGTATTTAGATGGGCAGGGGACGACGAAGACAACTGCTTTTGTTCGTTCTCACTGCCTACTCAAAATCATGAACGGGTATGAATGAGGGTGATTCAGAAAGTAAACCTACAAGCCCAGTATTAGGCCAATAGTTGTACAAACATTCTGAACTGTTTATCTGCATTGATGTTTAAGCTATAGAATGCCACTTGTTTCGCTTTCCTATTTCTTCTCGTTCCAGAGTAATGGAGAAATCCATGGCATCCAGTGGTGGCGTCCGATTGAAACAGCAGGCTGTCATTGAATTTCTGACTGCGGAAGATTGAGCCTAGGAACATTCATCGCCGGCGACGAGTCGTGGATACACCATTACGACCCGGAAACGAAGCATCAGTCAATGAAGTACCGGCACACGTCCTCTCCTCCGCCAATAAAATTCAAAGTTGTCCCATCTGCTGGCAAAGTGTTTGTTGACATTCTTCCTCATCTTGCTTCTAGTCCGGATCTTGCGCCCTGCGACTTTTGGCTCTTCCCCAAGCTTAAGGGTCACCTTCTGGGCCAACGCGACAGTTGTGATGCGGAGGTGGAAGCAGCGGTTCGGCATTGGTGTCGCCAGCAGATACCACAATTCTTCGCCGACTGCATGAAAAACCTTGTTTCGCGTTGGTGTAAGTATGTTGCCCGTAATGGGAACTATATTCAAAAATGAAGCCACCATTTGTAGCTGACAATGCAAGCTTTCCACTGATACCTGTATCGGTACTATTTGTCAAACAGAAATAAAGGTATCACCTTGGAAGCATATGAAATCCAGTAGCGTTACAGTCCTGTACGTCATTGTGTTATACCAGAGTTTCCTAAGGTGTTTTCCTCGAGCTCTGCCCTTGTGGTCTTCTTAGATTGAACATCTATCCAAAACAGACAAACAAACAAACAAACAAACAAACAAACAAACAAACAAACAAACAAAAAAATGCAACTGACCTGCGTATCACACATAATTCGGAATCTCAATCAAGTACAGATTATACAATTTAATATGATAGAGATTATGCAAATTGTAATATACATTTATTACTAAAAATGCTCTTGATAGCCATGAATTGTTAAAAAAAAAAAAATACGAGGCGCGTTCGGAAACTAACCTCCGATTAGTTTCTGTACGCGAAGTAGTGGGGGCAGCGCTACCATCTTTGCACAGAAGTGCGTGGTAGATCAGTCTACATCAAGCCGTGGTAGAGTGAAAGTTATCTGTTCACTAGTTCCACTTTTGTAGCGTCTCAAAATGTGTGCTGCCACAGAAAACCACGCCAAGTACGAGGTGCGAGCTGTTATGCGCTTTCTTACGGCAAAAAATATTCAGCACCAGCTATTCATCGGGAACTTTGTGTCGTGTATGGATCAAGTGTGATGAGTGAATGGGTGGGTTCGTTCATTTAAAAGTAGACGAACAAACATTCATGACGAAGAGAGAAGTGGCAGACCATCAGTGGTCACCGATAAACTCGTTCAGAAAATTGACGGAAAAGTTCGTGAAAATCGACGTTTCACAATCTCGAAACTTTCCGATGAATTTCCACAAATTCCCAGGACTGTGTTATATGAAGTAGTGGCACAGAGGTTAGGCTACAGAAAGTACTGTTGTTCAAGACACAGGCGGGAGATTTTTATGCTGATACAATTTCTAAGCTAGTGCAGAGATATGACAAGTGCTTGAATGTTTACGGAAACCAAGTTGAAAAATTGAGCAAAGTAGTTTTCATATGTATATAATAAAATCTTATTTACTTTGGTGTTTCATTTTTAACCAATCGGAGGTTACTTACCGAATGCACCTCGTATGTGTATATATATATATGTATATGAATTTTCTTCTATTAATGCTAATATAAAATTAAGGTATTTTACTTTATATTATTTTAAATATATAAGGATACTGGTACAATGATATTTTTCGAAAAGAAGTGAGAAAAGTGTAGTGGTTCGTAAAACACTGGCACTAATAAAAGCGATCCCTAGTTTGAGAATCGCTGGGTTACATAAAAGTATTATCGTTTTACGTATCTTCCTTTCTAATGATACTATACACATCCATTTTAAAGCAATAGAAACGAAAAGAAAAAAAAATGTGTAATGAAATGCTTCAACAATTTTACCAATCATGTGTTGACACATTAAATGATGCACGACAAAATTTAAATAAAATCAATATTTTTTATATTGTGAATCAACATGTTACAAACTAACCGATTGCCTTTGCTGTCGCCAACTGATGTGGACTTAGCGAGTTTCCATGGTCTATCACAACAACAATGTACTTGCTATATGGCTGCACAGTAGCTAGGAAGACGTCCCTGAAATTACAAAATAATAAAATGCATCATTAGAAAATACATTTTTAATTGCAAACTATAAAACACGAAATTCTCATGTTGTTCATTTCCGTCAAAGACTCACACACATTTGTAGAAGCTTAGATTTATATCAAGTTGGTGAAATAATAATTGACGTTTTTGTTAGTTTTAACTTTGATGCATAATTTTAGGAAAAACTTTAATTTAACAATAGTTATGTAATATACAATTTTAAAAAGTAAAGTTCTCTCTATCTTTTCTTGAAATTGGTTTTAACTTTATGTTTTCTGTTTATTTTAGGCTATTTAAGTAATAATAGAAAGCAAGCTAATTCGAGTAATTTTATTGTACGTGTTCAAATTGGGAGGTAAAGCTGCAGAAACTGCTCGCAGTATCAACCAAGCATTTGGCCAGAGGACCATCATTGAAAGTACAGCTCAATAATACTTCCAAAAGTTTCGTCAAGGTGACGAGAGCCCCAAAGATAAGGAGAACCGTGGACGTCCTTCTGTGATTGAGGAATTGAGAGTCATTATTGAAAATGATCAAAGCAAAATGACTCAAGAGACTGCTTAAGAGCTTCGACATTTGCACTCAATGGGAAAATCAAAACACCCCGGCAAATGGGCGCCTCATGACCTGAACAACCAAAGCCAAAAATTTCTTAGATACGAAGTTTGTTCTGCGTTACATCTTCACAACAAAAATGATCCATTTCTTGATCGCATTGTGTCATGCGATAAAAAATGAATCCTATACGACAACCGACGATGTTCCGCGCAGTAGCTGGACAGCGATGAAGTACCAGAGCACTTCCCCAAACCGCAGCTGTAAAAAAAGAAGGTAATGGTGTTTTTGGTGGTCGGCACGTGGATTTGATTTGATTTTGAGTTTGTCCCTTTTCAGCAGCGAGGCTATGTGAGACGTGGACCTACTGATTAACGTGGAATCCGAACCACATGAGCTCCCGCCGGGAATCGAATCCGGCTCTCCTGCGCCAAAGGCGCGTATGCTAACCACTTAGCCACGGATGAGTCGGCACGTGTAGTCATTCACTACAACTTCTTGAACCCTGCCGAAATTATTATATCAGAGAAGTATTGCCAAAAAATGACATAAAGCACCAAAAACTGCATTGGCCAGCATTGGTCAATCGAAAGGGACCAATTCTTCTGCACACAACGGCAGACCACATGTCTCACAAATGAACGCATAAAAATTGAATTAACTGGGATACGAAACTACCTTATCCAGCTTACCCACCAGACCTTTCTGTTACCGACGACCACTCTTTCAAGATACTTTTCTGCAGGCCATCAACCAACAACCAAACAGCTACCGAAAACACCTTTGAAGAGTTCACCGGTTCTACAGTGCGACCAATAACCTTTTACATTCAAACTAAATGCGTGTAACAATGTAAGATATTAAGATATAATATTTGAATCTCCCATCCTGTTCATTGATATGGCAACACTGCTCCCTACGTGAATTGCCACATGACTTCCGCATAACTGCCTGCGGAAGGAGGAGAATAAGGTCTGTGTACTGACCAGTTCACTGTCTCGCCTTTCCATATTTGGTGAACAACAATGACAAATACGAGTGACTTCGCTTTGGAGGACCAATTGTGGCAAGTGTGTGGGTCCATGAAAGGAAGCACACCAACGAAAATATGCCATAGGTGATGCATTGATTTCGTAAACGGCCATCAAGTCATCAGACTTTGATCACGTGGGGAAAGAAATCTTGAAGTGTTTCGGATGCCCCTCGCTTTGGTCGTCCATCAATCCAAAAGAAAACGTGTGCAGAAGTTAGTGCATCAGTGATGAGTTCACCCTGTAAGTCGGCCAGAAAGCGTTCTGCAGAACTTGGATTTCCAAGGTGCACAATGCAGCAACACACGAAAATCGACTTAAGCTTGCACGCATTCTGGCCAATAGCCATCAATGAACTAACAGACAATGGCTTAAACCGCGAGCAGGAAGCATGCAAAATTTTGTTGGAGGCCTTCTCAACCATTCCTACTCAGAAGTGCATTCTTTTTTCTCATGAATGTGCTATTTATCGGAGTTCGTGGGATAGGAACATCTTTATATGAGAAAAGGAAAACCCATAGTTTTATCACGAAATTGAGAACAATCCTCCGCACGTCATGCTTTGGGCGGAAATGCACATCTTTGGTCTATACTTCTTTAAGAGTCTTCATCCCTGCGAAATTAAAATACCGCTAATTTTACAGTAATTATGTGATATATTCAAATACATAAAAGATAATTGAAATATGGAACAAGAGCGCCCTAGACAATATTATTTTGTGTGAGGTACCGTTATCACAAGTCACCTAGCGGCTTTCCGTTTTCAGCTGTTTAGAAACGCGAAAATAAATGCCGATTTTCAAAATGGCTCGAAATCGAAAGCAGATAAGTGAGTCGTGATAACGGTTTCTCATGTAAAATAATATTGTCTAGGGCGCTCTTGTTCCACATTTCGATTATCTTTTATCTATTTGAAGATATCACATAATTACTGTAAAATTAGCGGTATTTTAATTTCGCCGGGATGAAGACTCTTAAGGGTTCCGTGACACCCAGGTTACTTATCTGGAGATCATGAATGACTGACTTCTCCCACAGCTGCAGAATCTGGACATCAACATGGTTGTTTACCAACACGATGGAACACCAGCCCACTTCTCAGTTGCTGTTCGTAAACGCCTGAACGCACTTTTCACTGGCCGGTGGATAGAATGTGGGTCTTCAAATTCACCATCCGCTTATCCTTGGCCGCCTCGAAGTCCGGACTTTGACACCATACAATTCTCTGTGGGTATTATCAAATCACACGTTAGGAAGAAGCGGTACGTGGGCAATGATGATCTGTTTGAAGCCTTCCAGCATGTGATGCCGCAGCTGCTAAAGCGGACGAGCAGGAGGACATGGAGCATATCAAGCTGTGTATATATAATGGAAGTGTTTGCAAGTGTTGTTAATGTAAAACTAAATAAATGCAGGCATAAAGGACTTTCTGGCCACCCTGCAGAACTTCCAATTTTTATGCTACTGAAATCAATTGACTTGTTTCTTGTTGAAAACCATATATATATATATTCTAATGTCGTTTTTTTTTTCTCAAATTTATTTATTTTCATGAATGAAGTTAAGTTTAAGCTGAGATATACTGCTTTAAAGCTAGTAGTTAAAAACCTCCGTTATTTTTGAACCAACCTCATAAACAAAACAAAAAGAGGAACACTTTCTTCTAAATCCCTCCTACAGGGTAAGAGTATACCAGTATTTTTGAACAAAATTGCAATCCATTTATAGGTATTAGAATAATGTGTTCAAGTTTGGAAGGTGCACTACGTTTTCAAGCAAAATATAAGATTAACAGTATTATACCTGAAAGAATTTAGATTGAGAAAAACTAAACTAACATTCTTCTTAACGTACATGAAAGTCATACGAACCTGTGCCTGGTATCGTCGTACTGTAAACATGACGCCTTATTGTCATAATAATGCGCGGGGTATTCACTATGGATATCATCAATGGAAATAAAATATTGCCACTTGATGGATGGATGAGAATTTAAATTGGAAGCAAACACTGGAAGGAAGAAAGAATCAAAATAATTGAAGATTCCTTTCGCTATACTCCCAAACACCTAAGCGCAAAGTATCTGGCTACATAAATGCTATCAACAAGCAAATCTGAACATTAGATCTCTTTGTGAATCACATAAATACGACAAAATAAATAAATAAAAATCATAAGTTGGATATTGCTTTAACTTCTCTCCCTTGTTTGTTATGTCGTGTATTTTTACAAGCATTCATATCCAGCCATGCGCTATTATTACTCCGTAAGTTAACCACTTTTATAAATTACACATTTCCTAAGGAACTAAACGTGACCAACTTAAGACACAAGTTTTGTTTTATCTACATACATAAAACACTTATTTTTCGTACTAGCTTTAAGCTCTCATTTACGAAATGTTTCTGCTTTCAATGACGTTTATGTTTCTTAGGAACACCTTTACATGATCAGCAAAAATACCGGGCCAAAACTTCCATACATACGAACAAAATAAAACAACTGAAACATATTCAATATAAGCATTCACAAATACTAGTACGTTATCAAAGTGAAGAAATCGATGTTTGAATTTAGCAGAAATATTGATATACTGCACCTACCTTCTGTAAGGTTCTGTCCAGGACTAAAAGCAAAACGACTAATTGTTGGGGGTGTAATGTCACAGGTAAATTCTGTAGATATTTTGGCACCAAAATGTTCACTATACCTGTTGTTAAAGAAAGAAGAAGACAATTCCTTGAAAGTTGCAAAAACATTAAAAGACTACATGAAAACTCACTGGCCCTAGAGCATACAGATTCCACCACCAAAGAAATAAAATCACGCCAGTGGATTCAATTATATACTAGAGCCTTTCTATTTCAAGTGTGCCCCTCCTGGCGCTGTTGTCGATGTGTATTTTCCCGTACCTCCCTCGAGAGAGGAGGAACAAGTTGCTGTGGCCGATGTCTTTCAATTGTTGGATGCGGAAGCGTTGCCAGAATGAATTATTTCACGGACTTCACTGTGTTCTGTCTTATTAGTCATTCTAAGTAGCCTACGATCTTCACTCACCAAGACGATACGACTGAATGACAAATTTGGCAACAGAGCACAGCTCATTCACTGATTTTCCCTAAGCAAAGGGAGGGTTTCATCCGCCAGAGGATGGCGGGGGTGGGGCCGAAGTATGGTTCGCATAGTTTCCGAGGGCACAGGTAGAATAGACAGGCTCTAACACAATTTTATCAAGGTTACTAGTACTATTCACTTCCCTAGAATTAAAGTATATATTATCCGCCGTTTTCTTCTCGACCTTCCCACAGGTCTTTTCCATTTGCTTTCTCACTAACACTCTATGCGGCCAGTGCGTATTTTTCATTTTAGCGACGTATGCCGTCTTTTGATATCTTAGTTTAGATATCAACACTATAAATGTAAGGAGACGTGTACTAGATGATCCGTTATACATGGATTATTAAGCATTACCTCAGATCAAATATTCTGAGACTACATACTGTATTTAGCACTGAACTTTCAAGTTTCATGGAATATTCTCATGAAAAAAAAAAATCATAAAAGTAAATATAAGCGAAGTTGCACTATATACTTATACTGTATTCTTCTGTGAATATAAAGGATATTTGAAATCACAAAAAGTATTTCCATAAGGAAATACAATAGTGTGAAGAGCTCACCCTTATCTACATGATTAGCGTACGCGTCTTCGATGTGGGAGACGCGGGTTTGATTCCTGGTAATTGCTTGTTTGGTTCGGATTTCACGTTAAGTTGTAGATCTACGTCTCATATGGCCTCGCTGCTGAAAGGGACGCTAAATTCTAATTCAACCAACCAACAATAGTGTGGACAGAATTTCTCAATAACTAAATATCTGTAATGCTTACATGTACAAAACATATGCTTGCATTCGCAATTCATTACTCAGAGTTCAAATAGTTCTGACAAACACGAAATGTCATAAACAAACTTTTATTATGTATATTTAAAATTGCTAGTAAGGTTTAAAGAATAATGAAAGAAAAGAAAAATTAACGTGAAAAAGTGAAATAAAACTTGATTCTCATGTATTTGTAAGAACAACTTTGATGTCTATACATCTACTCTTAATTTGCTTCAGCTATATTGTCACTCTTACGAACTAAAGAGTAGAGACTCACAAGCAAAGGGTACGATATCGGGACTCGAGTTGCACAATAAGAATTATATATCCTTAAAGAGCACCAAATAATTAGTTAATTACCAAGTTATTAGCTGCAGTCCTCCAAGAGGGAAAATGTGATGGGTCATCAAATGTAACATTGGGACCTATGGTAAACACAAGAAAGAAAGCGTTTCTCCCGTCTTTCCTATGTATTTGGGTAGGTGAGGTAGCGATTCAAATGACATGTTCAAGCCACACAGTTGATGTGGAGAGTAGAAAAGATCGAATGGTCCAAACAAAAGCAGTTTGTGTAATGTGGGCATCTTACAACGGCCATCGACTCGTAGTGATAACACAATTCAGTTGTAAGGGAGTAGAAGCAGTACTGAATGGGCGTCTAGAATGTTTCCGGTTTGATATCCAGGATCATGCTTTGTAGAAAGCAAATCGAACAATTCTGCGGAACAGGGGAGCACAGAACTGATACAGTGTAAACGATTGGAGATTCAAGACCTTGTCACTGTGCCAGATGTTCGTATCCTGGGATTGTGTCAGTGACGAATTTCACAAAGTTCTTGGAACGACGGAAAAAATATACGTCCAGGGGCTGCACTAGTTCTGTGCATCCAGCCGGGATCAGTTTCTTCGTGAATCTGACGACACTCGCAGGAACAAATTTCTCGGTAAACTCGATGCCTTTGTTAATTATTTTAAGATGTGCACATTGTACAAACTGCTTTTGTTTGAATCATTCGATCTTTTTTACTTTCCACATCAACTGTGTGGCTTTAACATGTCATTTGAATCGCTATTTCACTTTCCCAAATATTGAATACATAGGAAAGACGGGAAAAACGCTTTCTTTCTTGTGTTTGCCATAGACTCACATGTTACCTTTGATGTCCCATTACTTTTTCTCTATTGGCGGACTGCAGCTAATAACTAGTTGATTCTCTTTAAAGATATGTAAGTCTTATTGTCCATTCGAGTCCTGATACCGCACCCTTTGCTTGTCAGTTCACTGTACTAAGGACAACTACTAAATACTAATAATACTAATAATAATAATAATAATAATAAAATTTACTATAGAAACTACATTTAACAAGTTAAAGTTGTAATACGCAACTATGTATAATAAAACGTAAATAAACTACATGCACCTATGGGTATCTTTATTTTTAGTATCCTTATAACGTCAATACCTCATATGATGCTGGTATCGTCATCAAAGTACGCGCCACCTTTCGGACAGTAAATCTAGTGTTTTTTATAAAGTTACTACAAAAATTTCCAAGAACTCAAACACCTACTAGAAAATTACACTGGTAAGCTACACGTGAAGAAGAAAAAAAAAAAAAAAAAAAAAAAAAAAAAAAAAAAAAAAAAAAACAGAATTCTGTTACAAGGGCGAACTGATTTTGTACATACGTTTGTAGGAAAATTCGTTTACCGTTCATGATTAGTCTACCAATGAAACTTTCTAGTGTGTTTGAGTTCTTCGAAACTTTTCTAGTGACTTCGCGAAGTTATTAAGTCAAATATTTGTGAAGACATTACTCAAGTAACATACGAATAGTCACTCGATTTACTACTCGAAAGGTGATGTCCACTCTGATGAAAATACTCTGATCTGATGATGTTTTGAAATTGTAAGGATTCTAAAAATAAAAGTACCCAAAGGTATGAACAATTTATTTATTTTTACTATACATATATTCATGTTATTTTGCAGTTACAATCATATTAATATAACGATACTTACACAACATCATTATCAGGTATATCACAACAAGGAAAAGCTGCAGAATGTGGCTTATGAAAATGTCTCCAAAATAATTCTTCTATAGCTGCTCTACTTTTATTTAGAACTGCCATATATTTTCGTAATTTCATCTGAAGTCTTTCGGCAAGCTGAAATAAAAAAAAAAAAAAAAAAGACACAATTAAGTCTGTGACTATTTGAGAACGCGTTTTCGAAGCGCTACGCCCTAAAGCGAACGCGACCAAGGTGGCTATTTGGTAACTTTACTTTCGCCAGAGTTATAAATCATACTGTGAGCCAGTCAGGGTTTCCAGGTCTTTTTTTATCAAGTCCAGGTCTATAATTGCAGAGTTCCAATACTCTGCACAAAGCATCCTCCAAGCAGCTGTTTCTTTCTAAAATCCCCATGCCTGGCAACACGTCTTTCCTTTTTGTCCTTCCTTTAGATATCTTTTAAACAGCAGGCGGTCTATTGTTCCTAAACGCACCAAATACGCTCGAGCTGACGTTTTTATTTATTTTGCGTTTGTGATTAGCCATCCACATTTAAATACATGGTCAGTGTATTCCAAGCGTACGTATGAGCAATAAAAACGCTTTGCAAACGCTACAATTAGCCGGGAATAAGTTATTGAAGCGTAATGATCTAAAAAAAAAAAAATTGTTAGACACGCGTAAAACTGTCTAACTGATGAGAGGGCTGCTAGAAAAGTTTCTGAAAACTACTTCTTACAATGGCACTAGTGTTCTGACACAAAATTCTCAAGAAAAGACCTTTCTATATTTATCTTAGATTGTTTGTTTAAGCTGTTTCTTTTAAAATTTTCTCAACAGTTTGAAGAAGTAGTTTTTTTCTCTGAAAATTTCTCGTGAATACTTTCGAGCAATAATTTTATTATTATTATTATTATTATTATTATTATTATTATTATTATTATTATTATTATTTCAAATGTAGTTTAACTCCAAAACAATGCATTGGGCTACTTTTGGTTTTTCGGATGAAGTACTATCTAATAAGGACTGTATACAATTGGTTTTCCGAATTTCAGCGTAGTTGTAGATTTCTCAGTTATGAATTTCGTGAAAGTCGTCCATTCATATTTTTTGTTGGCAGTAATGTTGATGCCGTGCCTGAAATGATTGAGAGAGATCGGTATCTGACACACCGTGAGATTCAGAGTCCTTGAACGCTGATATGAAAGCAATACATATAATTCTATATGGTCACCTGAACGTTCGGAAACTTTCAAACTGTTATATTGCACACAAGATGACTGAAGCTCAAAAACAATTCGTGTAAATTAATGTAAAGAAATGCTCGAAACATTCAACTAAGTCAAATCTGGTGTACTACGTTGTTACAGAAGTGGTGTACTACATTGTTACAGAGAAGGAAACTTGGATCTATTCAAACGAACCCGAAACTAAACAGTAATCTACTGTTTGGATGTTTCAAAATGAGCCGAAACCAACAAAAATTGTTCGTCCGAGATGTCTGCCGAGCAAATGATTGCTTTGTTTTCTTTTTCTTTCGGTTACACCGCACATGTAGCAAACCACAGTTCTAGAAGATCAAACGACTGCAAATGCTGAGTGATACACAATCATTTGTTTGTCATAGGGCATCAATGAATTACATACAACAAACCCAAATCATCGCATTATTCTTAACCACAACACCAGTTCCACTCAGTTGATTGTTGATTTTTTCCAGTAAAAATGTCGAATTAATGAATTATTATCCTACTCACTTGATTTATCACCTAATGACTCCTTATTGTTCCTTCACATGAAAAATAAGATGGATGGTGAAAATGGCCTGAAGCAACTACTAACGCATTCCATACAGCAATTTCTGAAGTACTTTTTCAAATTTCTCCGAAAAATAAACTAAATAGGCTTAACCAAACAAAGATATTTAAACCTAAGAAGGTGTATTGCGAGCGGTGATTATATTTAGAAAGGAAAACAAGTAGAAAGCTAGCGCTTTCGAAAAACCCGGTTTTCATCTTCAGCTTGAAGTGATTATGTGAACATCGATCAGTCTTTTTGTGACTGATTTTGACAAGAGGCCATGTGCTTCATATTTTTTTATTCCTTTTTAACTTTTCCTACCCATCCATATTTTTCTTTCATGTTTTAAATTCACTTCGAACTGTTGTAAGCTGAAGTCTAATATCTCATGAAGGAAAAATTATGCTACGAATACTGAACAGAAAGTTGTATGGAAGAACAAATGAGGAAGTGAAGAGAGCCAGCTTAAATTTAGTAAGGGTAAGCACGCAAAAGATGCAATTTCTTTGTAAAAGAATTTTATTTCTTTTGGTATATTTAAGGCTTTAATTATTTCTTTGCTGATTTAATTGTAATTAAGATTAGCATCAGTTATGAAAGATTTAAGAAAATGGAGGAAAAGTGTATGTAGTGTTTATTGATTTAAAAACAGGCGATTTTAAAAGTGTGTGTAGTGTTTATTGATCTAAAAACAAGTGATTTTAATTAGACAAACTGATATTTAGATAAGAATGGTAAAGAAGGTCTAATTGTAATGGAAGAATCGAAGACTCATAAGAAATATGAAGCAATAAGAGCTAAAACTACGAGAAGAAATAACAAAGGAACATATAATCACATCATTTAATTTATACGTAGCAGCTATAGTGAAGAAGAGTCTAAAAAGGGAAACCAGCACTCGTGAGAGGGGGTAGAGGGATTACATGGTTTAAACAATTTGTTGACAATATAGCTGCGTGATCTGAAAAGAAAATTAACATTCCGCTGTAAAGCTTAAACAAGAGATTTAAGATTATAAAATAAAAATAAACGGCAAAAACGAAAACCAATGGCGATTGGAACAAAGCAGTCTGTAACAATCACAAAAGTAGAGTGAAAAAAAAAAAAAAAAAAGGAAAAAAAGAAAAGCAAAACAGTGGCTAGTTTTCGGAATCACTTGTATGTTATTAGTGAAGATAAGAAATACAAACAAAATGATAGGTATAGTAAAATAAGCATTTACGAAGTACATTTTGGGTATTTTCTGAACAAGAGTCAAGAGAAAGACTAAATATTTCGTACTACTAGATTGAAACATGAATATGCCGTGAAAAATTAGTACATACTTTAAATGTGGGTATGAAGAACAGAGAAAATGGAATTGGGACGAAAATAAAACCAATGAGGTTGCGCTGGAAAAAGCAGGATACAAAATAATAATGAAATATTGGAGACAATTAAGAAAAGAACAAGAAAGTGATTAGGACACTCAGAACAACGTGAATGAAATGAAATGAAATTTTTGAGTTTTACGTCCCACGGTTATACCGGTTAGGCTAAAGGAGACGGTGATGATAAGAGATGAATGAAATTGTGGAATGAAGAAAGTGGGAGGAAACGGAAGAACCCCGAGAAAACCCACGCACACGGTGTTTGTCCACCACAAAGATCACTTGGCGGGAGTAGGGTTTGAACCCGGGACCCCAAGCACCAGAGGTGAACGCTCTACCACTGAGCCACCGCGGCCCCTTACAGAACAACGTGATAAAAGAAATAATGAAAGATAGAAAATATGAACGGAGAGAAAAATATTACAAATGAAAGGTGACATTTAAATAAGTAACTGTTGCATGAAGACAAAAGGTTATCTGATGACCGCAGTGGACGGAAATTCAATTTGTACCAAGTGAGCTGCTAGTGATGGCAAAATAAACAAAAAAAAAAAAAAAAAAAAAAAAAAACTAGAAACTTGTAATTACAACTAAATTTAAAATGAAATGGCAATACATACCTCTTTTACTTCCTTCCGATCATCCCTCTCTACTGGATCAAATTCTAATGAATCATAAATTCCCTAAAAGTGATAAAAAAAAAAAAAAAGAAATTATACTTCTAGTAATTTCAATTGTATGATTATAATTTTAAAAAAGAAAAACGAAAAGCTCTCAAGAAATATAATGCTGTAGGTTTACATGACAATCACTAGAACACTATTGAAGATTTATGATATGATTAAGAGTGGAGAAATTCGAATGTTGAACAGTCTTTAGTATCATCATCGCTATTTCACAATTCTGTCCTATTTTTTTTTAAATAACTGTTCCTGTATTTACTAGACGGTTTAGCTATTTATTTATTTATTTATTTATTGAAGTCAACTAGTAAATGAAACTTATCGAATTATGTGAAATTCAGAAAAGGGCAACATTTCACTTTCTATACTCAATACTGTATAACTTAAGATCTTTCAGACTGAGTAAAAATTTTCATGGGATAATGTTACATCAAAAAAATTAAATAAATAAACAATATACAGTGAATCACCAGAAAATAGTTAAAACATAAATCTCACACAGTACACATTACAAGCATTTTCACTAAATGCATCATCAGACATGGAGAGGAAATCGTTGGAACGAAACAAAGAAAAATACAATAATACAGAAAGAATAGGAATTTAACTGTGAAACGTCCATGCTGGAATGAAGAGTGATGTGGTTACGTAACAGAGCCATTCCATGTCAAATCAACACAATTTTCAAGCAAATTCTACCTTACCTTGCCAGTTTTAATGAAATCTGATGAAGTTCTTGGTATCACTGAAAACCCTGCATTTTTTAAGTTGATATGTAAACTGGTTTCGAAATTACAGGCCCCCAAAGCTCTCAAAATTTAATAGAAAAAATGTGTGAGTGGCAATTGCTTGATTGGCATTTGCGGTAGAACTAAAGGACACAGGGCAATGGTTACGGTGTTACTCTAATGTTTATAAAAAGAGCTTTAGATGGTATATAATACTACAGATTTTGTTTTAAATTATTTTTTTTTTCGAAAAATTCAAAAATTTGAATCTGATTTTACCAAAAAACGAATGTTTTAAAAATTTAAAACAAATATGCGAAACAAATATATTTGGATTATACGAATGGAAAACTGGAATTTTATTTTGAAATCATTTATAACAAGAGCTTCACTTCCAAACGTGGAGCTGAAATTTGCTTTAATTTAGGTTCTCGTTGCGAAATGGATGGAAATAATAATTTTGTGGCACAGGATGAGACACAAAGCTGTCACTGGACTAGTGAGTAAGCCACTGTTAATCTATTTACAGTTAAGAACAACGTCAGAGTGGCGCTAGCACCCCCTAGTGACTATGTTAGGGATATACCAACATACCGGTATCAGTATCAGTGATATCGGCCACTTTTGGGAGTATCGATATTGGTAAATGGACACTGATATTTACCGATACATTTTCCGAACTACTTTCAATTTGTTTAATATTAACAGTGACATTTATATTTCATCGGTTTCTTTTAGACTTAAAGTTGATCTAAATTATTATCAATTGTACAATCGATTTCTTTATGCATGTGTACGCCTTTGATTTGCACTACTCGTATTCAACTAATATTTTTAGTTCCTCGATGCCAAAATAGGTGAAGAAAATATAAAGGTCCTCAGTCAGGATCACTGGCGCTCGAAGAAAATTTTCTAGGTGGGCCATTCCATGGTTGCTATATTACATCTGGTATTTAATATACGTGATTTGCTATATTACGTATGCGCTTTCGTGAGCCAGGGAGGAGTCCCACTCTGCCCTCCACCTTCGGACGCCCATGGTCAGGATAACAGACCCGTCATTTGATCTCAAACGAGACACAGGTATCGTTCAGAAGAAAATGCTATGAAAGAAACCCACCAGACGCTCACTTTGTCAATATTTTCTCCTACTTACTGATTAAAAACAATTAATCCTAAAGTTAATAAATAGTTTTATCATTTTCGACTTCGATTAAATAGCTCTCTTATTTTTTTTTTATGGTATACACAGCAATACCTGGTTCAGCACGCATTATTTTGTAAACAATAAAAATTTGTAACGGTAGTATCCGTTTGTATTATATGTACGTAATACAGACTTACAATGTAACTATCAAAGTACATTATCACTCTAAATATCAATTACTGACGCTTGGAATTGAGCTTACAGTATAAGTATTTGCTGATTTTTAATTTATTTTATGTGAGGTGGATTAAATTTAGAGGAAATATATTTTTTGTGTGGAACCTAATATGAAATTCTGCTTTTTGTCTTTGTATGTCAAATTTTGGTCTTACATCTAATATAAACTATTACAATGTTGATCATTTCATTATTCTGAAAAGTTCTGATAATATATAAGAAATGTATCCAAAAGAATCGGTATCGGCCTCTTCAGTATCGATGAAAAAGTGGTATCGGTACATCCCTAGACTACGTCTGCTCTTCATACATGCGTTATTGTAATGTAGGTCAAACAATAGAAAACCATTCTTTTAAGTATACAAAAGTAGATGCTCCCCAAGTATTTTCTTTCCCCTACCCCTAAGAAATTAAAGCTGGCGTCGTCATTGTAGTGTACTATAAAGGGGAAACAAAAATAGCATAACAGTTATAATTGTGGAGTGTCTCGAACACAACGCTACGGTTGTGTACTACTTGAGAAACCAATTTAGACTGAAAAAGATATATTACTAATCGATGGATCTAGTGCACAGTCAAGATGTAGGCAGCCCGAGCAAGTCTGCAGTATTCATATGATAATACAATTCTTCATTCCGGTACCTTTTCGATTGGGCAGCTGCATACCGGAGTGCATTTTACATTTGTCAGTCGAGAAGAGTTCTCTGAATCAGCAACATTCCTACAAAATCGCTTCAAAAAAGCACAAACAATCCCTGGAACAAAAAAATTCACGCATTTTTAATTCCTTCAGCTCCAGATGCTCCAAAACTTTTCTGTAAATATGCTTCGTATTGCTAAAGATCATTGGAACAGGCGCACATCAAATTTGACAACAAAAGCTGGCAGTGGCAGACATAAGGGGCTACATTACTGCAATGTATAACAACAAGTGAAAAGGTAACGTATGTTTTGGGGAAAGATCAAGTGAAAGTGACGTTTCTGTATTCAGCTGGCCCATCTCCAACTTTTGTGTATCATGGGTTAGATGTCCTCCGGATCTATTGAATAGATGTCCTATGTAAGGTGAATCCTGTGACCCCAACAGGCCGACATGTATTGAAAACCGAATAAATTTTAGTCCAAAGGAAGTTGAAACAGTATCCAGAGAAGACTTGAACTTCCAAATGTGGAAAGAAACCTCGTCAGTTTTCTTCTTTGAATGCTGGTGTTATTAATACATTCGATTGTTTCTTTCATGTGATTATTTATTTGTTTGATTATTATTATTACTTAAATTAACACAAGTTTCAAAGAAATGGCTCAATGCGTTTAGAAGTGGAAACTCTTGTAGCAAATAGTACCATGCTGATGTCAAAATAAAATTCTTGGCATACATTCACAACAGCCAGAGTACTGTTTTCATTTTTTTTTTTTTTTTTTTAATTTTCAAGATAAGCTTTATTGATAAAATCAAATTCAACATTTTCGAAAAGAGTCTTTAAAAACATACATTCTACAGTGTTATATATCGTTTGAAAGCTGTTATCATAAGCTTTAAAATGACACCTTAACCAACGTCGTGAGCCCTTTAGATCATCCGCAAATGCCAATGGAACAAATGTTAGTCATGCAATGTTAGTAAAATTTGAGAACTATGGGGGTCTTGTAATTTAGAAACCGGTTCACAAATCAACTTCAGCTTTTCGCTTGATCCATACACTAATGATACCGATCAGAATACAAAATATCACTGCAATTTGTAGGGGTCAATGCGAAACTGTGTGTTGATTTGCCACGAAATGGCTCAATAGTGTTATCAGGCTCAAAATACATGAAATTAAGTAGGAGCAAATAAAACTAATGGGACGGGTGAATCGATAAGAATGCAGGAGAATAAAGGAATAATAAATGTGAGAGAAAAACTTGTATCATATAGGGAAAGGATTTGTAAGAACAAGGATTGAAAAAGAAGATATAAATCAATCAATTAGCAAAAAACAATATTAATCATTAAAAATGGGACATCATGCAGGAAAAGTAAGTAGGAAAACTAACTGCAAAATATTATTTTAAAAAAATGACAAAGATGAAAAAGTGTGTGAAAATCCGACTAAGCGTAGTGAGGTAGAGTGTCCACACTGGCAGTACTCTCACGCAATTCAGAGTACTCTCACGCAATCCAATATGAAGCTCATCGGGACGCTTCACAGCTACTTCCTAGATCTTTATTTTTTCTTCTATTCTTCCTATCTTTATGTAGTTATTTAATTTTTATTCTTCACCTCGAATATCTTTGTTTCAACTATATACATAATCACAATACTATTGTTACCACAAATAACTGAGAATTGTACCTAAAATTTTCTCCAACGCATCCTTCGAAGAAGGTCAAAATAATAAACATATACTAAGTAAAAATCAGGGTGGAAAAAAATCATGATTTTTTTAAAAATCATTTTTGTTGATTTAAATCAAATCTTTCTCCTCGTATAATGCAAGTCGCGAACTGAAGAAAAAGCATTAGGAATCAGTATTAAATGCTAATTTTGCCATTTAAGTGAAAGTATTGGGGTTAAATTTTGAATTATCCCCAATCGTTAATCTATATCAATCCCAAACAATGTTTTTTTTAACCCTTTTAAATTATGGCTCTTTTTAAAGGTAAATTATAGACTTTCAGGCAAGCAGCTACAGCATCATCCCTATTTATCCTAGGATAATGATACATACATCACTCTTTTTAGAATATAACAGCTTTTGAAATGGTAACATTCACATTTCCCTATCATGTCCCTGAAGCGGAAAATTTTGAGAGTAATCGGCATTTTTATTTTTACTTTTTTTAAAAAAAATTTGATCCCCTCTGGATTCCCCTGTGTTAACGCACAGATCTCAAAATCAACAGGGAAATACTAAGGGGTGTACTAAATGTGTGTACAAAATTTCAAGCTTCTATCTTGAGTAGTAAGGGTGAGGAAATTATTTAGCAATGAGCTAAGAACACTCCCACGATGACCCGGATGTAATATAAAAATTTCCTCAGACATCCCTATTTATCCTAGGATCATGATTTGTACATTATTCTCTTCAGAATAAAACAAATTTTCAAACGGGTTCCTTCAAATGTTTCCATTATGTATCTGGGGCGGGTAAATCACGAAAAAAGGAATTTTCTGTTAAAAATATCTTTAAAAAAAATTACCTCTGTGGACCCCTTCCCCTGTTTTAAGGCAGAGATCTGAAACAAATCTGAAAAATACTGAGGGGTGCACTGAGTAAATGTGCAAAATTTCAATCTTGTAGGTGCAAAAGTAAGCCCGCGAAAAATAATATTCTCCAGATTCCCGTATAAAACAGGATCTCAGATAAGTTTCCTGAGACATCCCTATTTATCCTAGGAGCATAGTAGTACATCATTTTCTTCAGAATAGAACAGCCTTTGAAACGGTACCATTCATATGTCTCCATCTGAGGCGGGAAAATCACGAAAAAAGCTATGTTTTTGTTAAAAATATGCTTTCTAAAACATTTTTGCCCCTCTGGACCCCGCTATTTCCACAGAGAGATCTGAAAACTTCTGAAAATTATTAAGGGATGCACTGAACGAGTGTGCAAAATTTGTCTTCTGAATGCAAAATATAACCCGCCAAATAATAATAATAATAATACGCATAACAAAAAATATCATCTTTTTAAATTTATGACGTCATTACACACTATGCCTCAATGCAAAAAGACGTGAAAGCATATATAACGTGTTCCAGAATGCCTCCAGTCTTGAAGAAAACGAAGTAAAAAGCCTTATTGGTACTTTTTTAATCGAATAATGAAGATTCTACCCTATCACCTAAAAATATAATATAATTTAATTATATAATTTAAAAGGTTAAGCATTAAGGAAAAAGTACAGCAACCTTTATCAAAATGACACTTTTTTTTTCACAAAAGTTACTTATATTTGGCAGGGGCCTATTTTTAAAAACTCGGAACTAGCTTGCGGTGTGAAATACATAAATTTCGCCTAAAGTTATAAAACAAAAAACAAAAATGGAGAGGGGATAGGACCCTCTAAATACACCCTATTATCTAGGAACAAACAGAGACGCACAAAAAAGAATTTTCGTCTTAAATGTCGATAGTGATTTCCCCGTTGGAATAGTTAACGATCTTAAAACCCAAACCCATTGTTACGAAAAGAAGAAAGCAGGATTGCTCCGTTACCTGTTCAAAACGAGATTTTCCCTAATCATCCTCTGCATGACATTTGTTTTCATACTATACTTCACATTTGAGTCTCATTGTACCATGATTATTAACTTCCATAATCGAAATAACAGAACAAAAACGGGATTTTACTTATTTTCACTTTAAATTAATTTATTTCGGAATTCGATTTAAATCAATCCACCCTGGTAAAAATTCTACCTAATTTAACATACAGTATCATTTTATTAAAGCAGTCATCAAATTTGAGAAATAACTTCCAGGTAAGTTCACCTTCATTTTGAACACTGCTCTTGTAATCCGATATAACGCATACATGAAAACGAAAATTAGCATTCAAATTCAAAGGAACCCAACAAAGCTGAAACTTCTTCCTCAATGGTTATATGAATCATCTGATTACTGAAAATCTTAAGCAAAAACAGTAAAGCGTATAAAATTGATAATTTTGTATTACAATGAAGTATAATTAATTTTCAAAGGAGATAAGCATGAAACGTATCTTACTGATTTCTATATTCCTTTACTGACGTCTATAGGAGATTCTTCTGAACGGCTTTGGCCACTTAATTCTGTGCCTTTTTTCACCAAGTTAGGTTACATACATGAAGATCGATTCTCATTATAAAAACATTAGATGCAACGGTCCTAAACTTGAAATGAAACTCGCTTGAACTAGTTGTTTGTGTAGAATTTTTTATCGGAGATTTTTTGCGATATACTGATCCTTCTGTAGACACGAAATAAACATTTCCTCCATGGAATTCAATCATTTTCATTCGTAAAGATACTATTATTTGAAGATTTTAGCCTCTGATCTCAATACTATTATAAGACTTTTGAGCCGAAGTGTGGCATGAAGTAGCAACTTAAATGAATCAAATCTTCAGGGGAAAGTTCCTCGGAGTGGTTAAGTATTATCGTATGAACCATTCCGAGATGTTAACTTCTAAATTACCCCGAGGAATTGGTGGTTCTACTATCTCTATCCCTGTAGCCAGGTGATTCATAGCAATATATTTTACATTGTACTAATTCCATATTTTCCAACTATCTAAAATAAAACTCTCTCTCTCTCTCTCTCTCTCTCTATATATATATATATATATATATATATATATATATATATATATATATATTTATATATTTATATATATATAAAAGGTAGGGGTAAAACAACCTCCTTACTAACTATAATCGAGTAGGACAGCGTAATAACGAAGAGCAGATCCTCTTCGAAGAAGTAACTAGTAAAATAAATTTCAACAAAACTTCATTCTACAAAACACAAAACGTAATTAAAATCTCAAAATGCATCCCATCACGTAAGATTACTGAAAACTGTGATACTTTTGTGTTTCACAATAGTAAATGGAGACTTTACATTAAGGAACGTCACCTGAATTAGACAAAAGTTATTGACTTTTGTCTTATACTAAATAAGAGTTCAGTACAGGTTCTAGTCTTTTCAGTTTGATGATTTTCAAGTGTTTCATTAGGTAATCGTTTTCAAACTGTAACAACTTACTACTAAAATAAATGTAAAAGAGCAGCTAGAAGGATAACAATTTGTTCATGATCAGAGAAACAGAGATGAAAATGAAATGAAATCTTTGAGTTTTACGTCCCACGATTATGCCGGTTAGGCTAAAGGAGACGGTGATGATGAGTAATAAATGAAATGGTGGAATGAAGAAAGTGGGAGAACCCCGAGGAAACCCACGAGCACGGTGCAGAAACAGAGATGGATTCCTATGAGTGGCATATTCATTAAACGGTTTATGTGAAAGAAATGTATTAGAAACTAGAATCTTGAAGTAAATTATAATAATAAAACAAGAAAGACAGTGTTGGGTCAGTGAAATTCAAAGAGCAAAAATATGCGACTGAGCTGTGAATGAACATGTCTCCAGCTCTTCTTGCTGATGAACTAACACCTACATTACAAATCTTTTCCAAGCCAGTCTTACGTTTCTAGCTCTTCAGGAAGAATCTCAACCTAGTTTACATAAAATGAATCAACCTGAAGAGTAAACAATTTACAGGCACACTTGGTTAGAGAAGGACTGGGTACCGAAAATGTGTACCTGCATAGAAACAAACACACGGTTCGATCCCAGACCAAGTCCCATACTTTCTCTTTAAATTTTATTGAATCTACACATACGGAGGATCTGCTTTTCAAAATACTGGATGTTCTATACATTTAAATATGGTTTTAGGAATTTCTACCGACTTCTCATAGAGGATAAAGCTGAAACAAGGGTTAAAGAATTATAAAATAATAGCTCCAACAATTGTTTTTTTCCTCAAGAGTACCACGATAGGTACTTAATTTGCTTGCTTTTATTAGTCAGGAAAAATGCCTGCAAACAAGGATCTACTCAGTGACAAATATATCCGTCCAAGGAAGCGTTGCGAAGAAACACAGAATAATTTCGGCAACGAAAATAATAATTGATATCAATGGGTGAGATCAACAATTCTAGGAAGAGAAATGATAGACGGGAGCGTGTGGTAGTTACTCTTAACATTTATAGATGGAATCATGTTTTCCACCAGTGGCAGTACTTCAGCTGAAATAAATTATAGTTAAGTATAGTGGTACTTATAAAAGAACACAAACAATTTGGATAAGAAATGTTGACTGGAAAATCTGTGAAGATCGAATGGTGCACCATCTTCAAAAATGTACAAGTACAATGCAGTAAAAGAGAGAAAACTACTCCTCGATAAATTCTGTACAAACGATGTAAATTTTAACGAACTGTACGTATAGAATTCGTAAAATATACCCGAAAATGCATTTGTGCATATCAACAAATTCTCGGTCCGCCTTCGTATTTACGGCAATAGTGTGATGCAAGAAATGAGTAGTATGCCGTGGCCATTTTACGCTAGGTGTATTAAAATTACGATCATGATTTTCAATGATGGGAAGACGAAGAGAGATGAAATCCTGTCAGTGAACTAAATCCACAGAATCGTTTTACTACGAATGGACACCAAACAAATGATCTCGAGAGTAAAATACAAATTGTTAATTAGGAAGCAGACTGGGAATCGTAGTTGTTACCACGCCGGCACGATAAGCACAACAAGGTTCGATTTTCGACCCAGCCGAATGGTTTTCACTCTTTGATGAATTCAGAAACTTAATTTCTCCTCTTTGGGGCAGACGTTGGCTCAGTAATACAACGCTCACCTCTGATGCGAGGGGTTCCCTGATTCGAACTCAGACTGGGTCAGTTTGTAGTGAACACAGTGTCCGTGTAATTTCTCAGAGTTCTCTAGTTTCCTCCCATATTCTCATTTCACTAAATATTTCATAATAATTCACTTTCATAATCACGTCTCCTTTAGCCTGAAGGATACACACATGGGACCTTAACTTAGAAATTTCATTTCAGACTTCCAAACTATGCTATGTATAAGTGTCGCAAGTCTTAAAAAACGGCCGTCTACCCGTCTGTTGACAGGTATCAGAGCAAAACCGGTAAGATATATTGAGAAATCAATTTTTACAATTGAATCTGTATCCCAAGAACAGGTTCTCTATCCTCCGTTAACCCTTTATTCAAATCGTAATTGGTCCAAATTCACTAGTACTCTCAGTTTCAACACTTATTTACATAAAGCAAAAACGGTAAGATATATCGAAAAGCAGTTTCAACATCGAAGAATGGGTTTTGTCTACCTGTTCAAACTGGAAGTACTGAAAAATCTACGATTTTATAGGCATTTATGCATAGCATAATTTGGAAGTCTAAAAATACTTACGTAATTCTGTGTGATAGTTTTGTACCACTATCATAGTGGCACTAATCTGACATAGCCGATTGCTTCGAGATGCCTTACCTGGGAGCCAGATTTCGAAGACTTTTACGGTTACGTATCATGGGTTAGCACACTGGCTTTACATACCACTACAGTTCATCACTAACTTCCTTATGAAGTACTCCGTGGTTAGATGCAAACATTTCGCATTACGTATTTGGATGTGATAGTATATGATGATGGTAAAATTCCCATATAATTTGATAACAAACATATTCCTCTTTTTAACTTAAAATATAAATTTCTTCCAGAAATTTTACTAATCTCTAGTTCTAGATTCTGTATCGGCACCTTAAAGGCTTGATGGTTGAATTGTTGTAAAATAAGATTTTCATGTACGGGCTGCTGGTCCGTCCCATAAAGTTCAGCTATACGATGTAGGTTGAATGTCGTATACCCTACTACAAATGGCTTGGCGTCGGATAGATTGATTCGGAGTTTAAAGTCCCGTTTAAAGCACTGAAGTTACGTAGAACGTGGACACACACATTTACGTCAAATGCAAACAACGAGCTTCCCAACTAGTAATCGAATTCGGGTCTCCTAAACTAAATGTGGTAACGCTGACCATTTAGCCACGAGGAAACCTTAGTGAGAGGTAAGCAAATAAATTAATGTGAATTTCTCTAAGCCATCTTGGTGCGCCACTCAACTTGATTCGCATGAACTAACGGTGCCATTCTAATTTACGTGACCAAAGATTTGTAAAATTTACTCAAGAAATACAGAATATTTCAAAAGAGGAACATATAAGTAATCAACACACACCGGAATCTTACCTCTCACATCCGTAATGTTAAAAAAAAAAAAAAAAAAAAAAAAAAAAAAGTAATCCAATCCCCTTTTTTTACTATATTAAATTCCATAAGGAAGCCATGATAAACAGTTCATATGTCAGTGCAGTGCAGTGTGCTTCCACTATCTTCGCTCACGTGCATACCCACCGTCGCTCACATGCCTGCTCCCTACGGACGCACCCGTGCTGCTGCGAACCAACAAGTTTCACCCTACCCTTCCACGGGTTAGATACAATTTGTGCTTTATAATGGTCATTTATAGCACAAATTGGTTGGTGTTTTTTGAACTATCATTATTATGGTATATGTTCGCATACTGCTTTTATAAGGATAACGGCTAAGCCCTAGGGTCAATATACATTCAGAAATAAAACATGAGATACTAGTGGTCGATTTCGTGAAGAAAAATGACATGATTTCATGTATGGTTCCCTAAACTAGAGACACACTGAAGTAATTAATCCTTAGTACTGATTAATCACCTGCATATACTATTCTAGCTCAGACAGAAACAATTATGCTAGTAGTTGATTAGCTGATATCATACGACCCAATTGAATATAGCTACGATAGCTGATTAGTCATGGACTGTAATGTCAAGATTTTCGTTCTAATAATGCTTCAGCAAAAGAGTTCTTGCGCTCGTGTAGTGATCAGATCGACGTATTAGTTACTCAAAGGAATATCTGTAAACAACTGAATACAATTGTAAACACCATTCAAAAGCGACAGTAAAGAAATACCTGCATCACTGTAACTCCGAGTTCTTCATTGCTTGCTCTCCTGAGATTAGACGAAATTACTTTCGCGACGTTTTGTAAATATATTCCCTGAATAGGTTCGGCCGGCAAGCTGTCTTTCGGATGGGAAAAAGGTTCTCGTAACATTCCACTCTTCATATCTTTTACAAATTTAGAGTTATTTAAGTACACCATTGGTTTTGAAACGTTTGTCGTTGTAAGACGATACGAACCGTGAACTAAACATAACAACGTCCAAAACAACACACACTGAAATATATCACACATTTTTGCGTCTATCCTACAACAAATCTCTCCCATCACTCTGACTTTCCGCCAATAAACAATTACAAGTTTTTCTTTCATGTTTTCATAATAGCACCAGACACCCTGGGAAACTTTCCTTCACTTCTATACATTCATATTCCATTTTTTGTGAAATATAAAACAAATGCAACTTTGTAAACATTATCTTCACAGCATTGAGGGCATCCATTGTGATTGTATATTTTGAAACAGTGTTAGTAGGTTATTAGTCTTAAATTTGCAAAAACAACTTCACAAACTTAACATCCAAGTACTATATCAACCATTCCCCAAACAGATCAAGTTTCCTATGTTTTGAGCTGTTGATCTTAATTACGTTCATTTACCAAAAATATCATAGGTAAACGTTATTTATTGTGTGGATATCCATGTAGATTAAAAATATCCAAATATATGTATTATGGTGCTATCCTTTTTTAATGGTGCACGTAAAATCTACGGAAGAAATATGTTACTTGATTTCACAATAGGATTGTATACATGGTTATACACGATCAAAGAAAAGAACAAGAGTTGTTCAAGATCATTCAAGACTATTTCATGTAAAAGACTTCAGCACTGACGTCATTTTTGTCATGCATTCAATAGTTTGATTAAGAGATTTCGTTTCGGTAATGTTCTAAACAACGCAAATCATGAGCATCCGATAGCTAATCAGTGCTCGAATTCATTACAAGAAAACAAGCAACTATATTGCTGTCGTAGGACAGAGCAACAGTTGTTGAAATAAAACATTTTTTTATGAATCTTTGCCCTTTATACGACGTTCATAATGTGCTTTATCATAAACAAAAGCAATTGTTCCACTAGAAGACATTGCTAATAATCCTACTGATAATTTACACAAGAGGCAGATCTAGCCCCGGATCGGGGGGCTAGGCCCCAGGTTTTGAGTGAAAAAAACTAATTTAACCTAATATTTATATATTTTTGAAAGTTTATAGTAAACTTATGATGTACCTATCATAGTCTGGCTTTTGGTTGGCCCCCAGTTTATACCTTCTAGATCCGCCACTGTATACACGACTTTATGTACTTACAGTGCTTGCATGCCAATAGTTACTCTTAAATTATGAAGGCAATAAAAGCATATATATTAACACGAGAATTTACTGTAGAGGAATATCGGGTGCAGGTTAAGAATAGGCCGTCACAACATACAGGGTAACTGGTAATTCGATGCATTCCTTGCAAGGGAATATTCTACAAGTACCTCGGAACATTTTCACCTATATGAACTAGTGGCCGCAAATCAATAGTTTCCGAGTAATTTGCACATGTATGATTTCTGTGAAATGTTCCGGCTAACGAGAGCTGCGTGAAAAAGTTTCACTCTGACCTACTTCCAATATCGTAGAGCGATGAAATTTTATATTTGTAATCATGTATACTACGTAGGTCATGTGGAATGTACAGCTCTTAACTCTGCACCGTTGCTGTGTTATAGGTCCGAACGTGAAGTAAGGTGTAGTGGCCCAAAACCCATTACTGCACTTCAGATAGCAGCGTGGTAACATCGCAGAAGTACTTGCCAATAGGAAATGAGTGCATGGTTGGAAAGAGGTGGAATGAAGATGGTATGCGGTCAAGAGAAAATGCGAATTATGACGGATTTCATACCCAGGGTCCTGCATCTGTCTGGCCAACATTCGAACAGTGAACGGGTGTGTTGTTTTCCAGGAAGGGGGCACCTTTTGTCAGCATGCCACGCTAAGAGATTTCACAGAATCCCGCAACGCATGCAGCAGTGAGGCATAGTATATTCTGGTAATTGTGATACCCTTTGCTTGGAAAGCAAGTAGTAATATCCCATGCTGATCCGAAATAAACATGATTCCACTTTGGTCGCTCAGAGTTGAACACGGACTTCCTTTGGTGGTGTCATGTCGGCAAGCTCCTATTGCAAAATTTTTGTCTTTGCATATTAAAAACGCTCTATCTCTACTCTCCTCCTTCTTTCAAGAAGAATAAGTACATATAGAGATATTTCAATTCCGTCGTCCTGGATCAAATATGTATGTAATATGTAATGTGTAATGTAATAGTAACCTTTATGGAATATGTAACCTTTTCTTATTTTCATTTCATTCCTCCTCCCTCTAATAATGAAGGGAATAGTGAATAATGACGATGATAAAGGTGATGATGGCAAAAGCAATCACGTTATTATATGCTTGTTAAAGTCTAGAGTTTATTTTCAGCATTGATGAAACACAAGACGTGGATCTACAGTTTAAGGTGGAATCCGAACCATTTAAATGTATTCAAGGCCATTGAGTAATAATATAATATAAGATGTTTCAGCTGCTCTTCCCGCTGAAAATGTGGAGACTGTGGCGCCGCCACTTAAGGAAGTTGGGTACCACGAACTACGAAAAGCAAGAACGAATCAAATCATTCAGAGCTCTTGAGTCTCATAGAATTAGCCAATGATACACTTAGCTACTGCCAGTAACAGACGATGCAGTTAGTTTCAACTCTAGTCGGTAGTGTCGCCGAGTCACTTTTGTTGCATTGTGGGAACGATTTGAATTTCCATTACGAATATAGAGAGTGATTCATCAGGGTAATCAGTGTTCAAGGCTTTCCCACCGGGAATCAACTCGCGACTATGTCTGTGGAGAAAGATTTATTATTATAGTTGTACTCTTTTATTTCGCCTTTTTTACTCTGTAGTATTAGTTATTTTTCACACTTTCCCTCTTATTTGCTATTTTCATTTTTCACCATTTTTCTCGCAACCTTCTTTGCAAACAGTTTCCACTTGAGTTGCTGCTGTTTCATTCTTAGGAAGTAATATTGTGCGTGATATGACCCACCCACCCCTTTACTGTTTTCTTCTTTTCAAATACCTGCTAAGACTGACTTGGTCACACCCTTTTCCGTCATTCAACTGAATACTACTTCAATATGGCCGCTCGCGACAGTTGATCGAGAGGACAGAGAGGTTGACGACAGGGCCAGTTCTAGGCATTTCTAAAGTGTAAGCAAACAACATTTAGGCGCCCCCACGTAAATAACAATAAAAGAATAGAAAGCTGTAATGGAAAACACGTCTTCAAATAACTGTTACAATTGTAAATTTTCTCACTATCTGTAGTCTTCTTGTAAATATTAACGAAAAATGGCAAAATTGATTGCCATTAACTAACTGATTGTAGATGAATACTTAACGAAGTTCCCATTTTGATCATTAATAACATTTTTAATAAATAAGTACAAGACATTACTAAGATATAAGATGTATTTGATAAGTACAATTCAAACATAAAACTCACTAGCTTTAAGTCAAACATTAACACAGGTTTGATTTTGTCAAAGAGGTATATTCTTATGCTTCGTTAAAAGCATATTTACATAACATTTTCTAGTGATACAATTATGGAAATTAGCTTAATTTCTCGTTTCCTTTGTTATTAAAAAGTTAATGTTTTGAAGACACTGTTCTAGCTTTCAATTTGACAAAATCTCTTATTAATTCATCCGTATCCATTTCATTGAGTATGTCATTTTCAATGGCCATCAATGCTAGTCAATTTAATTGTTCTTGAGATATAGTTGATCTCAAATAATTCTTTATTCATTTTAGCTGAACTTGTTTAATACACAACAAATGACAAAAGTGTGTGCCTTAATAGATACATAACCTAATTTGTCTTCGATTCAGTGGCGGAACTTCAAAACCAGGTCCCCCAACAAAAATTATTTTCAGGGCTCTTTAAACCTATAAAACAATTCAGTCCGTTCATGTCTCATTGCAACATAGATGTTCGAAATCAGATAATGAGTAACACAATGTAAACACAAACAGTAGTGTACGAAAGATTGTTCTTTTGGGTACGAACATTTTTCGGAGTGGCCTATAAAACGCAAATAATTTTGTGTATTTCCTCCCTGAAATTGTGCTAATTTTCTTAAAAAATAAAAGTTCTGGGGGATCCAGACTCTTGGAGCACCTCTGTTGATGCAAATTGAACACAAATAACAAATAATTAAAACTCTACTTTGCATTAGGATTGCTACCAAATGTTTAAAATTAACACTTCATCTAAATTTAATAGAGAATGGGTTGATAACGATTGTTACACTGTTATAATACAAAGAGCTGTAATGTATACGCTGATATGAATGAAAGTGAAAGTTCTGACATAAAAGTGTCACTTATAAGCCTAATCACCTTTCCATTACAGTTACTCTTCCCAGTTATATGCACATATACTGCCTGAAAACAATTGTATTCAAACAAGTGTTGAAAAGCATTACATTTAACGCAGACCCGTAACCGAAGAGGCCGTATCCTTCAATTTTATTTTAACAATTAAATTACTGGAATCGAGTAAAATAAACTTAATGTTTCAAACTTTTGTCGACTTGCAAATGCTTCGTTAACAATAACTGGAGAAGTGGAAAGAAACTTTTTTGAGCCTACGTCTGCCTCTCATCTTCTTTCAAGTTTCGTAGCTTTCTTTTCTGATAAAATGTTCACCTGTTTTTCTCTTTTATCGTTGGCCATTATTATTACATGAAAAACAACGTGCTATTGAAAAATGAAAGCACACATCATTATAAATAAATAAATAAAATAAAACGAAACGACTCAGGATAGGAACGAAAATGCTGACGATTGACAAATGGACTAGTAGACATTGACGAAGTGATAATTAAGCAGTGGGCAGCGATTTCGAGCCACTGATATTAGGAACTAAAGTTAAAATTTCCTTCAGAAATGATAAAAAAATCCATGTGTACCTCCCACTTTTCTTAATATTCGCCCCCTTCCTGGACCAATGGACAACGAACACCAATCGCTTGAACTTTGATAATGTGCATTTAATTTACGCTTATCTTTTTTAACCTTTAACTGTGGCCACTGAACCCAAGTACTATGTCGGAGACACTGTTTATGACAAGGTGGAGCACCCTTGAAGACATTTCTTTCTACTGTGATAATGCCACCCAATCCATAAACAACCTGTGCAGTTGACTTCTTTCTGTTTGTTGATCCATTTATATTCAAAGACATATTTGGCAATGATATTCTCTAGCAAGGTCGCGAAAGGGTTGTTGAGAGAGGAATGAAGAGTCTGTTATACGATATTTGTATTTTGTGCATATAGTAGGATTGTGGAAAGAATGCCGCTGTCTTTAGTCGTACTACCGTAGTGCTTAATATAACATCTATTGAAAATTTCCCTACATTTTATCTCATATTTGTAAAATCTCCCCCTTTCCCTCTTTAAAAAATATCCCTGCGCCGCGGAAAATTTCCCTCAAACCAGCATCACTTGTGAGTGTGGTATTGGCGTCAATTGATGTACGAGTCCATTTTAATTGTAAAGGGATGTCTTACAGTCAACCATGCAAAGATTCGATTTTATTGTTCTTTTGATGTATTTTGTCTGTACAATATTTATTTGAAGCTATTTGGAAAATTTTTCATCATAACATTTTCTATACTAAATATTCACATTTAAAACACGAAATTCATTTTCCAGTTTGGCGCTCTCTTCACGTGGCGCCTTCTGCGAACGCGTAGTTCGCAGGATTCAACATCCGGCCCTGGTTGACGATGTGGTCCAACAAGGAAACAGAGAAATCGAAGATGTCCAAGAGGTATCGATGAGGAAATCAATGAAGTCCAAAGTTAGAGCAGGATAAGTCGACGGTGTCCCAAGAGCTCCCTGAAGAATGACAGTGTCGGATAAAGACCAGAGTGATAGGTGGAGATCTCGAAGTGTTCCGAAATGAACCAGGTTGCTTTACTCATAACCAGAAGATAATAAACTTTCTCCATACGCTTGTCTACCAGTATTTTCTGCAGCTAGGTCTTCAGGGCACAGTCTTTACTTTTTTGTTTGTTTTGGAACTGTGACATTTTTGTTAGGATATTCAAAGCTGAGTAAGAGATAGAAAAGGGGCAGTATTTCATCAGTCGGAAAAACAACAACTCTACAAAAGATGTATTAAGAAACACTAATGTCGGTTAGCATAAAACTACTTGAAACTCCAAGAAATGTTATATATAAAAGCCTAGTAGCCTAGTGGCTTAGTTCGACTTCTTATTTTTACAAAGAAATATATACGTATTTAAAATAAATATTTCACTATTCTGTTCTTTACACCTTCACATTTGATCACACCATACACCAAATTTTATCACAGCGATAATGCCACTACTACTCACAAAACTTCCATTGGATTGGTTGGTTGAATTAGAGTTTAACGCTTCCCTCAGCACCGAGACTATTCAAGACCTGGTCCTTCAGCTTTACGTAGGACTCGAACCACTTGAGTTCCCACCGGGAATCGAACCCGGATCTCCTGCAGTGAAGACGCTAACTATATAGCCACAACACTTCCATTGGAATTGGACATAAACATTAATATTATAAACACTGTATTGTCATTAACAGTCATTCATAACGTCAATACACCACGAACTTAACACACCCAACAAACCGGACATACTTTCTCCCTTCACCCCCTTTCTTCCAATAGCCTGAGAGAGAGAGAGAGAGAGAGAGAGAGAGAGAGAGAGAGAGAGGTTAGTCTCGAAGATTTGGAAGTGAGTAGTATAATTTGGTTACTTCTAGCCCACTTTCCCTCCTCCCAGTACTTTGACAAATATTATTTAACACAGAAGGTTAGTGCAAATACAATTCTAAAGTGAGATTGGGCAGAATGCTTTGCGCACAGGCTTTTATGACACTTAAAATCATAAAAAAACTTACATCTAAAAACTTATAACTAAAACTACAACTGTTCTATCTTCTAATGACCCCATGGTAGGGTAGTTACTCCATCTTCTAAAACACATCTCTTATCATCTACACAACTTAAAGCTAACTTATTTACTTCTATACTGTACAAATAGTGCTTGTAACTTCTTATCAAATTCATCTTCTTATGGTAGTCTCTTTGATTGAATAAACAGTCCTTATAATCGCTAAAGGAAAGTTCTGTACTTATAACATTTTTCTTAACTCATTTTGCTTTTTTACATCTATTTTTTCTAACTTAATTGAAAACATTTTTGATCTTAAACCAACAAATTCTTCTATGATTGTTCCTTTAAGTTCATCTTTCATCTTACCAAGTATTTTCTTATTGACTTGTGGTATCTTATACATGTTATCTTTAATCACTCGTGTCGAAGTAATCAATATAATTTTTCATGTTCTCATACACATCTTCTGTTTGAATATGGTATATATAGCTATCGGCATCTGTATAACATACTTCTAACTTGTCTTGGTATTTTGGCTTCATCACATTATAATGGAAGTTGTACATTAAATATTTTCATAGATCTAAGATACTCATTCCAACATATATTGGTTTATTGAAAGTTAATTTTGTTTTATTCTTTATGATTGCACATAGTTTCTCAGAATAAATAATTCTATCTTTAAAATTTGGTTTAGCAATTAGTTTTTCTACTCTTGCTGGATCACATTCTATGTTTATAGGTTTACACCACTTTCTAATATTTTCCATAGTCTTTCCAAAAACTGAATTGTTCATTAGCTTATAAAAGTCTTTCTCAAAGTCATTTATTGCTCTAGTTCTTATCTGTGTGTTTAAATCTATGTAATTCTTTAACCAATCTGATTGTTAAAACTCTATTACTCGATGAATTTTCTTAAGTTTTAATCCAAGTGATAAACATTGTTTTAAGTTTCGATAGTGAATTACATATTTTTCCTTATCGTATAAAGTTGTTAACAGTTTTGATTGTTTTGAACCAGGTGGGCACATGTTTTGAGGTGCTAATGGGTAGTCTTTGTGATAGTCACTTAATTCTTTCGGATATTAAGATCTACTTCTAATATATAAACTTCCTCACAAATATCAGGAACATTTGCAAAATCTGTTTCTCTTATTTCGTCTCCATTTAACCATCTAAATCCCTTATACGGTAGATATTGATTCATTGCCCACCCCTACAAGTTGTTAGCATCCAAGTACATTAAGTAAGAATCTTCTTTATTTCCATCGTAACCTTCCATATATTTGTTGTTTGCTTTTACATATCTTTTACTACATTGTGAAATCCCACCTCTTATGCCTTTCTCTACCATCAAGACCATATTGTAATCTGTTAGTAACTCTAGTTTTATATTTGTTGTCTTTAACATTGCATCCAAGCTAAACCTGGTGCTGTCATATACCAAGCTGGATCAAGACCATAAGCTTTAAGACATGTTTCTCTAAAGTTTTCAAACACATCTGCTAATAACAACACATCAGTTTTTAGATATAGGCCATGGTACTGCTCGAGATTATTAATCTTAAATGTTTTCCACATTTTCTTTGCATGCTTATAATCCTCATCACTTATATGTGTGTTGGTAAGCTTGTTGAAGAATGCTTCATTTGGTGGTAATTGTCTCTGTCTAAACTTATTCCAGTCACTAACATAATCATATGGGTAAACACCTTTTCTTGTTACAAGGTCAAATTTCCTTTCGATAGAAGTGTGGTGTGTGAGTCATTTGTTCTCTCGTTAGGTTTGATGATAATTTGTCTAAACTACATGCCATAAATCTAAATGAATCTACGAATTTTAATTTGATAGTTCCAACTTTTTACTGAATGATATATAACGTTGTTCGTTATTAGGTATAATTCTATTTGCTCTTTATTACATCCTAGTTCTTTTATAAGCAATTGGGAGTCATATCCTGATAAGTTATTATAATCACTGGTACAAACTTAGGTACTGTAACTTTTAAATTACAGTTGTTACATAATGCAGCTACAAACTCTCCTGTTATATGATCATGATGTTTAACTTTGTTTTTTTGGAGTATATTTTACTTTACAGTAAAAGCAAGATTTAGATTTGTTGAACTCTTTTAACTGTTTAGGTGTTAAAGGTAATTCGTTATTTCCTCTATATATGTTCGATATTTGTTTGGCTTCTTTCTTTAACATTTTTATGAACTTCTTAGCTGCATCTTTACCTCTATACACAACAGGATCTATTTTACTTCCATGACTTTTTACAATATAGTAACAGAATCCAGATGGCTTATGCTGATGATATTTTTTGGTATATGAGTCATCTTCTGGATAACATTCTTCGCAACTCATAACCATATGCAATAGACATTCGAAATCAGCATAAATCACAAATTGCATCTTCATTGTATATTGATAGCTCTGAAATTCAACGTATGTATCTTCTGGTGGCATTTCTATCTTAACAGCTTCGTGAGTAGAACAATCTTTTTCGTGTTTATCTAATGCACTTTGCGAGTAAAAGTATAATAAACATCGATCACACAAATATTTTCGAGCTCTCTTTTTTGTTATTTGAGTGCTAACTGATCTACTTAGGACTTCAATCCAACAATAGTGTGTTTATTTTCTTTTTTACATATAATAAATTCACATGGGTGTCTTTTTTGGTTTCAGTATGATATAAATCGTACACCATATATTTTTCATCATCATATGTAGAAACGTTCAACGATATATCAAGTCGTCTTTCAGTTTTTGGGATGTCACTTAGTTTTACAGGATAATCGATACCTTTTTTGCTTCCAAGTCTTTAAGAACAGACTTGTACTTTGATGGTCGTTGTGGATGTCTTTCAACAGGTTGTAATGCAGAAGCAATTGAATACAAGAAACATTTTTCATCTTCGTTCTTTACGTTAATAACAGCCTTTTTCGTTTTAATTTCATTTGGTAGTTCTATGTATGATGATCCTCTATACGGTGCACATTTATTAAGAGCTAACTCTAAGTAGTTTATATTTGTAAGAGCCCAGCCAGAACCTCTAGCTTGGAGCTCATCCATTCTTGCTTCTAATATTTATTTGGCATCACTTATGAACTCTTTTAGATTGGTTGATTAGAATTCCTCTTTGTTGCTAGTGTTGAAGTAAAAGTTTTGAATTTCTTTACCTTTCTTATATTGACAGTTTGTCAAGAGATTAATCTTTAACGAACCGTGTTTTTGTAAGCTGATGTTTAGTCTATTTATTAAAGCCTTTGATGTTGAAGTAACATATTGTTCAAGAGGATCATGTTCTTTGTAATCTGTTTTGAATCTCCATGTTTCTAATCTTGTTTTAATTGCTGTTTCTTTGAGCTTTACATCGATTGGTACTGATTCTGGTTTCACTTTTGGTTCTTCAAATACTTCTTCTTTAAATGGAAACAGTTTTAAAGCTCTGTTCCTACCTAATCTCTTAGGTTTTGGTTTTCCAAAGATGTCTTCTTGAAACGGAAATGTTTGCCTAAAGTTTAACGTGTTTTGTTCATCTTCATGTTTTAATATGTCTATCAGTTCTGCTTTTCTTAATCGGGAAAAACCTTTTATCCCCTTTCCTTTACATAAGTTTTTTTCAATTCAACTATAGTATGCTTAATTAAATTCATAACTACTTTCTAGTTTTTATTATACAAAAAATAATTTTAATCATTTTCGTTATCTAATACAACAGCTAATATTCATGTGACGTAGGATATCTCGATGTCTATTAGCATATTGTATTAGTATACGGCTTTCATGGGATTACCCCATCAAAGACACTAATAATAAAATAGCAACTAATTAATTTTTGCTATTCTTTTTACAAATCTACCTCATCATGTTCATCACTATCATTTGTAGGCTCAAGTTCTTTGTCACTATCCCAATTTGATTCTGGTGTATATCTTTCTAGTACTCCATTCTCTTTTTCTTTTAATAACATTTCTTGTTCTTTTAATAATATTTGTTTTTTCTAGGTGTGCTGTTATGAGTTTAAGGTCTTGATGAATAAGGCTAAGTTTATTCTGTATCAAATCACGCTGCTTACCCATATTTATTATATACAAAATTTAACAAAATTGAATAATTATTTTCTTATTATTATAAAAAACGTTATGGAAAGGAAAACTATTCCCCAACTTAAACAATACTGTAGAGAGAAGAGAATACATGGTTATTCGAAACTTAGGAAGGCAGAAATAATAGCCTTAATCAACGAGTACAGAAATAAGTCTTTAGCAACAACTGCTGCAAATTCACAACAACCAAGTAAACAAGATAAAAAATGATGAATAAAGATGAGCTTATAAAAGACATGATTCAAAAATTAAATCCTGAGCATATTGTAAACTACTTTCAAAATCCGCTTTGTAGAAATATAGTTATAGATGCACTTAGTAGTCGAAAATTCAAAGAATGGAAACAAATTTCACAAATGAAGAACTTATCCGTTGACTTTCTACTTACCTTCGAAAACAAGATACATTGGTATTTAGTTACATCAAATCATAAACTATCACTTTCTTTTATTGAACGTTATGAAGACCACATCGATTGGGTCAGATTATCAAACAGGAAACGCTTGCTTAAACACGAAGACATTATTAATAAGTATGGTGATAAACTTTTCTGGGACAAATTGTGTAAACGAAGGTATGGTTCATGGTGTTATCAAGCACGTAGCCAGGATTTCGTAATAGGGGGGGTCCGTGACGAAATACTGTGGTTATCAGAGCAGGGGTCTATCGTTCTAAACTATTTTACTGGCAACATATATTGGTTCGTTTAGCCAGGATTTCGTAATGGGGAGGGGGAGTGACAAAATACTGAGAATACACACCACACCAGGGGCTCGATCAATCTAAACTATTTTACTGGCAACATTTTTCTCCAGTTAAAGAATATTTAAAAAGTATTGAAAAAGATATAGTGTTCAGAAGTCATTCAAACTTGGTTCTTCTAATCATCTTTCTTCTTCTTTTTCATATCTTCGTTTAATGCCGTTAAGGATAGCAACGAGATCTCTTTCGTCAATAAAGGCATCCTATAAAATGGATTAGTGTTGCCACGAAATTTAAAATTTCTTTAACAAGTGTAACTAAAATCTATATTGCCAGGTTCATATTATTGGTAATTGTGGGCATTTCTTAAGTTCTACCTGACACTGACCGAACCGGTTTATCGATCGTAATTTGTAGTCCATAGGATTAGCATAAAGCTAGATGGAATTCGGAATGCTCCGTTACAATAATATCAATTTTTAACTTGACATGCCCCCCTCGTTTCCTCCACATAAAACACCTAATAAGAAAGAAGAACCAAACGCTTGCTATAGCTTTTCATTTTTAACGCTGATTCTTCTTTTTCTCGTTTTCTTTTGTATCATCCTTCCTTAATTTTTTTCATTTATGGTTTCGAAGGGGGGGTCCGGACCCCCCGGACCCACCCCTTGGCTACGTGCCTGGTGTTATCATCATTTAAAATAAGAATTCGTACTAAACCATAAAGAACATACAAGACAACATATTCATTGGGAAGACTACACGTATGAATACGCTCAACAAATGAGTGAAGATTTTCTTAATGGGTTTAAAGAAGAAGTTGATAGACTCGTGTTCAGTGAAGAAAATAACTGGGGAAAGTATTCACAAAAACAAGCTATTGAGGTTTGTGCACAATTCCAAGAATATTTACATTGGGGCATACTCTCTTGCAAAACAGATTTGCTCAAACTTACATCCCTAAAAACCTTTAAAGACAAACTCTCTTGGGATATAGTTTCTTAAAGTTGTCGCATCTCAGGAAAAGAACTAACAGCCTTCTTGAGAGAATTTGATTCTCTTATCGATTGGTACGATATTACACCACTGCTAGATGAAACACATGTGAGAAAATATCAAAATAAAGTTTATTGGTCAAATGTTAGTTTAGACGATAAAAGCGAAAAATACATTCTCGAGTTCGAAAACAGGTTTAGAATTACACAAGATAATATATGCTTTTTGGGATAGGAAGTTCTCTGAAAACTTTCTAATGAAAATCAGAGGTAAGATCGATATGTTTAAATTCATAAGAGTAAATAAGCGTGTTCACGATATCCTCAGAAACAAACTAAATGCTACTCTTAACAGTTTTACATTTAATAGAGAACTCTGAAGAATGTCCAATATCTAAAGAAACAAGAACTGAATTGTGTAAAACAACGTGTAAGCATGTGTTCTGTGTTGAGTGTATGCATACCTGGTTAAGAAATAATAACACTTGTCCTTTGTGTAGAACAGTTATTATACTTAACAACAACAACAACAATGAATATTCTGAAGATCCTGATTTTGATAATCCGTTTTTTTTCTGAGGAAGAATGGAACTAACAACAAAGAAGATTGATGTTAAGCTTTTATGAAACAATAATCATAAAAGTTATATTAAAAGTTTTTACATGGAATTAGATATTAACCGATCATATAAACAATCAATTTATTTAACCAAATCTTCTTCTGACAGGGATGTACAAAACTCATTACCCTTACTTTTATGAATATCTAGTTCTTGCTGCACTAGGTTGAATAACTTAATACTGTTAGGATCTCTAAACTTTTCGTATATTATCTCATGATTTGGATATTTTTATTCTGCTTCATTAAGAGGCTTATATAGACTTGTCTTTTGGCATCTGATTGCGCAATAAGGGAAAGGATCATTAGGTTTGTTCTTCTTGTATACGATTAGGCAATTATCTTTTGAGACATCATCTGTATATGGTGCTGCTATTTCCTTTAAGCTCTCGTTTTGAATTCTTAAGCTCTCCATTGTTTGTTCTATTTCTTCTGCTCTTCTTTGCATCTCTTCTTGGTCTTCTTGAATGTGTTCAAACCTTGAAACAAAATAGTCTTCGATGATATCATAGCATTTGTTATAGAAGTTTTGTGATATCCATAAGGCGATAGCGAGAAATATCTTTTTGTAAACATATGTTCCGGAGATAATAACATTTGTTTCTGTATCTCCTCCACCCTTTACTGGATACTTAGAGTGACTTCTTGAATTCCGGGAGTCGGATTTCTCATCACAGTACGTTATTAGTTCTTTTGATTGTTTATTTTCTAGGCAGTGATAAAACCTCTTACCACCACTTGTACATAATTTAGTAGCATTGAAGTAACCTGTGATTTTATCTATAATTAGTTTAAAATCACCAAAGATACCATACCAATAGTTATCTTTAATCTGTTCGTAGCAAATATCGTTTAAACTATCCATAACACTCGTATTTATTCTTTACAAATTATTTTTTAACTTTATTTCGTTACCAGCTAGTTTTACTGTGTAAGATGAGTTTCTGAAGTGACTGAAATCCTGAGAACTTCGAAGTTTGTTGTAGTAATCTAATAACTCTTTTGAATGTTTATTTTCTAACCAGCGACCAATCCTTTTAGAGCGGCTCCTATGATTAGAGGAAGAGCTCATTTCTAGATCGTAGTAACTTTCCATACCAATAGTTATCTTTGTCCTGCTCGTAACATATCTCATTCAAACTTTGATCCGTACTAACCTTTTATGGTTATTATTCCATAAAAGACAATATTTAAATCTACATTACAACATTACTTTTATCTATCCAGCTATTATGTGAATCATCAAATCCTAACCATTTAACGTATACTTTGTTACCTTTCTTTCTCAACACCTTTTCCACCAAGTATTCATCTTTATGTTTCGTCTTTAATAATTCTGGCTCGTAAAATCTACCTTGCACATCTTCTAAATCGTTAATTCTATACGTAAGTGGATTAGATGGAATAACTTCGCTAATAACAAATACTTCTGTTGACCAATTAGGTGTATATCCTTTCTCAAATAACCCTTTCGATTGACTTATACGAACATAATCACCAATCTTATACTTCAGCTTAACATGCTTATATTCTTATACACTTTATCCAATATTGTTTACTCATTCTTTTTATTAACTTCTATAGGTTTTAAACCAATTGTTCGATGCATACGATTATTATACTCGCTAACTAGTGTTGATAATATCTCTATCCATTTATAATTTGCTTGTGATGTAAATTTCTTCCACATGTTTTGTTTAAGAGTTCTATTTAATCTCTCAACAACAGAAGCTTTCTTATCACTATGAGTTGAGTAATGATTAATCTTATTTTCCTCCATCAACTTCTTAAATTCTTTATTGTAAAACTCTTTGCCTTGATCAGTTTGTAAGTTACTAGGTTTTCTCGTTCTTAATATGGATTCAAAAGCTTCTGTAACATTCTTACCGCTCTTATCTTTAACAGGAACAGCAAACGCATATTTTGAAAACACATCTATAATCGTTAGCAAATACTTATAGCCTTTGTTTAACTTGGAGATACCTTCTAACATGTCACTATCCATTTCCACAAGATCTGCTTGCCATAAATCATCTATACCTTTAACAATAACACTTATCCTAGGATAATTCTTTCTGGAAGGTTTGTGAATTTCTTCTGTAATGTCTTCTCTAATATCATTACCTTCTTCTAGTCAATCTTTCTTTTTAACGAATTGAGATTTAGTAACACCACATACAGAACAAATACCATTTTTAATATATCTTCCATTCTTTGTTTGTTCTATTCTAATGGTATTTTTCTTTGTATCTGTTGATTTCTTACATTTAACACAATACATCATATTTACTGTATAGAAAATCATTTAAGTTTTCTTTCTATGTACATAATAACAGTCAGTAATTGTCCTTCTTCGAAAGCTGAATTTTTATCTGCTTGAAACGTAATTACATCATAATTTTAACGTCTAAAGGAAAATTTTCAACTAGAGTATCTTTCAAAAATATATATAGATAGTATTTATCCAAACTTAATTCCATATGCATTATTTTTCCATTATATAGAAATTTATAACCATTCGATAGATTAAATATTCTAAAGATTTGGTCTTTAACATTCTTAGTTCTCAACCGACACAATAGATTTATAGTTTTTTTCTTCATAATGAACATATTTGCTTCTTTGTTTGATTTTTGGAAATTTTTTGTAACAAATTTATCTATATCATTCTTTCCAACAATATTTTCTAACTGCGATATTTCCGTTTTGTATTTATTGAATTCTGATATAGGAACATTTACACTAAACAAAAGAACTACATTATTATTAGTCTTTTTGATTTCTACCATATATTCTTTCCTCAAAGCATTAACATCATCTGTCTTTATGCGCGTGTCTTGTAACGTTTTTAACATATCTTCAAATCGTTTTCTATCGTTCTCTAATTGACTATTAATACCGACTTCTAATGATTTAAGTTGTTTTACGTTAATAACATCATTTAAATACTCTAATAGTTTTAATTTATCTTCACTAATATTAATACCACTTACCTCACTTTTAACATTACCAAAGATATCCATTATTTATTATATACAAAATTTATAGTTATTTAACAGCGAGAAGAACAGTTATACGAGCTCCACCAAAATCAATCAAATCACCATTCTCATCTCGAATTGAAACTTTGAAATTATTAAATTTGTTGTGATGTATTCGGAAAAATATCTTTTCTCTAGGCTCATATAAAATTGGTTCTCTAAATTCTGCATTTGTTCTAAACGTTGCAATTAAATCTGTTTCGTTATGTGCTGTATCATTATGTTTTAAAATCATACCTTCTGCTAAATCCCAGTGAATATTTATAGCATCAAATGGATGAATCTTTGGTACCTTATCTCCAACATGTTCTATGTTTCCAGCCAAGTTGTTCTCACTAAAACCTAATACAGTATTAATGGTTTCCAAGATTATATCACATTTCCTATAAAATATTTTAACTCTATTGTTCTTTCTGTCCTCGGTAAATTTAATATGTTTAAAAGGATCGGTGGAGTATGGAAGATTTGATTTAATATATTCTTCTAATTCTTTTAAATTATATTGCTCAGGTTGAATTATGAGTTGTTCTGAAATTGAAGATAGTTAGGAACGTTACTACAAAATGTTAATTTATTATTTCTTTCTGTAATGTTTGGAGTTAAGTATGTTGTATAAAATCCTGCAAGAGCTATTTGTAAGATGTTTTCAAATGGATAGTGCAAAGACATGTTTAATACAGATGACTAACCATTTAAATTAAATACTTTCACTTATTATATAATAAAAATTGAAATGAATAAATGGGATATCCAAGTAAGGTTATCAGACCAAACTGTAAAAAAGAAGAATGGTAAGTAGTTACCTGATGATATAATATGTTTAATTGTAGGACCTAGTGATTGTGGTAAAGCAACACTAATGATTGATAACTTTTTACTAGCACCAGTTTGGCTCAAATATACAAATGTTTATATCTATTCTAAAAGTCTAAATCAGCCTAAATATCAACAGTTAATACACCTTTCCCAAGACATAGAACGAGATATTAATATCACAATTGCAATAGAATATTAATAACGCAATGGAAACAACGAAGACATTATTCCGTTAGATGGCTGTGTGAACGATTCTGTTGTAGTGTTTGATGATTTCATTTTAGAACCATGTTAGAGAATATTTTACTCGAGGTAGACATAAAGGTTTAAACTGTTTCTATCTCGGACAAACATATTCTAAAGTACCAAAACAGCTAATTAGAGATAACAAACTTACTTTGTATCTTTAGACAGAACAATGTAAATCTAAAGCACATACATGATGAATTTGTTGAATCTGATATGTCGTTTGAAAAATTACAATCACTCTGCAATAAGTGTTGGGAAGAAGAGAACGGTTTCTTAATGGTAGATATGACTAGGAAAACGAATAATGGGAAATACAGAAATAAAATTAAAAACTTTTTAAAAGTATAGTGAATCAAAGGGAATGAAATGCCTCCCTTGTCAAACATACGTCCTCACACAGTTTTTATTAACGAACCTGGAACATACTATCTCATGATAAGACTAAATCAAACCGGAGTAAATCTTAAACGTGAGCAAACTCAAACGAACGTACTCGAAACGTGATTGAACGTACCTAAACGTTGATGAACGTAGATGAACGTGTATGTTGTGTTACGTTAGGTTACGTTACGATGTGTTATGTTACGTTTTTATTTTTTCTTTATATAATAAATGAGTCAGTTAGATGCTGCTGAAGCTAAGAAATATATAAAGTTAAAAGAAGAACTTGTGAAAAGATTTAAGGAAATTAAACAGGCTAATCGAGGTAAATATGAGAAATATAGAGAACAAGATCAGCCTGTTCTAGATGCAATTGAAGGCTTAGGACAAAATAAAGCAAAAGTAACAGAACAAAATAAAAGTCTAAATCAAGAGATAGTTCCAGTTGTAAATAAAAGTGCAAGACTAGATTCTGATTTATTTGAAACACCTCCAAGAACAAGTTATGATAGTTCAATAGGTGATGATGATTCGTCTGTGACCAAAGAAATTAAACACATGAGAAAACAAATTAAAGATAAAGTAGAAGGTATAGAACCAATTGAAAAAGGAGCACAATTTGGTAAAGTTGCTACAAGATATTATACAACAAGAGACGATAAGGTTTTTGGAATACAAGCATATAATAAGGATGGGAAAATAATAAATATGATGGGAGACACAGAAGTTAAATGGTGATGATTTAATAATACACAATCGACTTTATACAGGAACAGGAGGCTTATAGGAACTGTTAACAAGAAGCAATCCAACAAATTATGATGATGATGATTTACAAAAATATACACAGATAGTTATTGATTCTAATGTCGCATTGCAAGATAGCAATACAAGTAGAAGAAAACAAAGGTCTAACAGAGGTAAAAATATCTTGAAATCATTAAACCCATTTGGGAAGAATATACAAAACCAACACTAGAACTAACAGCGCCAAGAAAGAAAACACCAAAGCCTGGAGAAGAAATAAAAATATGCAAAGAATTACCTAAAGAATATATATGGATGGATATATGTGAGAAAATTAATAGATACGTTAATAATTATGAATGGAGAAGAAAAAGCTGGAAACGATAACTTTTATAATGAGAAAGTAGGCTTAATGGATATGATTAATTCTAAACTCTCGCACTTTATCCCTAATGATCCAAAGGGTATAGGTTATTTAATAAAGATATTGAATACGTTACCCCCAAAATTTTGGAATAGTGAGAAGTATGGAAAAGGATTAATGAATAGGATTTTAAACATGAAGGGAATACCAGAGTTACATATTCCAGCCTACAAGAAAGGTTAGAAAGAGGTGATAAAGGTATTAACCCACTAGATGAAGCTTGTAGAAAACATGATATTTACTACAGGGATAATAAGGATAGGGCTTCTAGACATATTGCAGACAAAGAATTAGAAAATAAAGCATGGGAAAGAGCTTTTGCTAAAGATGCAAACTTGATGACAGAACGGTTACCAGCTTTGAGAACTGCTTTGGCTATGAATGCAAAAGTAAGGTTTGGTTTAGGTTTATAAGTATCGTGTTTAATTTTTATGGATTTGCCATAAAAGTTTTATAATAAATATAAGTATAAAGTTAAGTAGTTTTACATTTACAATTCCTAACGAGGAACTTAAACAATTAAATATTGATCACATTTCAACCAAGAAACCGTTAAATGATAAAGCCAAAAAGATGAAAGAAGGTAGAAAAATGCATTTAACTCTTTCTATACCTCAAGTTAAGAAAATAAACAAAGAAATAAAGGTTAATGATAATAAAGTTCATTATGGAGGTTTTATATTTACAATTCCAACCATTCTAGCTTTAATAGGTGCTCTTGGTTCTGCTGCTGGAGCTGCAGCTGCTATTGCAAAAGCTGTAAATGATGCAAAAAAGAATAGAGAGGAACTATAGAACAAAAGAAACATAACTTAGCAATGGAAGAGAAACAAGGTAGTAAGCTTCCAAAAAACTTAAAGCCCAAAACGTAAAGGCGAGGATATTAAACCTTTAAGTAATTTAAACCTAATACATGTTGTTAATTCAATTTAAGATAAGAAACTTTAGACGTGTGTTTATGAGTGATGAATTGCCTAAACAACCAAAGAAGAATGAGTGTGGTATTGTTAACTTTGATGCATCTAAAAATATAGGAACACATTGGATTTGTTATTGAAAAGAAGGAAATTAAAAGTATGTGTTTGATTCATTCGGTGGAAATCCGCCAAAAACACTTGCAAAATATCTTGGTTATATTTAATAATATAGAGTATAGTAGCAATCGTATGCAACATTTTAAGGAGGTAATCTGGGCATTTATGTATTGTAGTATTAAAAATATTTACAGATGGATATAGTTTTTCAGAAATCATTAGTCAGGTGAATAGGAATAAGGATATTTGGAGAAGTTATATTTAAGTTTGTTTTATAGGTTTAATCCATAAAACGATAAAAAATATTTTTTCTTTATAATAAATATGGATAAAATAGTCATATGAATTACAATCCTTTAAACCTAATCAAAAGACAATCGAAAATTTTAATAAACCAAACAGATCTATTGAGTTTGATATAGATGTTGGGGTTGGGTTTGTTCATCCTTATTATGCTGATATTTATGTAACTTTTGAAATTAGAGGTAGAGATGCAGATGGTGAATATACTACTGGTCAAAATATTAGACTTACTAACTTTTTCTCACATCTGTTTTCTCAAATATAAGTTAGTAAGCATGGACAGATATTAAATATTATAGGTTATCCTAGTTTAATTTCGACAGTTGTAAACACATGTACGATTTCAAAACCAGAAGCAAATCATTATGATGAATGTGCATGGGAAGGAATTACATGGCGAAGAACAGATGAAGAAATAGTATTTTTACTAAGACTTTTACCAGGATTTTGTTCTGATTATAAAGATATTATGTGCAAAGGAGGATTGAAATATACATTTAAAAGAAGTGGTTTTGATGATAATGTATTTGCTATTTGGAAAACAAAACAGGAGGATGGAACATATGAGAATGATCAACCACATCCAGGTAAAGTTAAGATTATAAATATGGAGTTGAGAATCCCTATTGTTAATTATGAACCTAACTACGCTGCCTTGCTAAGAACTAACATGTTAAAAGAGGGTAAAATTCCTATTTCCTTCAACACATATCAATGTTTACAGAAATCAGTTACAGGCAAATATTTGGAATTCGATCTAACCACACAATTTAACTCAAGTGAATTTGATATGCCTAATTTCGTGATTGCAATTTTCTAAACTGATAGGAGTGATAATCAAGAAAGAGATTCAAGCTATTTTGATCATTGCAAAGTTCAGAATATGCATTTCGTAATTGTAGAAATGAGTCTTTTCCTTTAGAATCTTTGAACTTAGATTTTGAAAAGCATAAATATCTCAAAGCTTACGAAATGTATACGATATACAAGAAAGTTACAATTGGAAACACTGAGATGTTTTATTATCCTAAAGAGTTTTTAGAAAATAGACCAATGTTTGTAATTAACACAAGCAAGCATAAATCAGTTATTGTAAATGACAGAACTAATTTGAAATTGACTGTTAATTTTGAAAGCGATGTACCAGATAAAACGATTTGTTATGTTGTAATGATTGGTAAGAAAAACTTTGAATACGATGTGCAAAAAGAAAAGATGCTTGAGAAGATACAAATCAATTATATGTTTAGTTTGTGTTTTTATCGTAATATCATAAAAACTTATTTAATAAAATGAATATTCCAGATAACATTCCATGAGAGAATCTAATTGCGTTAATTGAGGATACAATATTAACACTTGAGAACTAACTAGCGAAAAATAAGAGGAAATTTAAGAGATTAAAATGTATTTTCGTTACTCTTATTGAATTTTCGATACTACTTTCTGCTTCAACAGGATTTATAAATATATTTATTCCTGTTACAGTTTATTCGATTATTACAACAGCATTTGCATCTACTTCTGCCGTTATCACTGGTCTATCGACACGATTTAATATAGCTTCGAAGAGTATTATAAAAATAGGGTTACTCAAATTGCTGTTTAAAGATGAGCTTAACGTTATTAAAGTAATGAATGGAGAATTAACAGACGAACATATAAAAGACATTTTTAATAGAATTAACTATATATATAACGAGATAAGATCATTACAAAAATGAACAATTTTTAAAAAGTTTTTGTACAATAAATAGGAAATGGCATCACAATTAAACAAGAAAAATAGTATAACCATTTGAAAACTTGTTAAATTGCAAGATGTGGAGGAAGGAAAATCATACGAAATAACCTTATGGAAATTGATACCAACACAATTACTGGTGAAAGAGTATTAGTACATTTAAATGAAAAATACAAAACCATATTACCCCAGAGATATAATGAAGATACTGATCAAGTTTTAAAAGAGATGAAAACTAAGAAACTGTTTATGAGATATGATGGAATGAAAGATCTTTCTAATGGTTATAAAATGCACCAACTCTTCTTCAAAAATGAATCTAAGAAGTAACAAAAATGCTTTTTTTAAAAAGTAATGAATTGAGTAGTTAGTATGGAACCTCAAAAGAAATTCATTCTTACTAATAATGTCAATGTAATTGTGAAAAATGTGCAAAACGAAACGCAGATAGTTTTCGAAATCAATGGTTGTTTATTCAGCTTGAACTATGACCAATGCACTGAGTTTAAGAAATCATTGTTTCCCATAGAGAACGAAGTTAGCAGAAGATTCCATTACCGGTATCCAAACTTGTAAATTTAAATATATTTTAAGTGTTTTTATGGTTCTAAACTCATAAAAACTTAGATTTAGACATTTGCAATGCATAAGGAAAAGCAGTACTTTTGAATGTCATTTGAATTTTAAAGATCCATATATAAATAAGAGAGTTATTTGAGATTTTGTAATAATATCCTTAGAATGATGCAACCTACAAGATCTTCAAAAGATAGCAAATTTATTTCTCTATCGATCTTTGTTTAATTTTTTAAAATCGATGAATATTTGGCGAAGTTTTAACAAATTCAAAATTTCGGGAATTTTTATGGGTTTATGTTTGAGTTTTCGGGAAAATGTTATTTTTTAAAGAAGTCTTAGAATTTTATGTAGATTATTCTAGTATTTTTATTTTTCAAATATCTCAATTTTATGATTTTGCAGTGTTGCACTTAGGATCGAATTTGTTACTAGACTTAGTGATTTTTAATTATATGGGTTGGCAACACTTATGGGCCAGCCAAAGACTAATTGCCAAAAATTAAATATCAGCCCTCTATCTCTTATAACGTTAGGAACCAAGATATCCACAATTTTCATATTTTTGTTTTGAATTTGCCGGCTAGGTGAACACATTCAAGCAGTTGCTCACAATAGATGGCGTTACGTATAATCTTATTTTATCACTTTGCTAATAGATAGAGTTACTTGTAGAAGTATTTGTTCATATATAAGAACTAATTTTCACTTGATTTCTTTGGGTACGTGTTAGCCGAGCGTGCTCACTCATTGTCTGGCCAGCTGTGAGTAGTTATCGGTGTAGTCGACGTCGCAGGTTCGAATCGCCTCCAAGCGAAAAGAAGGATTTTCACTCTCTCCTCTGCAAACTAACAAATCAAAGGGAGTTTATGTGAATAGAAACTAGCCGCTAGTCGGGAAAGGAAAACGGAGACACAACAGAAGCAGCAGAAAAAGCAACAAAATCAGACTCAAATAGAAAAAGGGGCCTGAGAGGCAGCCAAAAGCAAAACCAAACAAACAAATAAGAGAAAGGCGTAAGTCCTCTCAGGTCCACCTGTGCACAGGTTTTACTGATTTTTACTTTGAAAATGTAGTTTTAGATGTGTTTTTTATGATTTTAAATGTCATAAAAGCCTGTTCGCATAGCACCCTGCCCAATCTTTTAGAATTCTATTTGCACTAACCTTCTGTGTTAAATAATATTTGCCAAAGTACTGGGAGGGGGAAAGTGGGCTAGAAGTTACCAACTTATACTACTGAATTGCGTCCTTACTTTTTCTTACATTGTGTTTTCCGTTTTTAACTTGATTTCGATTCATTATGTGGTTACATGGTTGATCGAAATTAAGCCGGATTAAATATCAAATTGTCTAAAAAGTATTTTGCGTTTGAAAGTGAAAATTGACCTATCATTTTTCTACCCTAATCCATCGCTATAAAATTTCTGTGGTTTTTGGCCGAAAAATTGTGATACGTGGTTTTCACAGGCCTCTTTGAAATTAACACCATTCAGGAAGTCCTACAGAAACAAATAATAGTTTGACGGTGCCAAATAGGGGTATACGGTAAATGCATTAACACCACTCAGTCAAATTCTCACAATTTCTGACAGGTCCTTAAAACGGCATTGCCAGCGTGGTATATGAAACCCTTCCTCTTGACTAATTCCAGTGTTTCTTTTGAATTGCTAGGTGCACTCGCGTTAATTGTAGACAGTACAAGTCCGAGCCTATCCTTCTGCTCGTCAGTACAACTTGTGATGCACAATGCCCTTCCTATCCCAATAAGCGCATAGCATAACTTTTCTGGGCATCATGTGGACTCTGTCAAAGGCTGTGGAGCATCTCCTCGCTTCAAACCCAATTTTTTTTTTATTTTGTTGTCGGTTATCCACTTACCATTACTCGTGATCAACCGTATTAGAAATGGCTCTTGTTCATCACGCTTCAGTAGAGATTCGCAAATGGAAATCCGATCTAGTAAATGTTTTTGAGTCAGATCATGTGGCATTTAAAGAGCTTCTTTTTGTAGCCAGCTTTTTTCTCTTTTTTTGGTGATGCATGTTTAGGTCATTAGCAATGTCATGACTACTTACATGGAGTCTTACTCGATCCTTGCCAGAATCTCATCCACTCTTGCTGTGATTGGTCCCTCCACCGCAAGGATCATCTTGGACATCAAAATTTCCAGAAAGAAAGCGACTGAACCATCTTCAGCTGTTGCTTTTGATAACACATCTTGCCCATAATAAGCACAGATTTTTTCACAAACCTGCGCACTATTTGCTCATTCAACGAAATAAAATTGCAAAATTTAGCGCAGTTTTGCAGAAAGTTCACTCACCTTCACGGCACAATACCTTACATCCGACTACAAGAATTTAACCGCCACTTGCACATTTTCTAGTTTTAACCGTCAGCTGTCAAATGACGTTAGACTTAACCCATTGTGACCAGTGTTTCTTTCACAAAAAAATTTCGGGGAGCACACTTAGTATTCGGAGGGGCACATACAATTTTCACACGGTACTGTTCTATATATTATTATATTATAGACGTCTTATTTTGGTATTTTCCGGGAGGCATTCTCAGAGCTCCGGGGGAGGGGGGCAGTGCCCCCAAAAAACACGTCTGGAAGAAACACTATTTGTGACTCAGATAACGCCATCTTATGCGCAAGACCCTCAATATTTGTTAGATGGCCAGATAAAAGCTTACTAAATTAAAGATCTTCCTATATCCTCTTCGGATTCGACTAAATGTATTATATCGAGTCAAATAAGCAACCTTAAAGTTGGACTTTAAGCTGTAAGAAAAGAGAATTATCATAGGGTGTCCAATTGCCGAATAGATGAAAAAATGCATTGTAGTCCTAAAACCTACGTGTCCAGAGGAACTATAACTGGGTGCATTTCCATGATGGAATAATAAAATAGGTCCCAGAAGACCTTGTACTACTCAGGTCATTTACGCTCAGTGTCTTGTCTCAGCAGTATCTAAACTTCATAATGAAAAATTTCATCGGTTGTCTTTAATATTGAAGATAACAATGAGCATTATCTTTGTTGCAGTCTTCTTTTCGTGGCCTCTTTGGTCTGGAGGATGAATGGTTTCTACCCTTAATTCTCTGTAACTAAATATCTGGACTATATTTGTTGTTATTTCTTTCAGTAACATGCAAAATTGTATCTCTGTTGAAGATTTAGTTTAACGTCCCACGTTTATAACCTTTAGGCCAGTGTTGGGTAAGTTACTTGTAAAAATGTAACGCGTTACAAGTTACTTTACTTTCTCTTAAAATGTAACGCGTTACTTGCCTCAAAAAAGTAACTGTTACTTTACTTCGAAAGTAACGCGTTACTAACGCGTTACTTTTAGATCCGAAACTTTGAATATATGAAAAAATCTTATTAATTCATTTTTCCGTACGACTATTTCTACCACTATTATTATTATTATTATTACTAGCAGCGTTCACCCCGCTTCGCTGCGGTCACCCCGGAACGCAATAAACTTTGTTACTTAGATAATTTTTACTTTTTCGCTTTCAAGTGATATGATAAAAACCATAGAAGATTGCAGTAAATCTTAACATTATATCGCCTGTCATTTATGTTAACCCGCCCCGCTTCGCTGCGGTCATCCCGGTGCTGGCATATTGTAAAAGTGTCTCTAAAAATAAGCAAATCAATTAAAAAATTTTAAACAGAAGATTCAAGCTATTTTCCGCTGTATATCGCCTGTCATTTATGTTAACCCACCGAGTGACACGGTCATGCGGGTTGCATATAAATACGTTTATTTTTACCTATGATGAACTAACAAAGGATTTGTGGACACCTGAATGGTCAATTATCTCAAGACACTGGTAATTAAAAATTAAAGTGATATGATAAAAACCATCTAGGGTCCAAATCCTAATAACCCCCCAAAAATGAAAGAAATTGGTTCAGCCGTATTAGCGTGATGAGCGGACAAAGAATTGTACGTTCTCTTTTATATATATAGATTATTATTATTATTATTATTATTATTATTGTAGCAACACTGTGTATAAACATGAATGATAGGCGGTTTATATCTGAATACTAAAAAAAGTAGTTGATTGCCAACCTCGGTAGCCGTGAAGTCTAGGAGTCAAGGACATTGTTCACGAGCTTCTGAATTTGGGTTGAGAGTCTAGGTTGAGAATTCGGGTTCGAACCAAACATTATTAGGAGTTTATAGGGCACTGGCCAAATATCTTCAAAACTGCTCGGCCCGGGTTTAGAATCGTCAAGGACTCGAGCAGCTCGGCTCAAAGCTCATTCACTATCGACCCAAACCGAGAAGTGAGCCAAGCCAACAACTCACCCAACCGAGTCGGCTAGAGCCCTTCGCTCAGTTGAGTCGAACCGAGCAGATGGCTCATCCCAACCAAGCCAGCTCGAGCCGATGGTTCACCCCAAGCGAGCCGGCTCGAGTCATCGGCTCAGTTAAGCCGAGCCGAGCTAAGCTTGTTTTAAAAAATCTCTTGTAGTCTCGCTGTCCCCTCTCCCGAGCAGTGTCCCCTCTCGTGAGCAACACTAAAAGTATTCTATATAGTACTGCTTAGCTTACATTTCTCATGGCTTTCGCTTTCCAGTGTAATCAGGCCATGATTTCTAAACGAGTTAAAACGAGCGAGCCATTTATAAAACTCGACTCGACTCGAAACTCAACGCCAAAAACAGTGAATCGGCTCGGAACTCGACTCGAGAATATTACTTTTGACTCGACTCCAAGCTCGACTTGGATTCGAGTCGAGTTTTAGCTTGACTCGTGCCCGTCCCTATGCGTTAGAAAAAAATGCTTATTATTATTCTGCTAAACTAATTATATAATAATAGCAATGTTGTTATGTAAAATTAAAAATACAGAATATAGAGAAACATTACACTACAAACGACAAAATGAGAACACATGAACTGGGAGTGAATCAAAACTTGCCAATAACTCTAAAATCGATACATGCTTTTTAAAGCTAGTTGTTCCAAACTCTATAATCAATGGGACTTTAGAATACGGAAACTGATCTAAAAGAACTCTAATAATACATACCATCAACATTACATCAATAAAGTAGATCTGCTCATCAGAACACAGTTTATTCATATTAACCCCTTACTGTATGTCGTTAATTATGGTACCCTAGTTGTTGATAAATATTTCCCGCCGGGGCACCACTTTACTTTCAAATTCTGTTCACCGTCATCTTCAGCTTTTAAGAAAAAGTATTCTTTCAAATGTTCGAACGATAAAATATTTTCGTTCTCCATCTTTATAAAAACAACGTCAATGAAAGTAAAATAGACTACCATTGCACTCGTAGTTCACTCACTGAATGTACTGATTTGGAGCTGTCAAAATCTTCCAGGTGCTTGCAATCAGTACATGTGATTTTCCTGAGGCTGTCCTCATCTTCCAAAAACAGCAAGTGACACTATATTTTGTTATATAAATAAACAAATCAAATTGTATCTATGAATGTATTTGCAAACCTACAACATAAAGTTCGTAAGGCGGAACGGGAAAATGCACATCGAGTTTTACCGTTCCGTCTTACATTAAGATGAAAAGTGATAACAGGTTTTATATGCAAATTTCATTGCTCGAGGTCATAAGGCGAAACGGGAAAAGGCGAACATTGTTCCTTCTGAGAAATTCACTTCACAGGAAAGAAACATTTGTTTCCGAAAAAAAAAATATATATATATATATTGTAGTTACTCATCCGAAATGTAACGCTAAAAAAGTAACGCAAACTAGGTACGTTACTTAAAAATTTGTAACGCGTTACCGTTACAGTTACTTTGGAAAAAATGTAACGCGTTACTAGGAAACGTTACTTAAAAAGTAAGACGTTACTTGCGTTACGTTACTTCCCAAGACTGCTTTAGGCTAAAGAAGACGGATGATTAATGAAAATGAATGATTGTTAAGCTGTTATTTTATGTGCTCTCCTACGGCCATGTGCACCAAAGACACACGCGCTAGCTACTACACCAGGGGAGTTCTCCCTTTGCTTATTGAAATGAAATTAAATCTTTTGAGTTTTAAGTCCCACGAGCAGTATAATGAACGAAACGACTAATCCACTAACTACATGAGAATTGCTTACAACATACCTAGTATTTCGTTCTTTGTTACCAAATTGGATACATGCTTTCCTCCAGATAGTTAAGGACTGACTAACCATTACTAGTTCTATGGTCCGTTATATACAAAAACGGCCAGAAAAGTTCCAAGATCATTCTTCATGCAGTTTTTTCCATTGAAACGACAATGGCCACTCAGTAATTTTTCACCGAGATTACTGGCAAATGACTAGAGTTACTTGTTGGATGCTGGAGGCTGTTGAAAACTCGTTGTTAATTCTCTACCCCGCCCCTTAAAAAAAAAAAAAAAAATCAAACCTGTTCAGGCGCCAGGCTTAGGAACCAAGTTGCTAACGTTGCTTTCCAAAACCCAGAAGATCTGCTCATGGATGCCAAAGTTCTTGTTTACGACTATCAATACTTCCTAGTCGCTGCCACGAATGACGGCTGAACAATCGAAGAGGACATTGTCTGAGTGTTGATATATGATTGCGAGGGTCAGTAAGATACAAATTCATTGAGCAAGCGCCTGATCACATTACAATTAAAAGTTTAAAGCAGCACGTGTAGATATGATGAAGTATAGCGGAAGTTGAAGGTAGGGACAAAAGCTTAAGTAACCTGCTACCGCAGCTTATTATAAAAAAAGCTCTACAAACACAAGGATTTCCTTCTAAGTAGAACAAAGAATAGGAAACTAACTCGTTTCCTACATGTTATAAAGTTGCTGTTGAGGCGAGTGGTTGTTGATGTTGACCATCTAGGCTATTGAACTCGAAGATGCATGAAACTGCTTGTCTCTCGGTCCTAGAAAACTGCTTCCCAAAGATGAGTAAAGATGAGCGGGTCCCTTAATCACATCCCGTTACATAAGGAACATAGGGACGAACTTTAATATGTTCCCTGGTCCGCCCAATTCTTTGATGCGAATATTAAGAACAGCGAGCCTGGCGCAATATCCTGTTTCATCCTTCGCTCATTCAACTCATTGTTGCATAACATGAAAAATCGTCTTTTATTCCGCTAGAAACAATTCACGAGTTATATGCCTTAATACTGCAACGAATGCATAAAGTACTAAATACTGATGCTGGTCGAACGCCGTATTAATCAGGTTAAGTTGCATTTTGTTAAGGTGGACCCATTTTTAAAAAAAAATAACTAATATACTGGATGAATGTATCAAAAGTCTAGGGTCATAAGCCAACTACGTTATGAGTGAAGATACGAAAAAATGGAAAGATGTTGAAAATAGGTGGTTTTCAAACTAAAATGTTGGAATTTTCCCAATCAAACCAGCCGTTTGGGCTCCATACTAGTAATGTGAAATGAAAAAGCAACGTTTCTAGTTCTGCAGGCACTTTGAAAGGAATCTAAGGGTATTCAAAAATGGCACGGGAGCGTGCACATTGTCATATGATGCAATCTAGAACACCTCGAACCCGTTTCCCCACAATGCTGCCTAGTGCTATGGTGAGGACCCAAGGAACAATCAGCTGAACATGCAACGTTGCTTTTAAATTTAACATAGAGCGTCTTGCCAGTGTGAAGCCCAAACGGCTGACGCAGAAGAATTGATTAGATTTTAGATTCAAAAACACACATTGAGAATTGGGGCCTCTCTTTCCATTTCTTCATATCTTTACTCATAACGGAGTTGCCCCATGGTCCCACTTTTGATACACCTTGTATATATATTTATTTGTTTATTCATCTATTATATTGGTAGGTTGCTTTGAAGTTTAGCGTCCCATTCAGCACCGAAGCTATATGAAACGTGGACCTTCAGTTTAACGTGGGATCCGAACCACATAAGCTCCTCCAAGAAATCGAAAAAAATGAAATCTTTGAGTTTTACGTCCCATGGTTTTGTCAGTTAGCCTAAAGGAGACGGTAATGATGAGTAATGAATGAAATGTTGGAATGAAGAAAGTGGGAGGAAACGGGAGAATCCCGAGGAAACCCACGCACACGGTGTTTGTCCACTACAAAGTTCACTTGGCAGGGGCTGGGATCGAACCCGGGACCCCAAGCACCAGAGGTGAACGCTATACCACTGAGCCACCGCGGCTACTCCATCGAATCCCCTCCAAAAAATCGAATCTATCTATCTATCTATCTATCTATCTATCTATCTATATATATATATATATATATATATATATATATATATATATATATATATATATATATATATATATATATATATATAGACTCATATATAGACTCAATATAAAATCCGTGCCAAGTGCCAAAACGAAAATATTGAGTAAACAGCCCAGATGTTACTTCAGAACTGATGGAACATATAGGCACGCATATTCTTCTGGGGATTATTTGAACTGCTTCCACAGAGAATGCTAGATAGACAGTTTTTCACTGAGTAGTGTTAGGCACATAGGCCACATTTTTACATTAAACCAAACTTTTCCATTTTCGGCACTTAGCACGGATTTTATTTTCAGTCTACATATCTATCTATCTATATACAGGAGGGGATCCAAGGGGAGGGCTATAGCCCCCCACCCCCTTGACGCTCATGTATACACTAGATAAAATGGGCTTCAACCCCACTTTCTTTACACTGGATAAAGCGGCAAATTATGATTTAGCTCCTCCCTTGATCAGCGGCTAAATATATATATATATATATATATATATATATATATATATATATATATATATACAGCGGTTGGACAAAAAAATCTAAAACGTTTGCAGAAGTGTGAAAATCATACCTAGTATGGTGTGGGGCCTCCTTTTGTGTCCAAAACAGCTTGGATCCGACGTGGAATGGACGTATACAGCTCCTGAATCCTGCTCATACTGTAACAGAACCACCCCATGCTTTTCAGTTGGGAGCAGACAGTCTGTATCATAGGCCTGCGACGGTGTTCTCCATACGTAAACACGACCGGTTGTTGGAAACAAGGTGAAGGTCGATTCATTGGACCACATTGCGTGTTTCCACTGCTCATGAGTCCACGCCTTCTGGTCCTTGCACCACTAGATACGCCTCTTCGCATTTACTGCTGTGACCAGGGGTTCGGGAATTAGCGGCTCTGCCATGAATTTTCATTTTATGAAGTTCCCTTCGCACTGTTTTCGATGAAACCGGGTTCTGTAGGCCGAAATTGAGTTCGGATGTAATTTTCAATGTAGTGATCTTCTTTTTTAGCTGCTAGAATCCGTTTTAATGCCCTCCGGTCCCTATCTGACAGGATTGTCTTTCGACCACTGTTGTGCTTTGCAGACGTCGTTTGCCCATGAATTTTGTATGCCCTCGTGACATTGGACACAGTGCCTTTCGATTCCCCCACAATGTTCGCCACTGAAGCTCCAACTAGACGGGCACCAACTATCATGCCTCTGGAAGTCTGTCAGGTCGCCCATTTTACCGCACCACCTTCACACCACGACACTCACAGATGAACTGGTTACTGCTGATGGAAGAGGAAGGTCCACATGACACATTGAAACAAAAAACGATCGGCAACCGCAGCACGTATTGTACAGTGGAGGGCCAAATTTACGTGTCCTGTATGAAGCGTTTTTAGATTTTGTTGTTATACGGTATAACTTATACCACTGTATATATATATATATATATATAGATAATAGATATAGATAGATAGATAGATAGATAGATAGATAGATAGATAGATAGATAGATAGATAGATAGATAGATAGGTAGATAGATAGATAGATAGAGAGGGAGAGAGAGAGAGAGAAAGGTAAACGTAGCCCCTTTTAGGAGAGATCAATGTGGTCCAAAGACCGTTTGAAAGTAAGGCCCATATTTCCATCATCTGTGTACGCAGTAATTGATGTGGTGAGACCACGCCCCACCCACCTTTACCACCCTGACTTTCCCCATCTGATAGAGGCGGGTAAACCCTTAAGATACATTTCAACGAGGGTAGAACAAGATAATAGATCTCACCAGGGATCAAACCCGGGCTATGCAACTGGAAGGTTGAAGCCTCACAACTGCGCCACCGCACCATTCTCTTTCTCTCTCTTAATTATGTATGAGTCTTATGAAGTTTTGTCCTATACCAACGACTTTGTTTCACTAAGAAAACAATAAATTATTAAAAATATACTTTATTTGAGCAATACAATGTAAAGTTTCAATATATAAATAAAAAAAATACAAACTTACTTCCAAATTTTGTGTTGATATGGAAGAAAACCTTTTCAACTATCTTTTAAAGCTTTACGGAACAATGGCCAAATGTTTGGTATCAATAAATAATATAATTTAGTATGACTTTAGAAAAAACTACAAAAAGGTGAATAAAATCAGTCTTCGTCTTCACTGGGGTATGGTCCCTTGTTACGCTTTCCCTTCGTAAGAAGATAATACGACCTCATGGCATCTTCCCGTTCAACCTATGTAGAAACAACAGACATTGTTAAATAATAATAACCTGAATCGTTGAGACATACTAACTTAATTATTTAATTAACACATTAAATTTGAGTAATTTAATTTAGTACCTTACATTTCTGTTGCTTAAATTAAACTCTCCAGTGGAAGTGGAAATCACAAGCATATCACAATTTAGCTACTCGGAAGACCAAAGTATTATACGCTACCCAAAGAAACTACAAATTATAGGAATTGCGCAATCGAGGACCATAAAATTCGTTTTGGGAAAAATAAGAAGAAACACATTTAGACTTCTGTCTCAATTTCACTACACTTGGTGTTTGATGTCAATTACCAACTAAGTTCTAAATCAGTGTATTACAATTGGTGATTAACATATAACTCCCTGGCTTTACTCCCCACGAACAGGTATGAAGTGCTAGAGGTTTCTAGATGGATCATGTGAGGTGACCAGTGGCGGCTCGTGACTAAATATAGAATGACTCGAACAGCTCAAAATAAAGTGACCAGTTTCTTGGAGGCTTCCACTCATGAGATTTTCAGATGGTTTGCATAATTAATAGGACACTGTTATGTTAGGTATTGGCTTGTTGAAAAACTGATATAAGACTTCGGGTACTTCCACTTTGACACAAGGTTGTGGCCATAAAACACACTGTGTGTATACTAGAGCTTATCTCAGCTGTGCCCTCGGAAAATAAGCGAACATACTTCGGCCCCACCCCCACCGCCCTCTGATGGAGGAAACCCACCCTTTGCTTAAGGAAATGAAGTGAATGATCTCAGTTGTGTTGCAATTTGTCATTCAGTCGTTTGGTCTTGACGAGTGAAAATCATAGGCTACTTAGAATGACTAATAAGACAGAGCACAGCGAAGTCCGTGAAATAATTCATCGTGGCAACTCATCCGCACACAGCAATTGAAAGATCTCGGCCGTGGCAACTTCTCCCTCCTATTTCGAGGAAGTACGGGGAAACATACATCGAAACCAGCGCCAGAAGTGGCACAGTTGAAATAAAAAGGCTCTACTATGTTACATTTGAAAGCTTATGTTCTGCAGTTCCTGGATATATATATAGCCCAGAGAAAATATTTGTATTTTTATTTATTTTCAGGCTGAGAGAATAGCATGCAAAAACATTATTTTCTCGAAAAGAGCGCCTGAACAGCTCGAAAAATTAATGTATTGTTAACAGTATGAGCGAATATGCAATGCAAAGTTAGATCCGAAAATTCTATTCTGGTGACGTATATTTGGAAGATAAGAAGGTAATGGATGTTGTTTTGCCGCTGGCATTGGCAAATTGAAAGTAAGTGATCACCGAAGCAAACCCACAGAAACGATACGAGAGATTGCATAGGAACTCAGCATTGTTTATTCGACCGTTGCATTACATTAAAAGAAATGATGGATGAACGAAGATGAATAAATGGACTCATGCGAATTGGCCAAGAATCAAAATTATCGGAATTTTAAAATCTATTTTACGCTGCTGCTGCTCTTGCGCTACGAAAACGATCCATTTCTCGACCACATTTCAAACATGCAATAAAAAATTAATCTTATACGGACGGCAACCAACACGCCCTACCAATGGTTAAATCGCGCTTCTACTTCTAAAACCTTTCCAAAGTCAACGTTGCACTCAGAGAAGTTTATGATGACCATGAGATGCTTCTTAGACGCACTGATCCACCGCAGCTTACTTAATGCAGAAAATTACTTCACGTTCGAGAATTCAGAATATTGAAAAAAATGCACTTAAAACTGAAACGTCTGTTTCGACCATTAGTCAACAGGAATGGTCTAATCATGTTACACGACAACGATGTGAATAAATTATACTACAAAGGTCGTATGCCTTGTAATACGAAAAGTTCCCCTATCCATCATGCTCCCTCACTTCCTTCCACCTTTTTGAGTATCTGGGTATGTTCTTGAACAGACACGTCTTCAACAACCAACACAGTGGCCAGGATGCCTTCGAAGAATTTATTCGCTCTAGGATCGCAAATTTTTATATGGCTGGGATTCTTGTAGCCTGATAGGCATCGATAATGGATGCTTTCATCTCGATTAATTGTGTCTAGTTTCAGGGATGTTACGGCAATTTCAGCTTGCGATTGAAACAAAATCCTGCATTAATTTCATAACTTAATATTTATCACGATTTCTCAACCTTTTCTGGTCTGTATTCACCTCGAACTTCAGAATATAGGAACAAGACAGTCAAATATGTTTATACTCAGAGAATAAATGACTCATGGGCTTTAAATATAGACTTTATATAGAGAGATAGTCTTAATGCTACAAATGAGCCAAATGTCACTTTGAATTGGATATAGGACTTCTTGTTTCACCCAGTCATATAGGAAGAGTAACATGAGCTACCCAAAGTTTCATCTGAAATTTTAGAAAATTTATTCTTTACACACGCAGAAATTGTTAATCTTAATTTAACAGTTTAGTGAAATAATACAAATATTTCGTGACCCACCAAAAATTCCCTCAGGACTCAACAGTGGATCGCCATCTATAGGTTGAGATTCATTGCAATATTAGTTATATATATATATATGCAAATACCAGTGTTACAATACTAGACCCAACGCAAGATATATGTGTCGGTCAAGGATTCCGTAAATGAATTTCAAAATTACCCACACTTGCCTTTCTCTCATATAATGTAATTTCACTGATGACATGTACGTCACTAATTAAACCAAATTTCTGAACATTTTTTTAAGGAGTGTTGACCAATATATGTGTGCGAAAAGTATTAATTCAACTCAATATATACTTAAAGTAATCCGATGTATATTTGTATTCATTCACAAAACACAAAATAGGCTAGAATGGCTAATTATATGCTTAATGATTTAATGACAATTTCCCTGACAACTGTTTTCTGGTAATGGCTAGAATCAAGCTGGCAACACTGTTATCTCAGCTGAAATGCACAAGCTTTTATGACGCTATCCGAACTGCAGAATCTGAAAAGCTACACACTTCAGCAGCGATTCCACGTGGCATGATTACCATGGTAGTGGCGCTAGCATTTTCCACTACCTCACTCCGTGCAACGTCTGAAAAAAAGTCCGCGATCTAAGTCATATTGGCAATCACAATGAAGGGGAAATAGTGGTTAAGATTTTAACATGAGAATGGTTGATTTTATGTATTTGATAAGAAAAGAATAGCTAAATGGAAAACAACTTTATTTATTTATTTCAAAATTCTAGGGACTCGGTGAGTCAATCAAGTCTAGGTAAGACCGCCACTGGTCGTGAACAGCCTCTATCGACGTAATTTCTGGCTTTCTACATTAGAGTTCGCTAACTTTTGGTTGAAGTAGCTCCCGAAGTGCCTTACAATAGTGTTTTAACATAGATAATAATGTTTTAACCACGAGCACGCGCGTTAACCATTCAGCTACACGACAGCATTAATGATCTAGGACACTAGACTGTTTATCATTTGTTCAGTTTTTTTGTTTCATAACTGTAGTAATATCCAGTAGGTTGTGCAAAGCTAAAACATATGAGGCGTTCCGACTAGTAAGGGCGAATTCAACAAAGACTTCCTGAAAATGCACTTTGAACGATCAAAACAGCAGTTAGGTATTATTACTTAAACACTTCAAATGTCATTTCCGAGCGTTTATATTCCATGTAACTTTTGTTGAGTTCGCTCTTACTAGCCGAAACATCTCATATTAATGTAACAATTATCAGGTGAAGTGTCCGTTCTTTGCTCTAAAGTAAGGTATATGGAAAACATTTGAAAAACGTACGAACATCTGGCTTGGGAAATTCGTTAATAAGGGATTGAACTGAACAGAGTTCAGGATTTCCTCCCTCCCTGATGAAACTTCCAAATTTCGTGCAAGTGAATGAGATTTTCGTATTCTCTGTATTAAAAAATCAATTTTCAAATCTCCTGCTTCTGTTTAACGGTTCACAAGAAAGATATAACAATAGCTAAATCTTCCACCCTTTTCGGGTAAAAGTTTCAAAATTTGTTCAAGTAAATGTGATGTTTAGCTCCCGTGCATTGCTCCGTTCAAAAAAGTTTTACCTTCTTTTGAGTGTGAATTATATAAAATAAGATGCCAACACATGCCAAATTTCGGGTATTTTCTCACAAACAGTTCAAAAGAAATAGTAATAATAATAAATACCATGTAATAATTCCTAAATTCCAGTGAATTCTAACTCGCGCCAAGGAGCTCCAGGGCGAAGAACGGGCACTTTAGTTAGTTCGTGTTATTTCGTATAAAAGAATTTCAGTTGCATACAATTATTCAATCATTCAATTCTTACGATTTACCATTTACTTTTCTCGCTAACAAAGGCAACGAGAAAACATTATTTAATGCCTACAGAAATGATTTATCATACAGCTTTCAGTAAATACCTATGAGCCCATGAATGAGAATACAGTTACTTCAAATAGTCAAGCCAAGGTATAATTTACTTAACTGAATTTAACTCTATGCAACCTATCAACATCATTCACGAACAATTCTTTTTAATTAAATTCTGACTTCCAAGACTATACACAATACATTGCTAATCAGTCAACAACAAACAATCACAAGTCTCATTATTGCTGAGACAAAAAAAGACTTCATACCTTTAGAGCTTTTCGGTGGTTTTCTCTTTTGGCCTTGATATTTCTCATTGGGAAAGGATTTAGCTCTTCAAAGGCAACCTAGAAGTATAAAATTCTTGATAGTATATAATCTTGTTTATATACACACACAGATATTTATCAAATTAATACAAAATCTGAGTTGGAAACATGTCAGATGTCTGGGTTGTCAACGGCCAGCTGGTGGCCGTAGCGCCGGTCTGTTAGTGATAGTGTGTTAGGGCAAATTCCGTACTACAAAAAATGAAATGAAATGAAATCTTTTAAGTTTTACGTCCCACGAATATGCCGGTCAGGCTAAAGGAGACGGTGATGATGAGAAATGAATGAAATGGTGGAATGAAGAAAGTGGGAGGAAACGGAAGAACCCCGAGAAAACCCACGAGCACGGTGTTTGTTCACCACAAAGTCCACACGGCGCAAGCTGGGATTGAACTAGGGACCCCAAGAACCGGAGGTGAACGCTCTACTACTGAGCCACCGCGCCCCCTCAAATTCCGTACTATGTGAGAAGAAGTAGAACGTTAGTGTGTTGTGAACTGAGCAGACGGTGATAGTGTAAAATGGGAGACCTCTCTGATTATCAAAGAGAGCAAATCGTTGGCGCTCGAATATGTGGTGCAAGTGTGACTTAAGTGGCAAATGTGTTGGGTGTGTCACGAGAGGCAATGTGCAAAGTGATGACACCCTACAAAACTTACGGCAAAGCCACACCGGCGAAAAAGAACAGTGGTCGCAAGAACATATTCAGTGGTAGGTCCCGCCAAGCATTAAAGTGGATTGTCACTTAAAAGCGTCGAGTAACTGCAGTCCAAGTGACGGACAAAGTCAAGCAGCACTTCTCACAGCCTATGTCGACAATCACAGTTCGCCGCGAATTACATGACTTGAAGATCCGGATGGCGTTGTACGGGGTAAATCGCTAATACGGGACTATGACGTTTTAGCACGATGTCAATGGCGCAGCAATGAGAACATGCAACAGGGATCGCTGATGACTGGAAATGTATGAAATGGTCGGATGAGTCACAGTTTACCCTATTTCGAACCATATTTCGAAAAATTAATACATAGCATATGTTATACATTAGTTGAATAGCATTGTATCCAAAATGCAGCGTGAAATACAACAAAAGCTAAGCACTGAATTTGGAGCGTAAAACCATTTCAATCATAATCAGAATTCTCATGACTTGCTGAATTCTCAGAGAATAAAAAGTTTGTAATTTTGTCTGCATTACACCCTTGTGTTTACACCGAGATTGAGAAGGAATGGAGTTTGTATTACAGTAAAGTAAGAACAAGCCCTCAAAATTTTATCTTAGGCATTCGACTAGACTCTTATCAGGATTCCTGAGCCTCTGAAAGCACGTGTTATTCTCGTAAGTTACACGTATTCTTTATTTTTGTTTACTTTTTGAATATCTACGACCTTAAAACCGTCACGTATGAGGGATGATGTACCTCGGCGAGCACACTATACGGAGAAGGGGGTAAGGAGAAAGGAACGGTTAAGGAAGGAAGCAGCCTGGGACTTGTATGTTAGGTACTATACCAGTATTTGCCTGATGTGAATGAGAAAAAACCACGAATAACCTCACTCAGGATGACTGACCTGAAAAAGCTGTTACACATTCTCGGCCGAGTGTCCCCACCGGAAATCGAACCCGGAACCGGTCGCATCAAAGGCGAGAGTTACCGACTACATTACGTGGAGCCACTACAGGTTTTCTGACAACATACGAAAAAAATAAATAAATAAAATAATCATTCAAAATCAATTGAAAATTCATTCTGCAGGTAATTAAGTGAAAATGGATACACATACACATGGGTGAGTCAAAAGTCTTTAGATACGCGTTTAATTTTAAACTTGACAGGAAAATGTGAAATCTGTTAATGGAAGATGGTAACTAAGGGGGCGAAACGTATAGGGTACATGGTGGCTATGGCCGTCATTTAGAATCCAAGTTCGAAACTTCATTTGGGAATGGGGAGCATGTAGCTTATCAAATGATATCTCTGTGAGCTCACGAATAAAAAGGTGTGATTCATACTTTGTATAGTTTGTACGTTATCAACACCGAAAATTTGAAAAATACCAATCAACGGTACGATACAGCACATGTTCTAAGTGGTCGCCAGCCCATCTAATGCACAATCTTATTCGTCGTATCCACTCTAACTGCATCGCAGGAGAATGTCCAATGAAATGTGGCCACACACGTGCTTAATGCTTTCCTGTAGATGCCTTATACCGCGGAGTTTCTCAGCATACACTATCTGCTTCAGATGACCAACAGATAAAAATCAAGCGGTGTGAGGTCAGGTGATCTGGGCGGCTATTGCATGGAACCACAGAGATCAATTCACTTCCCAGGAAGTTGTGCACCAAGTCGTTGACGTACACACACGCCACGGTGGAGTGAAGCTTCATCATGTTGAAAAGAAGAAGGAAAGGAAACACATATTGCTGTTTGGGTTCAGAAGGGAAGGAAACACTGCAGGAGCGCCAGATACTGTTGCACTGTTAAGATAGTGTCGATGAAAGTCTTGTATAAAAGAACAAAGAGAACCGCTAGGAAATAGGTCGGTGATAGACAGGCATTAAAGCTACTATTTAAAAGACCCTTTTGGACAACAACAACCACATGGAGAGATCTCTGGTTCATCCAACTTTACATAAAGGTTTAGGCTGCAACTATTACAATTTGGAGTTAAGCTTGGCTATCGCCTTTGTAATGAATTCTACACTATGCTTTGCTTAACGTTATATACACTACTACTTACATCATATTGACAATAACCACTGTATTACCACCTACTTAAATACAATAGAGTGCCTGCTTTTGGTGCATGGTGTTCCTGGTTCGTTTCTTGGAGGGAGAGCATTACAGTGGTTCAGAGTTCATCTTAGAATGTAATTCCACGTCTTATGTAGCTTCAATGCCGAAATGGGACGTTAAACATCAACTACCACGTATACTACTAAAAAAAAAAATCTATACTACTTATAAAATCTACACTACTACTATTATTACGATACAAAATATATACTAGTAATTTATTGTAAAAAATCACTGAGTAAAGTGATCTATTTGTTTGGATAACAAAATGATATCAATGATGAAATTAGAAATAGAAATTAGCTATTAATATTTATTTGTAAATTTAGATTACACTTAATAAATATTTTTTTCTGTACGTGACACACGGGAGAAGAAAGCTTGCACCTAATTACGTACTGTTAGTTGTACATCTCATAATTATATTCTACACAATAACCGCTTTCTTCTGTAGACAACATTACCACCGGCTATTGTACTAAGGATCACGCACACCAAAAGGGATCACTTACACTTACAACATATAACGAATCAACTACTTTTGTGAATTTTATATTAATTAGGCGTATACCAATCAACTCAGTTTGTATATTACATAAGATCATAAATAATAATAATAAAAAAAAAAATAATAACCGACTTTACATCTCACCAATTTCTCTGTAAGTGCAAATTCGGTAGTTTAACGTTCCTTTTAGCACTGAGGCTATATAAAACGTGGAGCTACAATTAAAAATAGGATTCAAACCTGATACGCTCCTACCAGGAATTAAGCCCGGGTCCTCCACGCCAAAGGCACGAACGATGACCATATAACAATAAAAAAGTTCAGTCAACAGTTATTCAGATATAGAAGCAATGAATATAAACCTTTATCTCCAGCTAAGTAAAACATCGATGGGCTAAAATAATTTAAAAATTATGTTCTACAATATACTCGCAAAACAGAACAAAGTAAGCAACATGTGCTATGGATGTTATGAGTAACATTAATAAAAGGTTGTTTAAAAATAATCTGTTGTCAATTTACCTGTGTTATTTCATCGAAATTCGTCAACTCTTCTACAGATCTCCGTAACGTCTTGAATATTGTTGCATAGTCCGTTTCAGGCAAAACATTAACCTCACACTCCTTCAGAATAGCCAGTGCATAACGAAACAGAACCTAAAGGTGGGAAGAATGAAATTATTATTTTTCTAAACACAGAGAAGTTATTTTGTTAAAATGCATACACAATGGTGCAAGAAATCTATACATACAACCTCAGAAACATATAACATTGAAAATGTCTATCTATCTATTAAAATGCTACAATAGCAACAAAGGCGCCTGAGCTCCAACCTATAACTTTTGATTTCAAACCTTTGATTTACGGTTATTTGTAATTTTACGTTTAACAAAATCAAATATTTTAAAGTATGTGCACTTTAAATAACCTATTTAAATAGACCTTTTTCTTAAAGTTTATGTTTTTAAATTATTGTTTAAAGCCTTTGTATTTTAATAAGCCTTTTCCAAAATCAATTCAAATGAATTGTGCTGCCATCTTTGAAGTTCTTTTAAACTATACGTTTGTGGCCAATCCTTTCGACAATGAGATCTCTGAAACTCCAGGCTCTAGAAATATGACGTTTTCACTGATCGATTGCAAATTTTGTGTAGATTGTCCAGTTCTAATTGAATATTTAAAAAACATGGACATTATTTCTTTATTACATTTTTAGGGGTACACTGAAAGTGTTGAAATGATTCGTTGTGTAGAGAGAGCGCAGGTTCAGCTAGTCTATATATTAAAATGCTAGGTTTATATATTTGTCTCCAATCCTTTTGACAATGAAATCTCGAAAACCACACGTGCTAGAAACGTGCCATTTTCACTGGTCGATTCCAAATTTTGTGCAGATTGTCCAGTTCTCATTCAAATTTTCAAAAACCGTGTCGTTATTGTTCTATCCAACATTTTAGGAGCCGTTTTGAGCCCGTAAGATTAACATTGTTGCACGCCGAAACTACGATCTTAGGTAAACAGTAGAGAAGTTACGTATGGCGGGTTGACGGACATTGCAGTAGCTTTCCTTAAATCTGAATTGCAGAACTTATTCCATGTTGGCAACTTTAAAGGCCTCAAGAGAGGCAATGAGGCGTACTCGGACGGATATGGATTTATTAGAAAAAAATATTTCCTCTTGATATCGTGTTACTACAACAAATTTGCTACAAACTCACTCCAACATTTATACATAGGAATTCACTTCCTTTGTGAGTCTCCTATCCTTTACTTGTGTGAGTAAGGAGACACACACAATGGTAAGGAGATTCATGATCATAATAGAACGATGCGCTGAGTAGACAGCGCTGGTTCAGCTAGTGTATATATAAAAGTGAAAGTGATTATGTTTGTGACTTCATACCTCTTGAACCAGGAGACCAATCTCGACCAAATTTTCAACATAGATTAGGTTGAGGCCTGGGATGATTTTTATTATTCCACTTTGACGGTGCAACTTACGAGGAAATTTTTTCTGGTATCACACGAAATGTGGAACGAGACTATGGTCAATCGATTTGTGTTAGAGAACACGAAAATCCATAGGCGGGAAAAACCCTCGATCGCAGCCGCTCCGTACTTATGGGGGGAAGAATAGGGGGCACTGGCAACACAACACGTTGTGGATAATGAGACGAAATATGGCGCGAGTTAGATGAAAATATGCATAGAAGCATAGTTAAACATATACTACAATGTGACATTACATTCGACAATACTCTGACAAGTGAGGGCAGTGGCGTAGCACATAACGACAGAAGAGGGAGCGGATAAGCGCAAGTAAAAATGGTCATATAATTGAGGAAAACGAAGAAGCAAGACGTCAGGGGAATTGTACAGTAATAATACGTGATCAAGTAATCAATCGCAAACTACAGACAGCCTGTAGACGTCAACATAAGGCAGAAATGGAAGAAAGATAGCTATGGAGAGGATTGACCGTCGAGTCCGGACCCCATCTCCTCGTAACGTCCGATGTGTATAGACTGTTGTACTAGTAAGGGCACCACTTGGTCTCACTTTTGGCCAATAGATCCCTTCCTAAGGACCCATGGTCCCTGGCCCAGGGTCAATGATCTAGGGGTACTTAGGACCAACCCCTGTACATTTTGGCTGGGGTACTTTGTCCCCCCCCCCGTAAATTTTGGGAGGGTTACATAGGACCACCCCTTAAAATTTGGAAATTGGGTATGGTAGCCTAGGACCAGGGTATGTACCTCTGTAAGTTTTGGGGTCTATCTCATTCCCTTTCATGGTTAAAAAATGCCAAAAAATTAAATTTCGGAGGTTTTTGACCTAATTTATCCCCTTTGATGAGGTCTTATTACGATATATGGTTGCATGGGCATGTACAGGGGTCCATTCCCTTTCATAAGACATAGGTACATTGGCGCACCCCTTGAAAATTTAAAGGGTGTGGCAAGGTAACCCTGCCAAAATCTACAGGAGGTGGTCCTAGTATCCCTAGGTCATTGACCCTAGGCCAGGGACCATGGGTTCTGAGGCAGGGACCCAAGGGTCAAAAGTGAGACCAACTGCTGCCCTTACTACTACAACAGTCTATACACATCGGACGTTACGAGGAGATGGGGTTCGGACTCTATGGTCAATCATCTTCATAGCTCTCTTTCTTCCATTTCTGCCTTATGTTGTCGTCTACATAGTTTATGATTGATTACTTGACCCGTCTATAGTTTGCGATTGATTACTTGATCATGTATTATTACTGTACAATTCCCCTGACGTCTTGCTTCTTCGTTTTCCTCAATTATATGACCATTTTTACTTGCGCTTATCCGCTCCCTCTTCTGTCGTTATGTGCTACGCCACTGCCCTCACTTGTCAGAGTATTGTCGAATGTAATGTCACATTGTAGTATATGTTTAACTATGCTTCTATGCATATTTTCATCTAACTCGCGCCATATTTCGTCTCATTATCCACAACGTGTTGTGTTGCCAGTGCCCCCTACTCTTCCCACCATAAGTACGGAGCGGCTGCGATCGAGGGTTTTTCCCGCCTATGGATTTTCGTGTTCTCTAACACAAATCGATTGACCATAGTCTCGTTCCACATTTCGTGTGATACCAGAAAAAGTTTCCTCGTTAGAGGAAGGAGAGGAGGAGATAAATAAAACTTAAGAACACTTTGAATTACCAGACCAATCTCGATCGAATTTATCACATATATGAGGTTCGGGCCTGGGATGGTTTTTTTGTCATTTCACTTTGACGGTGTAACTTAGAGGAGGGGGAGGAGGAGATATATAACAATAAATAAAAATGACAGTGACTACGCCAACAATCTCAAGGAATATCTTAAAGATATATATATATATATCTATATATATTTAACTCCACATTACCTCACAGAGGTCGAAATCCACAAAATCCTGCTCTATTAGCAGTCTAGGGTCTAAGAACATTTGTACAAAATTTCAAGCTGCTGGCCCAGTAATTTTCTGAAATCTGATAACGCATGACAATGTCCCAACCATCTTTCCTCTAACGCAAAACCTCATTTTGCCTACACCCTGAGCTTAAGGAAAATAATTCCTATGTCCAACAGCTTCAAGGATCTGATAATGAGAATACAGTGAGCGAATCACTGAGTTTACCTCTATACATCACTACTCTAGAATCTTCCCAACTCGGACATAAGTTCAACAAGTACAGTAGAACGTCGTCTGTCCGTACGTCAATTATTCGCACATTAAAAAGAAACACATACGTATGTATGCGTACATTTGATTCAGTTTTGAACAAATTCAAGCAATTTCTTTAATTATAAATTGGATCTAGGTGCGTATTAGTACATACAGTATTATATATATATATTTATTAAATGGACCGGCAACGTTGCATAAGGAAAAGTTGAGTAACGGACTCCGGTAATATTAACCTGAACACCTGCCAAGCAACTTTAAATTCATGAACTTATTAGTACTGTTATCAGAAACTAGCAGTGTTGTGTTGAGAACATTTTTATATGTATTTTTAAGAGTGTATCTTTGTGTGAATAACAGGACTTTTTATTCTTTATATAAAGTACGGTATATTGGAATGACAATAAATAAATAAATAAATAAATAAATAAATAAAAATAAAGAAATAAAAAAAAAACTGTGCTTTACGTGCTTCTTTGTTAACCAAACGCTTGTTTGATAATCTGAAAAAATCGTTATCCGCACAACCCAATCGTTATCTCTATTAATGCGGATAAACGACGTTCTACTGTATATTTGAAACTCCTACGAACCGAGAAGTTTTAGTACAGCCGACTGTAGGAATTGCTGTAAATATAATTTGTGATCTTACCTTCGTTCCTTCAAGAAAGAACGCATCCCAAATCCTAAGAAAGAGTTCCACTGGCACACTGCCAACAAAAATACACAGGAACCAATTCAGCGTTAGAAGAGTAATGTCAATGCAGTGACCGTCTAGGTGTGCCCAGAGTCTTGGTAACTTTTCCGCAACTAAATCCTTCAGTACACGCTGGAAAATAAGACAAATCTAGTAAATACAATTAGTTTTGTTTAGTTCTCTATATATGAAAATTATAGGGTTTCAAATCATTCATTTATGCTACATTACACGAATTGCTGAAATTGGAGCCGGCGTATACAAAATGAAACAAATGTTTGAGAGTTTTTTTGAAATCTAACTTCCAAGGCAGGAGAATAGAGGCACAACTTTTACTATTATCACATGTTATTTCGAATCGTTTTGCACAAAGCTACGAATTTTTTGTTAATGTGACGTTTTGCTTTACAAAATACGAATATGCCATTCATTTGTATATTAGAGTGCAATATTGTGGACGCAAAGGGAGGATAGAATGCAAAATATTGATCGTAGTAACTAGCAGGCATTTTCTAGTATCAAACATTATACACTGTCGTGCAAATATTTTGTCTATGAGGAAGGATCGACAAGTAATATTTTTTTTTCGTTTATATCTAATACATATGTCACAAATATGAACTTGCTATATAATATTGTGCACTCATGTTTTACGATTGTTCGATTTGAAAAATGGATAAGCGCTGAAACAAAAAGCACTGATTAAGCTCTTGACGAAACAGAATAATACTAGGATAAGTGGAACATGTAACTAGTTCTTTGGTGCAAGGGAATTTTTGTTTTCTTTTTGTTGTCAGCGATAATTTAACAATTACAAAACATAACAATTAAATTATAAACTGCAATAATTTAACAGCGAGATTGGTCATGTTACTGTATCACCGTATCATACAGAAAATTATTATTCATAAACTTTTAAACACAGAGGAGGGTAGCTGATTATCATCATTTTAAAAATCAATAATTGTATTGAAACGCACACACCAAGCCAAAGATAATTTGATTTTAAGATCTTGGAAACTCTCAATTGTTCACTTCAACTGGGTAAATCACGTCATTCACAAGCTTGATTGCTTTACTATTCTGTATATTAGAGAATGTTGTCTATACAGAGTGTTTCGAAACGGATTTACAACTTTGTAAATTCATATAAATTTATTCGAACTACTTACAGAGCTAGTTTTGCTGTCATTTTGCAGCAAAATAGATCATGTTTTGTCTCACATAGCACCACCGCAAGTACTAGCGACAGTTGTAACAAATATGGCTGCCTTCATTGGTCCTGAGCGCGCTCGCTTTGTGTTTTGGTGAGTCGAATTTTGCGACAATTGTGTAACTGAAATTTCGTAACGAGTATGGAAAAGATTCTTCCAGTGGGTCTATCATTTATGAGTGGTATAAGTGATTCACTGAAACTGGATGTTTTGTAAGACATAAGATATCTTCACAGCGTGCTGGTGTGTCTGATGATGTCGGACAGCAAGTGAGGCAAAGCTTTGTTAACAGCCCTACAAAACAAAAACACTCTTTTGTTACAAAATGACACCAAAACCAACTCTGTAAGTAGTCTGAATAAATGTATGTTAATTTACAAAGTCTTTTTCGAAGCCCTCTATATTATAAATCTTACTCTTGTCATTTTCCACTTAATGATTGTCTTGCGTCGTCAAATAAATATTAGGCTTGCGTGTCTATAATTTAGGATTTTTTTTTTTCATTCATTTAATTTATAAGAGACTTTCATGTGTTGTCATTACCAATACTCTTTCGTATAAATTTACCTGTTCTTTACCATATATTAACAATTTCAGAGAATACGAACCTGATCAACTTGAGATCCTAATAACCGACGTGAGTAGTAATCACTGGGCATCAGCTTCTCAACGATATAAGCAAGCCCCCAAAATGCATCCTCTTCTTCCAGAAACAATAGCAAAATAGCCACGATCCTGTTTAATCCCTGAAAAATATATAAACCGCACATATTTTAAATATTTATTGATAACGCATTATTTTGGGATTCATAAGTGTGTACGTTAACATTTTGACAAAGGAATAATCGCGGGAATTTTATAATTTAAATTTGAATAATAGAAAAAGGAAGAAACAATTGAAAATGACGTAATCTGAGACTGTTATGTTACTAACAGAAAGCATGATACTACTAGATAACTAACAGGAAGCACTCTAAAACATACAACCAGAGTTAACAAGAAGCGATGTCCAAACACTTTCCATTCTACTGATTATCGTAAAGTTTACAACTTGGTAATCAAAACTTTCATTTGAAAATTTTCTAGGTGGGCTGTGGTGGCTCAGTGGCAGAGCGTTCACCTCTGGTGCATGGGGTCCTTGATTCGATCCCAGCTCGCGCCAAGTGAGCTTTGCGGTGGACACACACCGTGTGTGGGGTTTTCTCTGGGTTCTCCCGTTTCCTTCCACTTTCTTCATTCCACCATTTAATTAATTTTTCATCACTACCTTCTTCTTTAGCCTAGCCGGCATAACCGTGGGAGGTAAACCTTTTAGAGTTTTGGAAATTTTCTAATATACTATTATTATTACTTTCTAACTTACCTGGCAATAACCTACAACTGGGTTATGGACACTATACGCCATAAGGACTCGGCGCAACTTTGGGATTCCATCTGCATAGATACCTTCGAAATGGCAATTATTAGGAAGCGTCCTGAGGAGGTCTATTTCGATCTGTAAGTGTATAAAAATAAGTAATTTGTGAGAATGTTTTCTAGTAGCGATTGTAATATGTTTACTCTTAGAATTATAACCAAGTTTATGACCAATGGAAACAAATTATTACCAAACATTAAATATGTTATCACAAAGTATCAGATACATTACAAACATTGCTAAATATTGAATACATACATGGTTATCGCACAATTACTACGAGTCTTAATTACCCCAACCTTGCTATTAAATAAGTCTTTACCAATATAGATCTAGTAGATGTATACCGAAGAAATATCTTTAAATTCCGTAATTCTAGGAAGGATACATAAACATAAGACTTAAATTTAAATGAGAATTAAAACTATTTAGAATGTGACTAACAAGAGAATACGGAGGAGTGTTCACTATCTATGGAACTTTTTTGAATGTGATACTCGCGTCATTGTTAAAGTGGTGACAGTAAATCGAACCTCAGTTTGTAAGATATATACGGATGTAGCTCGTATGCTCTAGTGTCATCGTGCTCCACGAAGTTAAATTGCCGCTAACAGAGTTCTTAGTAGTATATTACACTGGCCTTTCTAATGCAAAATGTTCATATGAAAGAAAGTCATTTCGTATGTGCTTAACAAGATAGGCAAGGCCGCGATGTGCCTAATTACTGGAGGCAAGAGACAGACTAATCAACAATCTCTTACTAGTCGTGTCCTAGATAAAATTCAGCAAGTTAAGGTCCTTGTTTCCGGTTCAAATCCAGTAACACAAAGAACCACTGCACTGACACTGAGGATCTCAGTGATTACCGTAAAAACTATTATTAACCGAGATTTGAACCTAATATAGTGGCATAAAAACCTAGAAACCTAGTCTATAAGTTATTGCCCCATCATTACCGAACATGTCACAAACAGCAAGAAATTACATGAGGTCTCCTTGCTGATAAAAGTGGAGACTTGCTGTTCTATTAAATGAAGCATGAGTGTATTTAAATGCCTGCAACAAACTCCAGCTAATATTTTATTGACCAAGGAGAAAAAAATATTTTCAAAGGTGATAAACTGAAGCCTAGGGGAGTTTCTCAAAGGGTTTTATGACGATTAATAAATCGAGCTGTCAAAAATGTAAGTGAAATGTCTTATTATCAAACAAACGTCCTATGCCCCATTTATCAAACAGAAATCTCTGTTCTCTATGGTACTGTTTCAAATTAGGTCTGGGTATATCAGAATAAGGCTTCAAGCTATACAGCAGGTTAAATTTTGGTCAAGACGGAGAGAAAAGTGAAAATTCACGCTATACCGTCCAGGACCATTTATGTAAAATCACCTGAGGCATCAACAATGCATCTGTGTACCTGGTCTACTAAAAAGGGTCTTTAGAAGCAGACGACCTCTAGTAGTGCAGGGTCTCTGGAAAGCTTAAAACTAGAAGTGGTATGAAATGGGCATGACTGTACTTCATTCCAACACTTTAGAGTGAAACTTGATTCGCAGGACGATAGGCCATTACTATAGCCACGGAACAGGACAACACTTGTAATGGTGAAGTGGATTTTCGTAAACATACTGCTTGAAATTATTTCCATAGAACACCAATTACACTCAGTATTTTTGTTTTGTGTACAAAATGAAAAGCTAAAACACAATACCTGTTTAGCAGAAGGTGAGTGACGAGCTTTCTTTTCTACGTTTGCCAACATCGTTTTATAATGCCCTTTCATTATGTGTCCTCTCTGGTCCTGCAGCCACAAATTTATCATCTGACGCCATATTCTTCCCTAGAAAGACATTAACAGGACAAACATTTTTTTTTTCAAAGTTTAACAAACAGTTTGCTCTCAAGTATCAAGACATTGACATCGACTGCACATATATCATAGTCTTTACAAGTTTAAGAGATTGAAAGATAATGTTAATGCGTTTAAATTATGCTCAAAATCAATAAAATTTGATACTGTCGCCGACACGTGCCACAACTTAGAGATTCAGAACGTGAAGTAACTTAGCTTTCACTCTGACATTTCATGAAACATTAAATAAATAATGAAAACAATTGCAGACTGTTCATTAAGAAAGGTACTGTACACATCAAACGAAATCAATCAAATAAACCTATCCATCATTCATAAACTTGCTATGAAACAGACTTGAAGGCGGCAACAAATAAATAATAAATTGCGTTTATTTGATACTCTTCTACCCATGAATGAGGATACAGAATTTATAATAACACACCTTGTTTATTAATGAGTTCAAGTGATGACAGAAAGTTCTTAAGAGGAGTATACTGATTCTAATATTATACGATTCAGGATTTAGATTTCTGGGCTTCAGACACCTACGGCCATTTAACCCGTCATGTTTGGGAGGGACAACCAAAAATCTATCGGGGATAAATCAAGTGAGTATGGTGGGTGCAGCAGAAGTTCAATACTATGGTTAGCTAAGAATGAGGTCACAACATTAGCACAGTGTAGCGGTACATTGTCTATGTGGAGGATGAAATTGCAATTTGTGCTTGTTTCTCAGTACAGAGCACGGCCAAGTTTAGCCCCAATTTCATCTTCCCATGCATTGGCACGAACTTGATTGCAATCAATAGCTTCCGATGCGTAGAACATGCCTGTGAAGGAACCAGAGTGGTCAGATGCACCATTTCTCAGATATCGCGTTCCAAAGGTGTGGAATGGCACGAGATGGCGCCAGCATCGAGGTTAAGATCAATGTGGCACTTTAGTTTACGAAATTCAATCAGACACTTCCTCATCATCGGAAGCATTTTCAATGCGAAGAGAAACGTTGGACAATAGATGACCGGCACAACACTCGTGGTTGTGACAGTAAGAGAAGTACCAAATGATGGTGACCAAGTGTGAACAACTCTCTACAGAAGTAAAGATAGAAACAACAAGCTTGATCAACGAGTTTAATACGATACGGAGTTATGTCTGTGACCACTATACCGTGATAGCTTTACACTTTAACAAATACCCTTGGGGCGTGAAGAGGCGATCTCGCAGCTGCGTCTCGATACTGGCGTCATCTCCTGGCATCCCACACCTTTGGAACGCGATATCGCTGGAACGGTTCATCTGACCACTCTGGTTCCTTCACAGGCGTGTGCTACGCATCGGAAACTATCGATTGCACTCAAGTTCAGGCAAATTCATGGGGAAATGAAATTGGTGCTCCAGGCTAAAGCTTTGTTGGCTGCACTCTTTTAGTAACAATTCTGTATCCAAAAAGTGTACGAAAATACTCGCCCGCAATTATATGACCTTTCGAAACAGGGTAGGAGAATCACTCCCTGAGATATTGGCCAAGAATGTTCTGATTTCGGGAAATTTAAGGAGCTATATCTCAGGAACCGTAACTCAAAGATGATATTAGTGTTGATCAATACCCAAGAGGATGGTGAACATTTTGGTATCAAATAGCAACCGGTGGCCACTGACCAACTAGTGACCGTTTCCCAGATATTCCCAACGTCTTTGGTTGCACCAAGATGAACTTTTCTCAACTTCACTTTGGCCCTTGTGCCGTGCGCAGACCAATCAACTTTCTTTTCAGGATGGTAACAACTATTTCGTTTCTTCTCAGGAAACCTTTTGTTTACCACGCATGCCCAACCTTTAACGTTAAGAGTCTGGTGTAACTTCTATGTTCGTTAGGTTTTCCACCGGTTACCTAGATTTATTTCGAGGTCAAATCCTTCTGAGCCCTTTACAAACGGCTGTTTTGGGCTCTATCGGCATCTTGCGCCCAAGGGATGTCGTGCACATGGCGGGAGCACGCAATCGCCTAGTCATGACTGATCCAATTGGACATTCTCCCTGCTCTTGGATCCCTCAAAGTTGTGATATCTAGACAGAGTCCGCAATATTTTAGGACCCAAAGCTTTGAGCTTGACTCCTGGCAAATCCTTGCCGTCACTCTGCCTGACTTCCTAGCGAAGTCATCCTATCTTATCCTCCTGGATAATCTGACACTCTGTTTAATACCAGTTATTCATTCAACACTTATTGTCTCATTAGTTATTGATTCAATAATTATTGTGTCATTAGTTATTGATTCAAATTATTGTGTCATTAGTTACTGATTCAATAATTATTGTCTCATTAGTTATTGATTCAATAATTATTGTCTCATTAGTTGATTCAATAATTATTGAGTCAATAACTAATGACACAATAATTATTGAATCAATAACTGGTATTGGTATTGAAAAAATTAAATCTTTTTAAGTTCGGTCTGGCAATACTGTTCGAGCATTCTCAACTGTTTTTTTCTTCGTTTTTTTCTTTTTCTGGATTAAATAATGGAATTTGTCTTTTTGATTGTCATTAAACATTCGCGGAACCCAGCGACAAGATATTTTCCTTGGGCCTAGTTCATTTGTAATTATTCGTGATACTGTTTCAATTGTTAGCCTCAGTGTATCACAAATCTCTTGTATGGTGACACGCCTATCTCCCATGGTAAACTTTTCGATACGGGCAATGTTAGAGTCAGTTGATGCTGTTTTTGGACGCCCGGACGTTTGCTGAACTTTCGCACTCGATCACTCTCCTTTCAACTCATGTACTCACTTCCTAAGAGTATTTTCTGCAAGAACTCTATCACCACACAAATCCTCCAATTGCCGATGAATATCCATTGCATAATGTGCAGCTGTCTTGAGGAATTTCACAATTACACTTTGCTTTTCAACCTAAAACTCCATGTCTCCGGGCAGTATGAGAAACATGCCTTATTCCTTCAGGCACTGTGACTCAACTACTGCCACCCAATAAACAAAACCTGCACTCTTTGGAGACGAAGGATGGAGATCTTTGATGCTGCGGTTTCTTTCCTAAAATGACAAAAATGTGGACTTCAGGGGAAAAAAAAAACGGCACGTATTTTTGGTGTACACCTCGTATATATATATATATATATATATATATATATATATATACATAGGTAGAGAGAGAAAGAAAAGGGTGAAAAGCGAGTCAAGCTCGCGCCGCGCCGCCATTTTCAATCTATCAACCCAGCAGAAGTTTGCCAATAATGCATAAAGTGTGCAATGAACAGCCACATATCTGAGAGTATAAATGTAGTATTCATTAAACCTTATCCTCCTCGTGCAAGAAACAGGAACTTCTGCTAATTAATAATAAAAGCATACTTTTCATACACACAAAAAAGTAAAGAAAACCATATTGCAATTTTTATCAAATAAATCTGAAATTCCAAACATTTTTACGATAAACAAACATTCTCTGACTTACCCTTTGTTGACTAGGTATTCCATTTCTTATGAGCGCTTTCTTCTCACTACTCAAACTGCTTTCGCGAGAGTTTAGCGATGCCGCCAAGTCATCCCATATAGCATTATCTGATTTTCCATTGTCCTAAAGAAAAACGAAAACTAATCATTTTGACACGAAATCGTTGCTAAGAGAACAATACCCCTTCAACATACTGCATTAGGTCCAATGTGTGAGTTCAACCTGGTAAGTTAAAATGTTGTTCGCAAGAATATAACGAAATATAATTTTTCCCACTACATTAATTGCTAAACTCCAAGAAAACGGAAAGATATAAGAATTTTTAAATTATTATCTGCGCACATTTTTGAACTATGAAAGATTAAATTATATGAAATACTTTTCTGTCAAAGATTTTATAATTTTGTCAATATTTTTAACAAATGGACTACGAATGATGACAAATTGCAATCTCCGTATTTTTACTTAAGTATTCTAAGATTTTTATACAGCTATGAGAAATATCTTCTTAAAAAAGAGAAAAATAAAAAGAGAATCTATTAAACAAAAAATAATATCTAGCGCTTACGATTTTTAAAACAAACAAATGTATTCCTAGTTCCATATTTATTAATATATCTTTACGTACGTCAACATATTGTACAGGTTATGCATTAAGTCTAGAACCAAAAGGAAAATTTGCTTTTCGTGCTAGCTAACATTGATGCAATGGTACAGTTTATTGGACGCCGTCTCATTCAGCCATTCTTAAAACATCCATCAAAGCATTAATTATTTCACAATGTCAGGTAATGAAATAATACTGATCCTTAACGAAAGTGTTGAGACTGGTTCGTGAATAAGGACGATCAATCGCAATATAACATTCACGAGTGCTCTTGCCTGAAACCGCTTTATCTTAGATGCACACAACATGAAAAAATAGAACACACTCAACGGACTTGAATTCAGCTTGTTGGAATTTGCGCTTCACGAAATTCTAAATGCGATAATGTATCAGGGGTAAAAATCAGAAATTTGCGACACTATTAAAAGCGTATCACCGCAACTCACATGTCCTTGAATCTACAAATGTTACGTAGACTTTAAAACATGATCGTGCATATCCTGATACATATAGTTTAAGATGTGAGACATGCTGCACATGATTTGTTTTGGTATTGTGTTCATGCACCCCACTAAAAGAAACTATACGTACTTTTAACTTTCTCAATGATTCGGACTCCCTACACAGCTTCATTTTTTAAAAAGTGTCCAGGTACAGTTAAACCTGGACCCTTTATTAAACGGAAACTTGTCTTGGATGGAAATATTTCACGGTCCCTTGAATACAGTATCGAAAGAAGTGTTACATTTCCTTCATTAAGCGAAAACTGTGTTACGCGGACAAAAGAAAACAAAATATGCATTTAACACGTTCGCTGCTGAGCACGCCCTTCGGCGTCCAGTACTGAATTTGGCATATGCGCAGGACGCCGCTCGGCGCTTGTCCCTGCAGCTGATTCACTTTCCCGCCAATACCTGTGTGTGCACAGTACCGGTGGCGGGAAAGTAAATCAGCTGCAGGGACGAGCGGTGTCCGGCGCATATGCCAAATTCAGTACTGGACGCCGATGGGCGTCCTCAGCAGCGAACGTGTTAAACGGAAAAATTCAAGTTCCGAATTGCAGAGTACGTTGTCAGTGAAACAGATAGTGATGTTCTACCCGAAACAGACGAAACGGATGTACGTAGACGTCTCAATTGAGAGTCATACGGGAAATCTCAAAGGAGAAGAGAAGATAGAGGAAGAAGGGAAATATAGTATTCAGCTGGAAGAAGAGTGTTAAGATAAAGAATTATCAAGATGCTGGTAAAAGTTTAAAGGAATTGCAACATTTAACTTACGTCAAAATGACAATGATATATTTAATGTGGTTCTCAGGTTAAACTGTTTGCAGAAAGTCAGCAGTAATGTGTACAGAAAACACTCCATGACTATGGAAAAAATAAAGTTAATGTGCGTACAGTATTTTTTTCTGTTCATTTTAAGTTTTGCGTGTATTGACTCGTAGTAGAAATAAATACTTCAGATTGACTACGATACATACAACATACTATTTTATCTTGGTATGCCCATTATATGCACACATTTTTTCAATAGGTCTACCTTTATTAACTGGAAACCTCTCTTTAACGGAAATTTTTGCGAGTCTCGTTCGATTCCGATAAAGCCTGGTTTTACTGTATAATTACAGGGTGTCTCAGTAGGAAATCGAGTTCGTTTGGGAGGTCATTCTGTGCAGTATCGTCTCGTCATATTTTGCAGCTTGATGTTAGAAAAGTAAGGTTAAGAATTTGGAGATTTAGAACTGACATGCCCACCCAAGCATCTTGTAAACTAAAAACTTTAGAGCAGAAGTAATGGCATCGTGATCTGGGTTGCTTAACAAAATGAACCTGGACACTTTTCAATAGAAACACAACAATGTTAGGGGGATGAAAAGACGCTAAAAGAGAAAGGATTGACTTAAGATAGGAAAAGTCTACACAGCACTTGCCTGGAACAATTCGCGATCCCCCATTGATGGTTCTCTCAGCGTAATGACGCCTATCCTTTAGAATATGGAGTCTGGGCTCTGGACGACCAGATAGCTTCGTGTAAAACTCGGCGTTGAGGCAACGGAATCAAGATTAACTTATATCGCGAAACAACCTGGAATACATATGCTTCCAAATAATAAAATCATTCTTGCCGCTGATAAAAGAATACGCAACTTATATGTGTTACCCATATTAACATAAGTGCAAAAATCAAGTCTCGCGGAGAGTTTCTATCTACATTGTCGCAGGCTGGTCAACTCTAATGACGTTTTTCTCTGTGTAGTTTTGTTCCAAGGCATGGGTCACTGAATTTCTAATTCAATGAATCGAAGGCAAGATGAAGAAATGAAATACGCGTAGGTTGACGACAGATAAGGTGATCTATAAGTATGTGGGCAAAGGAACAATCTATACATTTATTCATTAAGAAATACATACAAGGGAAGAGTCAACACTATATATAAGTTCCTTTATGTCTGAGTGTGTAAATGAACTGTAAGTTGTGCTGAAAGAAATGAAAATTTAAAATATTATTTTAACATCGATCTGATAAAGAAAATTCTCTCTCCATGATTTCAAATAAATAATGTTTGCCGTTTTCATTGACTTTCAGTCCAATATATCACATGTCCAAAACTTATTATTATTATTTAAATCAAATCATTCATTGTGATGGACACGACATCTTCACAATTCTAAGCAAAAAAGTTTGTATGACCATATGACCTATTCTCAACGGTTTGAAAGGTAAAGGTTATTAACCATTTTTAACTTTACGTTCAATGAAAATATTTATTGCTCATCTTGTAATTATTTTACAAAGGTGAGACAGAGCGCATTTGAATAGTGATGGAATGATCTTTCCCATTGTATGCAGCATGATCGAGGTAAATTATTGATGCAATTATTGAGGTAAATCCTCGGTGAAAGTGTTGCCATCCGATTACATTAAATAATCTTGAAAAATGCAATTTGTAAGAGACGTCATTCAATTTCCCTCAATAATTTCTCATCCAAGGACACCACTGCCACAAGCTACATAATATTGGAGAGGCCACTTGAATGCATTGCATCTCATTTCTGTAGAATAACTACAGGATGTGCAATAAATATTTTCATTCAATAAGGTCAAAAAGGGTTAGCAATCTGAATCTCGCACACTGCTTAGAATAGGAAATGATCATAGGAATTTTTTTGCTTGGAATGACCTCCCAAAAAGACCTGATTTCCTCTCGGGACACCCTGTATATTAAATAACAAAAAATCTCCGTCCGATTTGCAGATGGTGACACTAGAAGCATTCCCTTCACCTTTCAGTTCATGAAGAAAGAAAAAAAGGAAGACAGGAAAATGATGTGTTAGTAACTGTTTCATCTTGCAGCATGCTGGCTGTGGTCATTACATTTAAATGAGGACGTCAGAGAGAGAAAGTCAAACATGGTAGTCCGTAAACAGTGTTACACGAGCGTATATGCTTTACGAGTTTAAACTCGAAACAAACGATACTGAAACGGGAAGAACAATATGCCAAGGCTTCGGTAAGGATAAAGTATGAGCGAAGAGAACAACGATCAAGAATTTCTCCACGTTCTACAAGCTATAAACAACAACGCACTTAAAGCGGTTATATGAGCCCGAAAGTGAACAAATATGTGCGACACTGAGAGAAGCATTCAACTGCAAAGCAGAACTATTCGCCAACATCTGCATCAGGTTAGCAAACGGTATAAAGTGAACACGCCCAAAAAGTTACTGTGAGTAGTCGAAAGTGTTGTGTGTTAACTGACAGGAAGGACTACTGTTCTGTAGCCGTACAGTTTGGAAAACTACGACCCCTTCTGAAGAGCTATAACTGTGTCCTTTCCAACAGTGGTTATTGTTACTGACAAACAAGTAACCATTGTATAACAAAAGGTTTCCGTGTCAAAACCTCCGATGTGGAGGAAAGAGTGCGCTTGTTGGTGCCTCAAGACTACCCACCGTCTCAAAGAACAGCAGCTACAGTACCACGTTCCGCCGCAGCCGTAAATCGCATAATTGAACAAGATTTACATTCTGGTAAAAAAGCATCAAGCTTGAGTTCACATGACAGCTTTTCGTGGCTATATGGTTAGCGTATCCGTCTTTGGCGTGGGGAACTCGAGTTCGATTTCCGGAGGGAGCTTATGCAGTTCAGATCCCACGTTAAAGCTGTAGGCTAATATCTCATATGGCCTCGCTGCTGAAAGATACGTTAAACTCAAATCCAACCAAGCTAGAGAATATATGCGGGAAGAACGCTTCCAAACACTCGACGAGGTGACCCACCAATACAATGGACTACTTGCTTATTTCATGCTCCACTGAGTTTTACTACCATGGGATTCGTTGTCTGTCTGACAGTGAGAGCTGGAGACAGGTTACTACTCCTGAGGGCTATTTCTGAATTTCCAGATACACATAACTTCATGTTATCGATTTTCTCTTTGTCGAGTCTAAATTCGAGAGAAGAAAACAGGTTATACAATACATTTTTAAAGAGTTTGGTTTACTCTGTCTGTTCTTGTGTCCGCTCCGGAGACAAAATTTCAAGAACTTGTTGGACCACCACCAACTTTAGCCAAGATGTAAGAGGGTAAAAATGTAGAAATCGAGGTAGTGGATGGAGGTGATCCATCCACCGGGAGTAGTAGAATTCAACAGTTTCCAATTTTAACGTTGATCACTACAGAGCAAAAAGTAATAGATAGCAAGAAGTGGTTTTGTGTAATAGATTAAACGTCCCAAGAATACATTTAATCTCAACCAATTAACCCTTCTACTAAAACCAAAAGCGATAGAAATCTTACAACTTTCGGTTCATTATTAATATACATATAGCAAAAATGATAAGAAATAGCGAGAAGCGTGTTTTTTTTTTTTTTTTTTTTTTTTTTTTTTTTTTTTTTTTTAAGGAATCGATTTAGCGTTCTAAGAATAAGTACCATCTTTTCTCATAAAGTCATAACCCTATATTTAAACCGGATGTAGTAGAAATCAACCACTTCCAGTTGAAAGGTTGATTACTATAGAGTTAAAATGGTAATAGCGAGAAGCGGTTTTCTGCAAACAATTAAGCATCCCAAGAATATGTTCCATCTCCACTCTAATCCGTCAATTAAAACCGAAATGGTGGCAGAACCATTTCTGGTTTCAATATCAATTGAGAAAATACCTCCCATTAGTAAATATTAAATACAGGGTGTTTCAAAATGAATATCGGGAGGCTCATTCGGAGGAGCTTTAAGGCTTTGTAGTATTTATTACAATTACTTTATAATTATAAATAAAATCATCAAATGGAAGAATAACTCAAACAGTTTTGTAGGCACGCATGCACATGCATTGTTTCCTCTGTCTGCCATTAGAAAGCGCTTAGTAGCAAAGATAGCGATCAGTGAGCAGAAAGCTTTTTTTGTGTTTTACATTTGGTAAAAATGGAATTTGTAGTTACAGTGCAACCGTCTCTGTAGAGAATTCTAACTATGTCCTTATCGTTTGCGGTTACTACAAGCTCTAAAGCCTACAGACTAGCGTTTACGTGCCAACTTTGAAAATGAAATGTTGCTCTATGACGAACATTTTCTGAATCATGTCGTCTTCAGTGACGAATCGACATTTTACCTAAGTCTCGATGTGAACACTCATAATGTTCGCATCTGGAGGTTAGCAAATCCCGAAGAGTTACAGTTGGAATGAAACTCCCCTAAACTGGATGTTTTGTGCCATATTCCGGCGGGAAGTTAATGGGCCTTTCTCGCCTGTCGACTCGATGTGTGCCATGTGACAATAATGCTCACATTGAATACTTGTAGCAAAAGCTATTTGAATTGTTCTTTCATTTGATATATTATTTATAATTGTACGTTAAATGGAATCAATACTACAAAGCCTTAACACCTCGATATTCGTTTTGAAACACCCTGTATGAGAAAAAATCGCTTGTTATGGCAAAACTAAAGTTTTTGAGTAGGGAATGGAGGGTGAGGAAAATGAATTTTTTTGCCGTTAAAAATTTTAAATTTTCGTTTTTCAACTTGTGTACACTGTGCCAAAGTAAACTTCTTGGCGTGTTGTGTATCCTGCGACATCGCAATGTCCTGAGATTTCAATGACGCACACTGCGTCATATCACCCTTCCTTTTGTGGACAATGACTTTATGCATAACCTTAGACCAGCGTTTCTCAAACTGTTCTCGAGGTCTGCCGCCCCTCGAGGTTTGTGACCATCTTAAATTGAACATTAGTCCAAGGAAAGAGAGAAAATAAAATTCAAGTGAGCTGCGTATCGCTCACTATATTTGAAGGGTAAGGGGAAAAAAGGAGGAATGTCATAAAACTGCATTTTCGAGAAAACTGCGTTTTTATATTTTAAACCGCGTAAAAAAGAATAGGATAGTCATATCTTTTGCCCCTTATTACATGGACATTTCGACATCTACGCATGTATGACATATACTGTCAAATAGTACCAAGAGTCACCAACAGATAAGACAAAGCACCCGATAAAGCACACACATGGACATTCCTTGTGTTTTCCCCTTACCCTTCATTTGAGAATCTCAAACGGATATAGATTATACAAATACAATTCTAATAAGATATAGATCATATAATTCTGATAAGGTAAACACCGTAAAGATTATACAGTTCTAATATTTTGTACAGGGTGTTCTAAAACCGAAAACGTTTGGAAGGTGATTTCTGACCCCAAGATAAGACAAAAAATATAGATCAACCTGGATGCACAAATGTTTCCTTTCGGAGTTATAGACTGCCGAAAATGTTATTATTAAAAAAAATAAATAAATAAATAAATAAAGGTTCTTAGCTCCAATACTATGGAATCTACCGTAGTCGGGTCAAGACTTCACTTAGAAACTAGTATGTGCCCTATCCAAACATCCATGTTTCAGAATCCTACGGTACTTCCGCAACAATTTGTATAAAGGAGGTTTGAATATGGGCATATAACTTGAAGTACTCACCAACCACATCCATAAAAATTGGTGTGCAAGTACCGCAAGATTCTGAAACATGGATATTTTGATATGCACATACTAATTCCTAAGTGAAGTCTTGACCCGACTACGGTAGGTCCCATAGTTTTGGAGCTATGGACCTTTAAAATTCATTTTTTCATTTTTCGGCAGCCTGTAACTCCGAAAGGAAGCATTCTTCCACCAAGGTTGGTCTATACTTTATGTCTTATCCTGGTGTCAGAAATCACCTCCTAAACATTGTCTGTGTTGTTTTGAAACACCCTGTATATACATAAATGCATTATAAAATATTTTTGGTACTTCTAAATTATTAAAACAATATTATGTATTTCTTTCTATTAATACCAATATCAAATTATGCAATTTTAATTAATAATAATTTTTAAAATATAGTGTTCCATGCTCATTTTTTTTTTTCAAATGTAATTTTGTTTTCAAAAGGGAAAAACGTGGAGTGGTCCGTAGAACGTTCTCGCCAACAAAAGTGATCCGTATTTGAAAATAGTTTGAGAAACGCTGCCTTAGACTAGATATAACTAACGAAGTCGAAATGAGCAACTTCATAAACTGCAGCTCAAATTCTTAACAGTAATTAGGAAAGAAGCATGTCTCTTAGACTTATTCATACACAATGGCAAAACTAATATGAGCTAAGCAGAAACTTAAATTACGATATGTAAAAATTTTGAAATAAAGGTAAGCGTTGAGGAGTAAGCGATAAGCAAAGTGGAAAGCTGTTAAGGCTAATATAAGCACGGATAAGCAAAGAAAGTCAAAGGCACATAATATGTTTTACTAAAAAGCACAAGAATCTAGCAAATTAAATTACCATCTACCACTAAAAATACCACCACCTTCAAGATAGAATACTTTAAGGGAAAAATATCAACGCATCAAAACTTTTTACAGTGATAGTATTAAGTCAGAAATATAAAAGTTATGATCATACTTTGATTTGAGATAAAATTGTATATGTGTGACGAATAAGTGGTATGTAATAAAAAGTTCAAAAACTTTTTGAAGGTGGATAACGAAAAACACTCAAAATTAACTTCATGAACAAACTTCACGAGGTGAAAAAAAAAAAAAAGACACTTAAAAGAACACAGATACGGAAAATAACAACACTAGAGTGATAATACACATGAAAGGTATTCCTCGCTATTATTCTTGAATTTATGATTGATGTTACATTGTGCGAAACGATTATACGAGAAACTAACAGCAGTGGAAAAGAACAATATTATTTCATTTATGTATTAGTGTGTACTTTTTCAACATCTGAGAATAGACCATCAGTCAGATTACACACATTGGCTTCCAGAGGCTTCCCAGAGGTCCATTCAAGACTCGTAAAACTGGATGAACAATGTAAGATAGTGAATACCTCTGAAGATTTAATAATTATATACAGGATGAACAATTTATCTTGATACGCTCTTATAATTTTGAACTAATAGATACGAAACGCTGAAATTTTATACAAAATAGAAATATTGATAGGGGGACATTGAATAATATATTTTGCTATACTATCATATTAACAGTTTTCCCAGGCGAACAAAGTAATATATTTTTTTAATGGCACTACGCAGGTTATTATACATTTCAAATCTTCATATTAAACGAAAATATACAATATTACATTTATTATTCAGTGTTGGAAACTAAGAATACTACAATATTACAAATATCCAAATTTTGGAGACTTCAACAAGAGTAACAACACATCGAGACGGACGGTGTAAAAATGAAATGAAATCTTTAAGTTTAACGTCCCACGGTTATGCCGGTTAGGCTAAAGGAGACGGTAATGAGAAATGAAGAGTGGAAGGAAACGGGAGAACCCCGAGAAAACCCACGAGCACGGTGTTTGTCCACCACAAAGTCTACACGGCGCGAGCTGGGATCGAACCAGGGATCCCAAGCACCGGAGGTGAACGCTCTACCACTGAGCCACCGCGCCCCCACGGACGGTGTAATGCACATCCAAAGCACCTTAGTGTCAAATACTGTGATCATGATGTGACGTATTTCGAATGAATATGAACAAAGTTACAACGGATAAAAATTTAACTGTTTTCAAAAGGCTTTATATATATACAGGGTGAACCTAAAATATGTACACAAACTCCGGGAGGTGATTCCTGACATCAAAAGAAGACAAAAAGTCTTTTTGCATATTGACGAATTTCGCGTTGTACGAGTGACAGGGATGCCAACTTGGAATCGAAACTCCAATCATGACAATACGTCGTTTCGATTGCAAGTTGGCATCCCTGTCACTCGTACACGATGCGGAATTCGTCAATATGCAAAAGAAGATTTTGTCTTCTTTTGATGTCACGAATCACCTCCCGGAGTTTGTGCACATCTTTCAGGTTCACCCTGTATATATATACTGCTTAGATATAGAAATTTCAAATGTCAATCCGTTGTGCAGATAACGTAAAACACTGGCGAAGTTTGCAACATTGCTTAAATTACGTAAAACGATAACTTGTAAATATATCTATCGAAAACTATTTTGTACTGTTTTAGAACTATAGGAAAGAAACAATTGTTTTAAAAAGTTACACAAATATGCCATTTTAAGCAGTATAGCAATCTTTATCAATGTTTTTCATATTTGCGGAATTATTTAAGATACCAAACTATTGTTAACGGCGTTATGGTCTTATGTCTATTAAAAACCATCTACGTAATTGGAGGTAATATTTATCTTAGTCTTTTGAAAAAAGTAAAATTTACAATTTATTGTAGCTGTTTTTTTTCTACTTGATCGGAATACGTCATATGACGATCGTAGTATTCGACACCAAGGTACTTCGATGTTCATCTTCCATTCATCTCACTTAAGTTATTACTCTTGTAAAAGCCTCGAAAGTTTGGATGTTTTTCGAAATCTATAATACTATAATGCCTGTCATATGTGACGCTGAATAGTAAGTATGACAAAGTTTTCATTTAACATGTATACTTGAAATTTGTGATAACATGACGTAGTGCCATTTAAAAAAAAATGGGTTGGCAACACTGTTAATACTGTAATATTGTTGAGTATGTCAAATGCACTCTGTCAATGTTTCCACGATACGAAATTTCAGCGTTCTGTATTTAAAAGTTACGAGGGTGTACCAAATCAATGGTCTACCCTGTATATATCAAATAATAGCAAAATCATAGCCACGACACTAAAAATGTACACTCGAGAAGGAGAGAGAAAAGAAAAAAATGAAAAGCACATCTAGGTGTTCGTCATGTAAAAATGTAGAGTCTCATGATAGTCTTACAAAGCTATAAATAGATGGAGTTAAATGAAGGAAGATAAAACTAATGAGTCAAATAGGTTCGTAGGAGTGACAAGAGCAATCGTACGAATGAAGATAAAGTACGGACCACCGCACTAAACTTTCTCAATCCAATTTTTTAAAAATTAAATCATGTTGTGCTGCACTTATTAATGAACCTTAAAAAAGAAGGAGAAGAAGAAGGAAATTACAAAGCTTTTTTGGAAAATTTCACTCAAAGAAAACTCGCTCCCAAATGTAAACTACCCTATGCTTTGGTCATTTGGAGAACCTATATATTTCACATCGTTCTGAAACAACTATCTCAATAGCCTCTTGTCAACACTCTTCGACCGAGATAATACCCCCTCAACTTAGAACAAACATTTGTCGTACAAAACGATCTACGAAACAAAAAATCACTGTACAATCCTCTACTTCCATTTCCTTATCCAACATCATATAAGTTTCTATTCTCTACAAAAACTAATGAATCTTGCTTACCCTATACTCACCGCACCTAAAACAAAAAAGTTTTCTCGCCCCGCCTTAAAATCCTTTACAGAAAGCTTTCTGACCTCCATATCTTCATTAAGATAACAAGTCTCTTGAAAGATCCGACATTTTCACCGAAGAAATGTAACAAACCCATGTGTAAAACCTGTCTGATATTTGATACCAGTTTGACATTTCAACACCCTATCACAATTCTCTACCATATGCCGATAATTGAGATCCATTCAACCTAATTCACACATTTAAATGTGCCCACTGAATCGTTCAACATTGGTAAACCTCTTTCGATTCACATCAACAAACACCAATACTCCTACAGCACTCAAATGCCCCATCTACCTGTCCCAGAACACATAACCCATCGCAACAGCAGATCTGACTACATTTTACGGGAAAGTATATTAAAAATTATTCTTCTTCACTCCTGCATGTCCCTCAAAAAGAAATGAGTGGGTTTTCCTATCAGTACGATTATCATTCTGCCTATATATCTTACATTTTTTATTTATTATATTTTCATTTTTAAATTTATTTTAATTGCTCATATTACTTTCTAATAATTTATTGATTAATTTTCATTCCTTAATCATTTTACTCTTATTATACACATTTGTTTCTATTCATTTTATTATACAATCGCTCTCAAGCACCACTATTGACCTATTCGTCCCATTAGTTTTATCTTCCTTCACTCAACTCAATCTACTTGCAGCTTGGAAACACCACTACGTGACTCTGTATTCCAACATGATGCCCATCCAGATGCTTATCAGCGTTTTTCTGTTATCTTTTCTCTTCTTCCTATTTCAACCCCTCTCTATCTAATGAAATATTTTCTCAAAAGGGTTTATAGTATATAATTTTAGTATTGTGATTATATTTTTATTATCTGGTATATATAGGTGGTCATCAAAATAATGGAAACACCTTGAAGAAAATACAACTTATTTAATTAAACACGGGACCACCGTTAGCCTCCAGGACACCTACGATTCGTCATGATATGGAGGCATGTAAGTCATGAATGGTTTCCAGCTAAATACCCTTACCATTCTTCTGCATGAAATGTAGCACTCAGTTCCTTCAGCTACGATAAGGAAAGATAAGAGGAAGATCTGCTCCGGAGTTTAAGCCCTAGAATCGACCACAGCTGATCAATGATGTTAAGGTATATGGTTTGGGCAGGCAAGGGGGAAGTTGTAGTTCATCGTGATGTTCATGGAACGGTGAGTGTGAATTACCGCACTGTCATCCTGGAAATTTCTGTCATTAGCCAAAAACAACATTTGGATTATAAGATGCAAGTGGTTACTTAAAATACTTACAGCACTGCATCATGTGAGCGTAATCACAGCACTCACGAAATACAAGGAAATTGCGGCCCACAGCATCATAGGGCTGCCACCATAAGTTTTTCAACAGAGAGAAGACAGTTCAGAGTATAAGCTCCTTCGGATGTCTACAATACATAAACACGGCCTGTTGTTGAAAATAACGTGAAAGAGGACTCACCGGACAATACGTTTCCCATTATTAGTCGTTGAGCCAGGAGGTTTCATGATTTCATCTCTGTGGACTTGGTGTACCATACATTTTCTGATTTAACACAATACCAGAATGACTTTTATCCATGATACTGTCAGTTACAGGGTAGCTAATGACCACCATATTGGAAAATGACCGCTAATATTACACTTATTTTACTTTTTCCTTGTTGATAGTTACTCAAATTAGCGGAATAAAATTAACAAAAGTTATTGATCTTAAAATGTTCTGAAAATAATATTGAAAAAACATAAATAAAGACAAACAGGGAACGAAAGGTACTACGAAGTTCAGCAAAAGACCTGCAGCAGTTGAAAGATACCATTTAAACTCTGATATGAGAACAGCATTTCTTCACATGGTTCGTGAAAGAACAAGCTGCAATTCTTCTTCAGGACAATCTGTGCTACATCCAGATCTTTCTTTGCCTAGGATCCAAAAAGATGAATGTGATGTTTCAGAGTTACAAAACCTGATGACCAATGAATGGATAAATCCGTTCGAATAAATAGATATGATCAGTTTATCTACTGTACCTGTGCCATCTCCAGAAATTGTCAAAGACATGGTCACAGCACATGAGGTAGGCCAAAAAGCTTATGAAAAATTCAAGAAAGGTCATCTGTCTGAAGACTCAAAACCAGAAGAATTTTTCAAGCCTCTCAAGAAGCAGAAGCTAAAGACGTTCTCTGATTTGAAGAAGAAAGAGAGTGTGAAGATGAATAACACAGAGTTCGTTTTCAAGGCGGAAAGAAATCTGTTTGCTCAGATGGCAATCATTGCTAGTCGAAGAGAGTTGGACATGAGAAGTGTGTTCTCGTACCCTCTGGGACCTCTTCCATGGTCTTTGGCTACTCCTGATGGTTCGATTCGAAAAACTGCTAAGTCCAAACTGGTGGAAATCCTGACCAAAGACTTTGCAACTGATGGGCAAATTCCTAGTGACGCTGTTAACATCTTTGATGGAATGTGCCTTGTTCAAAAGCTGCCACAGGGACTACAAACATTTGGCGAAGTAGCTGACAAGCTCTTTTCGAGAATATTACAAGAATCCGTATCTTCTCAGACAATTCACGTTGTCTTTGATACGTACAGACAAGTGTCTATAAAAAGTTGCGAACGAAAACATCGAGCTGTCGGTGATTCTATAAAAGTGAAACATATAACTGCTGCCCATTCAGTCCGAAAATGGAAGCAGTTTTTATCTGATAACGAGAACAAAAAAGAACTTATACGTTTCATTTGTAAAGAGTGGCAGGGCGAGCAATATCTCAATCAGCTGAATACACGAGATATGTATGTTACTTGTGAAGAAAAGTGCCATAAAATTACAAGCAAACTGGCACAAGAAGCTCCTGAGTTGACATGTTTCCAAGAAGAGGCGGATACCCGACTTCTTCTTCACGTAAACATGCTCTTCTTTCGGGATTTAGAAAGATAATTATTAACTCCGTCGACACAGATGTTGCTGTTATTACACTATTTACTATAGAACAACAGTTGAAAAAGTACAAGGGATCAATATTTCTAAAATGTGGATCTAGTGACAGAGTAAAGTACTACAACATGAGTGAGATGAATGCTTTTCTAGGTCACGAAGTATGTAAAGCATTGCCCGGACTTCATCCATTTGCTGGGTGTGATGCAGTAAGTGCATTTGCAGGCAAGGGGAAATCTGCAGCCTACAAGATAATGACTCAAAATTCTAGACTCAGAACCGCTTTAAGTATTCTTGGAACTTAAGCTGAAATACCAGAGGAAACAAAGAAGCAACTTGAGTTCTTTGTTTGCCAGCTCTACTCTAGACAGCAAAAGTTCACTAACATCAATGAATTGCGTTACAGCATATTTTCTGCTAAAAAGGGGTCTGTTGAACCTCATAGCCTTCCTCCATGTCGGAACACGCTCTATCAACATATAAGAAGAGCAAACTACCAAGCCCTCGTTTGGAAGAAATGTCTACAAGCTGATCCAGAGCTTCCATCCCCAGTGGACCATGGCTGGATTTCTACAACGGACAGTGAGGGAAGATCTTGTCTGGGAGTACAATGGATGGACTGTTCTCGTGCCCCTGAAGCTTTTTGAAACTGATGTCATGTTCTTGCCCAAGAAAATGTGCCATTCCTTCATATGTGTGCCTTTCCAACAGTCTCAGATGTTCAGACATGTGAAAATACAGACCTGTTCCAACTACGAAAAAGTCACTGATTTCGACGCTGGACCGTCATCTGATGACGACAGCAGTGAAGATGAAGACTAACATGAATAACTTTTGAAGGAACTTATTAGTACAAATATTAAATACTTCAGAAATATGTATCTTGGTAAAATATTTCAAGGGAAAATAACAAATGTTACAATTTAAAACAAGGTCGTTTCTCCTTTAATCGCAAATATCTCCTAATCGATTGGTTCTAATAAAAATTTTAAAGAACATAATATGTGCAAAATTTTATCCTCTTCAATTTCATTCCTCTTCATTTTCTCGATAAGAGGAACCGTTTATGAGATAAATGCGCAAAACCTTGTAAATGTAGAGACATGGCAGCCATTTTTCAATATGGCGGCTTTAAGCTACCACATATTTCCGGGTATCATCATTTGATGAACACCTTGGACCACTGTGAGTACAAAAAGGTACATATCATCAAGTCGTTAGAGATGAAACCAAAAACCTATTTTTTGGATTCTGGCTCAACGACTATATTCCTAGTCTACTTTGCACGTTGCAAGCCGACAGCAGATGTTCAGATTATGCAACTCGCGTAGGATGTGATTGTAACAACAGACTGTCCCAGGTACTGATTGAGTTCCGTAATCACTTTTACCGTATTCACTCTACGATTCTTGGTGATAATTCATTTCAATGCTCGGCGATCTCTATCACTGAGCCTTCTCTTCCATTAACTATTATCCTTCGCCGATGTTTTGCATTCAGTTCTGTAGGCTACCATCATAGTGAACACTCCTCGCGACGCCTAATACACTGGTTACCTTAGATACACTTGCGTCAATTAACCGCGCACCCACAACTGGGCTTTTAAGACACAGAGATCTCTCATTTTGCATAACCAGCGTCTGCCCACTTCAACACACACTTCCGTTCTACCCTGCCTAACATACTATCTACAGATAACCACCTAACACATCAGACACTCCCTATGCACTCTCAAGCGTAATTATCTGCTGCTGCAACATCTTACGTGCCGCAAATTACACGTGTTTCCATTTCTTTGATGAGCAGCAGTGTGTAAATATATATGATTTTAGAAGTAAATGAAAATTGGTAGCCACATACATTTTTTAAACAATTTCACTGGGGACATAAACAAATTACAGGCAAGAATGTTTATGTACGTACTACATAACCACAACATAACATAACATAACATTTTTCGTTCTTTTTTCTGTGTTGTGGTCACATATATTCATTCACTTGCTGTGGTAGAGCATGAATTCTTGTGTTGTCCTACTACTCAAAAGGACTCGAAGAATGCTACCAGGTAAGTGCTAAATCTGTCTCGAGAGAAGAGAAAAGCCAAACACTACTCGTTGCTTGTGCATAAATGCTGATACTGTGGCAAAATAATGCTAGAAATATACAATAAGGACGAACTCATGTCTATGTGAGGGAGCCAATATCGGAAGGATGTTCCCACTGATAATCTGGTAGAACAAATGAACGAATTGGTTAACCCAGAGGTTGTTTAATAATCCTAAACGTACGAATTTGGGATCTAAAGACTTGTGTCCTATTACGAGATGTGCTTAAATGCTAGTGTTAACTACGTGGACAAGTATGTGCGTAAGTTCTGTATATATCATTATTATTTTACAACTCATAGGAACTTAAAGAAAAAAAAAATGGTATACATACAAAACAGAAAGTAAACTATTTAAATGAAGTAATCGATTATTAGAAGTAATTGGATGAGCAACGAATATGGGATCTAATGTGAACTATTTGAATGAATTAACCGATAATTAGAATTTTTCAGATGAACGAGGAATATAAAGAACTAAATAAGTATGATAAAGTACAACAGTATACATAAAATTATTGTTACCTGAAAGAACGCAGCAGAAGTAGCAGTCAGAACTATTAGAAAACAGATTAAGAAATATTAAATAGCCTTAACTTTTTAATGCTGAAAAAATGAGTAGTACAAATTACATACCAAGAAGCAAAGATTAGTCACATAGAACAAAAAGCTGAATATAATGTGAAAACACGTTTTACCCAACTCAAAGCAAGTGCGAATTAAAGAAAGTGTGTAGCATACATTGAAGAAATGTACGCACGAAAGCAGAGTATATAGAATAAAATGTTAGTAGTTGCTGCTAAAATCTGAGTTGTCTGTGCAAGTAAACCCAGCACAGTAGTCATCATATAAATTACTAAAGAAAAGTAGGCTTCAATTAGCTAAATGAAGACAGAGGACAAACAATTAGCATAGAATTAGTATTGCTGCTGAAGAAGACTGTATTTACATAATGAGAAGAGTTTCGGCAGATAGAGAAGAATAAGCATGCACTACATATAAACTGTTGAATTTATCGGTTACGAGTATCTCCATATGAACTGCTATATTTATCAGTTACCTTTGAATCATGTACAGTCACGCTCTTAGGTAAGTTTCCATAATTTTCTTTCCGGAATCCATATTCATCGTAAGTTTCAGTTGGAATTCTGTAACACAATACGCAGGTACGCTAAGAAATAAGACACTAATATACTTAACTAACATTGACGATGTTTTCAGAAAACGTGGTAAGTCAAAACAACAAAAGTGATACTGAAAGGCTACAAGCGTAGTTACACGTAAATAAAGATAACTGCTAACTTAAACATGAAATGATGAAACACGACGGAATTAGTCATACAGCTGGATTCCAATGGTGATACAATATCTTAAGCTTCATCTTATATTGAAACTAACAAATTTTGATTGGAATTCTTCTCTTTTCTTTCTTCCTTATGTCCACAGTGATTTCATTAAGTTCAAACTTTGTTACTGCGGTAAGGAAATATCCTTGTCAGCTTCAATACTAATATTTATAGAAAGGTGATAAAGACTTACATTGCTTTGATGTAATTGCTGAACGAATAATCAGCATTAACCTACGATGTGTTGCAGCTTTATTTATCAAAATGTGTGGATAATAAAGAGAATCAACCTAGTACAAAAGAATATGAAGGTACACATTTACACTCTATAAATACTTTATGAAGAATGCGTAAAGTTTTGCTTTACTTAATTTTCTTCGAATTTGTGCTTTATACATATATACACTTCCATTAACAATGAAAAGAAAAACTATACATCAAAATTTTACATGTTTCAGCTCATACAACAAGCCATCTTTCAGAGACATTAAGAGCCTGACACAGTAAAAATAATACAAAATTTACCATTTTTTTCTTTTGCTTGTTTATTCATAAGTGAAAGGAGATAATGAAATGCAACTTACCACAATCATAGATAATGTTATTCTACAACAGAAAATATGAACCTGAAGATTTTTGAGTGTTGCCATCCATAGAAATTACAGTGTTGTCAGAATAACATTTCCCCCAAAATCTAATTTAAGGCAGCGACTAGAGGAACAAACTCAACTGCATTTGATTACGTATTATGTTGTCTTAGAATCCTGTGAATTACTTTTTAAATAATAGTTGTATTTAGTTTGTAATAAACGAAGTAGTTATAACATACATTTAAAAAGTAGTTCACAGGATACCAGAACAACATGATGTGTAATCAAATGCAGTTGGATTCGTTCCTCTAGTCGCTGCCTTAACTTAGATTTTTGTAGAACTGTTATTATGCCAACACCGTAATTTCTATGGATGGCAACACTGAAAAGTCTTCAGGTTTATACTTTCTGTTTTAGAATAACATTATCTATGATTGTGATAAGTTGCATTTCATTATTTCCTTTCACTTATGAAAAACAAGCCAAAAAAAAAAAGTAAATTTTGCATTATTTTTAATAAGTCAGGCTCTTAAATTAATGAATAAGGAGTTTAATATAAAGCGTATAAAGAAGAATTGATAGAAATAAACAAAAGTTAAGCTACTGTTTGCCTTTCTTGTTTGTCAATTTTACCTGATACGTTTTCCATTACCTTCTTTTCTACAGTACTTGAAAGACAATTCACGTTATAAGTTTATTTCGCATGAAACTCTGGAAACATTTATTTCTTTCTTATTTCTTTGATTTGACAATCAATATATCCTACTTTAATTAAGGTTGGTGTAAACGGACATGTTTTGTGGATAGATGTCATTACAGTCTTCGTATGTCTCTCATGTATTTTTCACCTTTCACGAAAATTTACGATTTCTCTTACAAATTTCAACCTACAGACTTCAAATTTTTAAAGAAGGAACTTCATAACCTATCGAAGGCAACAATCCATGCCGATTTTTTATTTAGAATTTTCTTCATTGTTGAGACAGTTCCATTGATAAAGGTTTGAATAACCATTTTAACAATCAAGCCATTTCAACAATGAAAAATGCTCTAAAAAAAGTACGGATTCTTGCATTTGGTATGTTATGAAGTTCCTCCTCTAAAAATTTGAAGTCTGTAGGTTGCAATTTGTAAAAAAAAAATCGTGAATTTTCGTGAAAGATAAAAAAAATACATGAGAGACATACGGAGACTGTAGTGACATCTATCGGCAAAACTTGTCTTTTTAACACAACCTTAACCTTAAATGTTGACGGTAGGAAAAAATCAAGAAAGAAAAACTCAAGTTTACATTAGATATTCATGTTATTGTCAAATTAACACTTGCTCACTTTCACTGCTTTAAAATAAAACTGTTTAAACAAGAAACCACAGGTTAAAAAAAAAAAAAAAAAAAAAGTTTGCGTAAATTATACTTCCAAAAATGTAACTTGTATTTTTTTAAACTGTTGTAATTGTAAATGAAGTCTATGCTATTTTTTTCTTCCTTTCTAACAAAGCAAATACAACAAAAATACAAGGATAGCATGCAACCCTACTACAATTTCAGTCAGAGTGAAAAATCTTACCGTAGCTGAGGTTTTCCATCCGACACTGAATCTCCCATTAGCTGAGCGAGCAACTCGCGAAGTCTCATACTTGAATGATTCTCAGGATTCTGTAATTCATTTAATAATAATAAATACTTGCTTTCAAGCTGGTAGTATTTGGCCTGCCAATCTGTAGCTTCTCTGAAATAAAATTGAAACCTGTAATCAAAGTTCATGGATACACGCAAGCACTCTATGTTTTCTTTGAATTATAAATGGCAATAAAGAGAGACATTTGTGTTCTTCTGCTATTCGAATATCCACCGGTTGATTATCAAGCACTCCTCTGACAGAAATTGGGGGGAGTAAAATATATATATGTAATTTCCTTAAATCTAAGTAAGGGGTAAACATGACATAATTTCTTTCCATTTTAAAAACAATTTTCTTTTCTTTCTTAAAAATACTTAGCAGCTAGATACTAATTACAGCAATTAACAGATTTAACACAAGTCACTTTTCACTTTACATACAGCGCAACTTCGTGACTAAAGCTGCTTTCTGTGCGTGTAGTCCCAGTTTCTCCAGTGAGGATGCTTGCCATGAATAGTAACCCGCGATGTACTACGGTTCCTACTTTCAACAACAATCCCATCTCATACAGATTCAATGCAGAACAATGAATTTCAATCAAGCATTGTGTAAAAGTTTTCCTTATCTTTTACCACAGTACTCGCAAAACCAAAATCCATATCAGTCATCTTTCTGACTTACAAGAGGAGCACACACCTTTAAAGTTGAACTAGTGACACTAGGAAACCATAATATATAATTTTCATCGCACATACATACAGGTAACACTTCTGACAAGTGAGTTTTATATCGTAGTATTATAGTAAAAATAATATTTCTAGTGATTAATTACATATTTGTGGCTTAAGTACATGGATCAGTAGTAAATCAAAGTGGTTTCAGTTACACTTCGTTTTGTTCATGGCCATTTATAAGTACAGAATAGCTTCGATGTATACAGTAGAACATTAACATAATATGCACAAGATCTTTGTTCGAACGCTTTATTTCAAGAAATGAATTAACAACAGACGTTTAAAGTCTAATAAATAGTTATTATTTACCTAATCAATTAGATGATAAAATATTTTCATAAATCAAAAGGATTACATTTAAGCTTAAGTGCCAATATTTCTTCAATTTATAATTACAAATGAGCATATTTAAAAACGAGGAACTGAGATAATTGTAACGGAAGATTTCAACTAATTCAGGAATGAAATATTTCAAATAGCTTTTAGAGTAGCGTAATTCAAACAAAAAGCAATCAACTGGTTTCACATTTTACAGCATAAATATTTTGCACTCTATTACACCCTACTTTAGCTTATTATTATAATTTCAAACTTAAACGGGAATTAACTCGCCCTTTTCCATATAACGATAACGTTGCACATATCAGTATGTATTTCAGATCAAGTAAGTACAAATATGAACTGAAGCACTTATCCAAACGCTGCTGAACGAATTACAGTACGCACTAACGCACATATGTTATAAGAGCAGAAGTACTTTTCCACTGCTGATGACGTTTTTCATGATACGTGGATAAATAATTCATAATTTCCTAATTTTCTGGATATTTATAATGGTATATTGAACAAATGTGCATAGAAAGCCGAAGCCCACTTGCATGATTCAGCGATCTAAAGTGCTACGCTGGCAACGTGTTACCCAACTAGGAGTTTAAAATATCGGATACAACCCGTACTAGTCACTCGGACCTCCTTCAATAGTAGGCACATCGTAACTTCCTTGCTACATACGAACTTAAAATATATCAATAAAAAAAATTGTATAGAGTAGAATCGTAAAATCATAAATTTTATTTCAGTTCAAAAAATAATGGATATTATGTGTTGCTCTTCTATTATTCCTTTTACAGCTCATCTCCCATTCTCTCATTTAGAATAAAAGGTATTAAACTGGGTTACTTAAATAAAAATAAATAAATAAATAAATAAAAGTGGATTCAATTAGGTCACTAAGCAATTATTATAAAAGCTATTTCCAAAACTGAGTAAAATGCCACTTTGATCTTGCGTGCCATTTTACGAGTACTGAAAATTAAAGTCACTTTATATCATAAATAAAAGGTAAAGACCACTGTACTAAACATTCTAGTTCCTTCTCTGTCTCCACCTTTTCCCATGTTTAAATGGGGTTGGTTTTCCACATCTTTAATTCTTTCCTTCCACTCCCCTATTTTCTGCATTCCCTCTCCATCAAATCATCTTATATTTTGTACTGGCATTTCATACTGGATTCTCCCACTTTCCTTTTAACTGCTACCTCCAGCTTTTCAATTCTCTTTCCCGCAGTCTTCGTTCCTTCGTTCTACATGTTCCAGCCATCTCAGCCTTCATTATTGAACCTTTTTAAAAGGGTTTCACTTTAACAGTGCCTCTTATATAATCATTCCAAATTCTATCCATCTTTGTCACACCACACATACATCGCTATTAGCACTCTCATCTCCACCACTTCTATATTTTCCTGAATCCTTGTGATTGCCCAAGTTTCAAGACTGTACATCATTGCCGGTCTAATTACCGTTTTACATGCACAACCTTTTAACCTTCAAGTTCCTTTCTTGTTAACACAGCATTCTGCTCATTCTTCTCCAGTTTAGGCAACCGCAGTGTATTCTATGTTAGGTTCTTGAATGTAGTATGCAATTCTCCATTTACGATACAAGATACTTAAATTTTAAGGTAGGTTGCAGCCTCTCTCCTTGTAGACGTAAGAAACTTCTGTCTTGTTTGCTGAGTATCATATATTCTGTCCTTGTTCTACTTATCCTCATGCCTCTCTATTTTAACGCTCTTCTCCATTCATACAATTCCTTTATATCCTAGGATATTTTGCATATAACGACGTCATCGGCGAACAGCATATTTCATAGTGCGCTATTTTGTCCCTCCCTCGCCAACATAACCATTACCAAACTGAACAAATATGGCCTGAGAACTGATCCCTGATGCACACAACTTCCACAGTGAAACCTTCTGTCATACCCACACTACTTCCCAGCTGGGTCTCTGCCTCCTCGTACATGTCCCTTATTTGCTATCCATATTTTTCAGAAACTTCCTTTTCTCTCATGCATCGCAATAGTTCTTGTCTGGAAACTCTGTCGTATTACTCTCTCAAGTCTATGAAAACGAGGTGCAACTCCACTTGCATTGCCCTATATCGTTCTATCAACTCCTTCAACGTAAAAAGCGCGTCAGCTGTTCTTCCTGGCATGAGACCAAACTGCTCCTCTACAACAATTGTCTCTTGTTGTTCCTTTTAACTATTCTTGACCAGATTTTCCAAGTATGAGACATTCATTTAATTCCCCTGTAATTTCCACAGTCTTTCCCATCACCTTTACCTTTATAAATTGGTACTACTTTTCCTCCGTTCATCCGGTACCTTCTCCTGCTTCCTGAAGTTTTTCATGAGATCCCATAACACATCTATTAATTTTTTCCCTAGGCTTCTCCAAACCTCTACCAGGATTTGATCAGCACCCATTGCTTCCCCCGCTGTACATGCTTTTAATTGCGTTTTCCACTTCTATCCTGCATATTCCTCCTCACTTTCTATTGGCACTGCATCTTCATATCTATTTCTCTCCGGTTCTCCTCATTTCGTAGCTTCTATTGCCATTATTCGTCTGTATCCGTCTTTCTTTTCTAGTTCTGCACAAGCGTCGTCTATAGTCTTTGCTTTTGGTATTGCCACAGTTATTTTAGCCTTCCTATTTGGTACCTTGTATGGCGGCTTGTCTTCCATCCTACATATTTCATTCCACCTTTCTTCCCCTCTTTCTTACACTTCATTGCCACTTTCACTTCTTCATTCCACTATCAAGTTTCCTTCCCTTGTGGTGTTCTTTACCTCATGTTCTCACCTGCGCTTCTTCTCCGTCTTTCCTCATGGTATGACTATTCAACTTTCATCATTGTTGTACATCTTCTAACAATTTTATTTGTTGCAGACCTTTTCCCTGAACGAGTTTCTTCTGCTTTTTCCTTTCAGTCTCCACCTTTTATCCTTTGCTCTCTCTGTCTTGTGTGCTTCATGATATGTTACCTAACACAAAAATGAATGGGTAATAATGAATAAAAACTAATGTTGAACTAATAACTGCATACAATAGAGCATATTGAATAATATTAAGATCGATTTTCAATAGCTGGGTGGATTTAAACCTGAGTTTGCACATAAAATTAACACGCGGGATACAGAGTACTAACGTCAGTTCTAAAATCTTGATAAGCATGTCTACTACAGCTATTCCAGTGAATCGTATACAGTGTCCGACAGGAAATGAAATGAAATCTTTCAGTTTTACGTCCCACGATTATGCCGGCTAGGTTAAAGGAGATGGTGATGATGAGAAATGAATTAAATGGTAGAATGAAGAATGTGGGAGGAAACGGGAGAACCCCGAGAAAACCCACGCACATGGTGTTTCTCCACCACAAAGTTCACTTGGCGTGAAAGGGAATCAAATCAGGGACTTCACGCACCAGAGGTGAATGCTCTACTACTGAACCACTGGGCCTCTAGTGTCCGATGGGATCAAGCTACCAAAGCAAAACTTTTTCCAACATAAAAAACGAAGTATTGTCAATCACTTGAAGTGTTCCAGTTTGTATTTCTAGAAGTCCTTCTTCCATCCTATTCCTCAACTAACTTGTTTCCTTGCTTGGAAAAGAATGAACCATAACCTGACATTTTATAAGAGTGCTAGAATCTTGAAAGGAAGAATAAAACAGTGAATCTTAAAAGAACATCACAAGTTCATCTTATTGGCTCGAACGATTTCCTATGTTCCGTATCACCTGAATAAAAATAAATAAATAATTTTCAAAGTTTAAATCTTCGTCATTCTAGTCAGGAGCAAAATCGGGGTTCCAGTCAATATCGGTTGATTGACTAGAGTTTCAGTATCAAGGCTATATCAGACAGGACATACTGCTTAAAGTGGCATCTGGACAAGTACTTGGGTCTGAATCTGAAGAAAGTACCACTCCTGCACACTGAACTCACGACGACGCGCACAAAAGAGGTAGGTCTTATGCTCAGTTGAAGCAGGATACATATTAAGCCTGGAAGTATAAAACCAAGTTTAGTGATTATTCATTACATACCTTAGCAACTTGTGTTCTCTCTCTCCTGCTTGTTGCTGGAGATAGTTTAATTCTAATATTTCCTGGTTTAAGAATTTATTTTGAGTTTCCAAAGCAGTTAAAGCATCGTTAATGCATTCATCATCATGAGACTTCGTTAATTCAGTTTGGACTTCTCGTGAACATTTTTTAATATTTACACCACATGAAGATGTCCCTGACTGCAATTCATGAACCTGATTTGTTAACTGAATTATGGCTTTATCCTTTGCCTGAAAGAAACAAAGAAATTTAGCTTTTATATGAGTCGATGCTATCTAATGTACGAAGCCAGTATATGCTGTAACAACATATAACTAAGTACGTACAAAAAACAAACAAACAAACAAAAACAAAAACAAAAACAAAACACACACACACACACACACACACATATATATATATATATATATATATATATATATATATATATATATATATATATATATATATATATATATATATATATATATATACTAGCTGAATATACCCATTCTTTGCATGGGGGCTGCATTTGCAAGTCAATGCCTGTGGGAGTATCATCATTCATTTCAGCGACTGCGAAAACTATGGATTTGACACTATCGGTCATTTTGGGCTATTTTTACATATCTCGGTATCCCTTCCCCCCTGACCGCATACAATGGCAGCTGAATTTGCAAGTTATCGCTAATGGAAGTGTCACCATTGATCTCAGCGACCGCGCAAACTATGGATTTCACACTAATATCGTTCATTTTGGATTACTTTTATATGTCTCGGTATTCCGCCTCTCCCCCCCCCCTTCCCGGTGACCCCCGGCCCGGAGCCGAATAGCTTGAATTTGAAAGTTAATGTGATCGGAGTTTCACCATTGATTTCTGCGACCGCGAAAACTATGGATTTTATACTAATACCGGTTATTTTGGGCTTTTTTTATACATCTCTTGGTATCCCCCCGCCGACCCCCGTCCCGCATACAATTGTAGCTAAATTTGCAAGTCATCGCTAATGTAAGTGTCACCATTGATCTCAGCGACCGCGAAAACTATGAATTCGACACTAATATCGGTCATTTTCTACTACTTTTACATGTCCCGGTAAACGCCCCCCAGTTCGAATTCTGACAAAGGCGTTTAACTCTGGTCTGGAGTCTGGACCAAGGTATTCGTGACTAAAATTTGGTAACTCTCAGGTCAATTTGTCTAGTTCCCAAGCCGGTTCCGGTAAACGCCCTCCCTGAGATCCCCCTGGTTCGAAATTTGAAAAAAAGGGCTTCGTCCTGATCTTGGGCCTGGGCCAAGGTACCCCTGACCAAAATTTGGTAACTCTCGGTCCACTCATCTGGTCCCCAGGCCGCACACAGACAGACAGACAAACACACAAACAAACTCCTTATTTTATTTATATTAGAAGATAGATTGATATAATCTAAAGTTGCTGTAATATAATTTTGTTCTATTGTTGAAAAAATAAATACTTCAATTTTAATTATTAATAGGAAGCAAAGTACCTCGCAAAGAGCTTGTATTAAACACACAAAAATGAAACAAAAATTTACGGTTTCGATAAATTCAAAAATAAAGTAGAGATTCTGTAAATAGCAAATAAATGTACAATTTTATGGTGTTCTTTGATGTCTTTGTCATTGCCCCCCAGTCTTCATATCTGCCACCCCTAATAAATCAGGCTGGCTACAAGTCTGGCTTACATGACGGTTTTGCTCGACTTCTGCTGGGATTGTCCCTCACTGCGCGCTGCATCTTGGACATCGAGATTGCCAGAATGAAAGCGACTGAACAAAAGAAACGTTGTTGTTTTTGATAACGTTTCTTGTCCAAAAACAGTACAAATTTCTTGACTGACTTGTGCAGCATTTGCGCTTTAATCGAAATAAAATTGTAAAATGTAGCGCAGTTTTGCGGAAAATTCACTCACCTTCACGCCGCAATACTTTACGCCTGACTATAAGAATCCCAATACTTTTTATACATCTACTAGCTTCGACTATCAGCTCTCGAATGACGTTGGCTTAATCCGCTGCGGCTCAGATACTATGAAATTTGGGACACTAATGGGATTTCGTGCACAGAAGGCTCACTACTTTCTAGACTACCTGATATAGAAGTCATCAGAAAAATGGATGAACCGTTTGAAATGAATTTTTGGATATAGTTATCAACAAACTTGACCTGGGTTCTCATCATCTATATATTAAAATGCTTGGTTTATATGTTTCTCTCCAAAGAAAAGTTTATGTGTTTGTCTTCAATCCTTTCGACAATAAGTTGAGTTGAGTTGATTTTGAGTTTAACGTCCCGTTCAGCAGCGAGGCTATATGAGACGTGGACCTACTGATTAACGTGGAATCCGAACCACATGAGCTCCCGCCCTTTCGACAATGAGATCTCGAAAGCCACAAAAGATAAAAATGTGCCTTTTCACTGGTCGATTCAAAATTTTGTGTAAAGTATCTAATTCTAATTGAATATTTAAAAAACATAGCCGTTATTTCTTTATTACATTTTTAGGGGTCACTGAAAGTGTTGAAATTTTAAATAAGCAAAGCATTATATCCTATGGGTTATATATATTCCAACACCACATAGTTGTATATATGGATTGCATGTCTCAGGCGTTTGATTCATGGACAAATGATAATGGAAACCAAAGATAAACTTTTCAACAGGCTAAGATGAATCTTTATTGCTTGGAGTGTTTTGCCCAATGAACACTATATACCACTGACATTATAATTAACTGTGTATGTAATGTATTTGCTTATTACATACTGCATGCAAGAAGAAAGAAAAGATTGATGATACATGAATTAGAAACTGCAACAGGAAGTAGGCTCAAATCTTGCAAACGGTGCGATATATTGAAAAACTCTCCCCTTTATGGTACCCCTTGCCAATTTTTATTAAGACGTCTTTCACTGGTGTCTGTAAAGGGACATGTACAGATGTTGTGAGGATTGTCAAGGAGATTGACGCTCATATGTGAATGATGCGCTGTGTAGAGAGCGCAGGTTCAGATAGTCTATCCATATATTAAACTGCTAGGTTTATATGTTTGTGACCAATCCTTTCGACAATGAGATCTCAAGAACCATAAGTGCCGTTTTCGCTGGTCGATTTCAAATTTTCTGTAGATTTGGCAGTCGTCGTTCAATTTTATTTTAAGAAAAATAAAAAAAAGAAACTTGTTTTTAATTTTCTATTCCACATTTTAAGAGTCGTTTTGATCATATTAGCTTAATATTGCCACTCGGACGTTAAAGTTGATACTCTTGTGAAAGGCAACCAGTAGAGGAGTTACGTATAGTGGGTTGATGTACATTTCAGGCGCTTTGATTTAATCTGAATGACAAAACCTATTGCAAACTGGCAACTTCGAAGGCTTGAGGACCCACAATGAAGCGCACTTGGATATAGGATTATAAGAAAAAAACATATTTGCATTTTGTATCATCTATCACTTGTCCAAGTTCACCACAAACTCACCCCAACATTCTATATATTAAAATACTACATTTATATGTTTCTGTATAGCAATTCACTCCCTTTGAGAGTCTTTCTGTCCTTTACTTGTGTCCGTAAAGGGACTTGGACAGATATAGTGAGAAGTGGGAAGAAGACTCACGCTCATATAAGAACTGTGCGCTGTGTAAAAAGCGCACGTTCAGCTAGTGTTACTTTAATTAAATTGCATATCCTAAAGGGAAAGCGGGAGCTAAAATTTATGCGAAAAATTGGGTGTCTCACGAACCTGTCAAGTTAGGGAGATAATACTCGGTATATAAACTCCTCATTAAAAAGAAAGGGAAACATATCCCAATGCTTTTCAACATTTCCATTTCAAGAGAAAATAAGGGGGAGGATCAATTTGAATATAAATAAAAATGAAAAGTAAGAATGTTCGATGGCCAACTTCCGCTAGATCACAATCATATGGGAAAACGGCTGAACAGTTTGAAATGAATTTTGTAACATAGTTCGTACCTACATGGGTTCCTGTCACCACGGCATGGCGCGTCCTCAGGTTGCGGATCGAGGAGAAGGCCTCTAGATATAGAGGTTAGCTGCGAATATACTGAATAAGCAGTCGCGGACAGACGACTAGGAGTGGTCCTCCAGCTTGGGGGTTTGGGTAAGGCTAACACCCTCACCCTGTAAAAAAAGGTACTTGTTCAGAAACATTCACAAAAGCCTCGGACAAGGACTGATAACTTGGCACGACATCAGCAAAAGAAAATGGACATGAGATTTGGAACATGGAATATTAGAAGTCTTTATAGGGCAGGCGCGTTAAAATCTGTAACTAGTGAGTTAGAGAAATACAGGATGGACTTAGTAGGAGTTCAGGAAGTTAGGTGGGAAGGAAATGGATCTGAGAATTCCGGAAATTTTACGTTCTTTTACGGGGAAGGAAATAAAAATCACCAGTTAGGAACAGGGTTTTTCGTTCACAAACGAATATTACCAGCAATTAAACGGGTTGAATTTGTTACTGACAGACTTTCTTTTATTACTCTTAAGGGACGGTGGTGTGATATTATTGTTTTAAATGTACATGCTCCAACTGAAGATAAGGGTGACGATATAAAAGATAGTTTTTACGAAGAAGTGGAACGGATATTTGACCAACTCCCGCGATACCATATGAAGATTCTATTAGGGGATTTCAATGCGAAGGTAGGACGAGAGGATATTTTCAAACCGATTATAGGGAACGAAAGTTTGCATAAGGAAAGTAATGACAACGGTGTTAGACTCGTGAACTTTGCAACATCCAAAAACCTAATCGTGAAGAGTACAAAATTCCCACATCGCGACGTTCATAAATACACTTGGACATCACCAGACGGAAAAACACATAATCAAATTGATCACGTTTTAGTAGATAGAAGAAGACAATCTAGCATAATTGACGTCCGGTCGTTTAGAGGGGCTGATTGTGACACTGATCACTACCTGGTAGCAGCGATAATACGGGAGAGATTATCGTTGAATAAATGTAATCCTCAATGTCCGAAAACGGAGAGATTTAATTTAAAGAAATTAGAAGAGAGCCAGGTAAGAGAGGAATACCAGATTGAAGTTTCGAATAGATTCTCGGTTTTAGAAGACTCGGAGTGCACTAGTGTTGAGGATACTTGGATTGAAATTAGAGATAGCATTAAAAGTTCAGCAATAGAAAAATTGGGACACGCGGAAATACGTAGGAATAAACCATGGTTCGACCAAGAATGCATTAAACTAGTAGAGAAGAGAAAACAGGCAAAATTACGGTGGCTACAAAATCCGAATGAAACAACTACACAAAATTTCGCAGATATCAGGCGGGAAACTTCCAAAACTTTTAGAACAAAGAAACGGGATTTTTTGAAAGCTAAAATTAAGGAACTTGAAGATAATAGTAAAAATAAAAATATTCGGGACATGTATAAGGGGATCAGCGAATTTAAGAGAGGCTATCAACCTCGTGCTTATATATTAAAGAAATCTGACGGAACAGTTCTCACTGATACGGATAGCCTCTTAAATAGATGGAAAGATTTCTTTGACGATTTGCTGAACACGCAGCCAAAAACTAATGTGCGTGGAGAAAAGGAGATACACACCGCAGAACCGTATATTCCAGAACCCAATCGAATAGAAGTGGAAGCCGCTATAAAGAAATTAAAGAAACACAAATCTCCGGGTGTAGATGAAATTCCGGCTGAGTTAATTTTAGCTGGAGGCGAAAAATTGTGGAACAAGATACACAAACTCATTCTCCTTGTCTGGAACAAGGAAGAATTGCCACAAGAGTGGAAAGAGTCAATCATTGTTCCAATTCACAAGAAAGGCGACAAAACTGACTGTAATAATTATCGAGGCATTTCTCTTCTGTCAACATCCTATAAAATCCTTTCAAATATTCTGTTAGCAAGATTGACCCCATACGCAGATGAAATTATTGGAGATTATCAGTGCGGATTTAAACGAAATCGATCAACTATCGACCAAATATTTACCATTCGCCAAATACTCGAAAAGAAGTGGGAATACAATACCCCGGTACATCAACTATTTATTGATTTTAGAAAGGCTTACGACTCGGTTAGGAGAGAAACATTAAACAACGTTCTTACAGAGCTTGGAATACCGAGAAAGCTAATTAGATTAATTAAGATATGTTTAAGTGAATCCCAAAGTAAAGTCCGGGTAGGAAAATTTTTGTCCACGAGCTTCCACGTCGAAAATGGCCTGAAACAAGGAGATGCGTTGTCGCCATTATTATTTAACTTTGTGCTGGAATACGCCATAAGGAAAATCAAAGATAGCAACCAGGGCCTAGAGTTGAACGGCATTCACCAGGTTATGGCATATGCTGATGATGTAAATTTAATAGGGGATGATAGGAGAACAGTAGAAATAAATGCAGAGATATTATTAAACGCTTGCAGGGACATGGGTTTACAAGTAAATGCAGAGAAAACTAAATACATGGAAGTGCGTCGGGACCGTAATACGGCAAATTGTGGAGGCGTTAAAATATTAAATAATACTTTTGATAAAGTGGATACTTTCAAGTATTTAGGATCAATATTAACAGACGGAAATCATATTCGCGAAGAAATTAAATGTCGACTAAAAGCAGGGAATTCGTGTTACTATTCGGTTCAAAATCTCTTGTCGTCGCGAATTCTGTCGAGGAATTTGAAGCTTAAAATATATAAAACGATAATCATGCCAGTTGTTCTGTATGGTTGCGAAACATGGTCGCTTACTCTGAGGGAAGAACATAGACTGAAAGTATTTGAGGACAGGATCCTGAGAAGAATATTCGGACCCAAGAGGAACGAGAATGGGGAATGGCGGAAGCTTCATAACGAGGAACTACATAGTTTATACGGTTTACCCAACATTGTTAGGGTCGTCAAGTCTAGGAGGCTTAGGTGGGCAGGTCATGTAGCTAGAATGGAAGAAAGTAGAAACGCTTTCAAAGTCTTGACTGGTAGACCCATAGGAAAACGACCATTAGGAAGACCTAGGCGCAGATGGGAGGATAATATTAAGATGGATCTCGCAGAGATAGGAATACAAAGTAGAAACTGGATCCAATTAGCTAAGGATAGAAGTCAGTGGAGAGCTTTTGTGAACGCGGCACTGAACCTCCGGGTTCCATAGGCCATAGAGTTAGTTAGTTAGTTAGTTTTAGTTAGTTCGTACCTACATCGATTTAGAGTTTTATCATAACTATGATTCCAGGGCGTAGAGAGGCTTCAAAATTCATGACCAAAATAGAGTATCTCACAAGCCCATCAAGCTAGGAACATAAAACTCGGTATACAGACTGAAATAAGGAGACACATTTCCCAGCGTTTCTGAACATTTCCGTTTTAAATGGGGAAAGGGAGACATTTCTTCCTTCACATTGAAATCGACGTTGCTTGTTGTTTCTGATCGCATAGAGCTCCTTTGTGGATAAGCTGTTAGCGTACGCGCCTTTGGCGTGGGAGACCCGGGTTCGATTCCCGGTGGGAGCTCATGTGGTTCCGATTCCACGTTAATCAGTAGGTCCCGTCTCATATAGGCTCTCTGCTGAAAGGGACGTTAAACTCAAAATCAACTCAACTCAACTGAACGCATAGCGAGGAACGGTTCAACAGTTTAAAATGAATTTTGGTTAGTACCTACCTCAAGCTGAGTTTAAGTTGTCACTTTGATTAAAGGGCGTATCCCAAGGAGGTTGGAGGTTTAAAATTTATGCCAAAAATAGAATATCTTATGAGGTTTTATTACTAAACTTTCATTGAAATGCATATCCCAGGAAGGGGGGAGGGAAGATTCAAATTTTTTTCATAAACTTATTTTCCGAAGAACGAGAATTTCAGCTAGGAAGCAATAATAAAAATTCAGTAATACCTACTGCCGATTTTCAAATATGTGTAAATAACAAAAACTGAGTTATGGAAGGTATCCTTGTGTGTAACGATGCATGGATCTATAACTTTATTAAGAAATTAACTCACTTCATGGCTTAAGAAATCCGAAGGTCGGTCGCTGCAGAAATAGAAGTATCCACTCTACCCTATTCTGCTACAAATTATGTCAACAATGACGTTATATCCCATCACTATATTCTTCCTCCATCGTCTTGGCCTGCGAAGAGCTCTATTACCTTAGATACCTCGAATTAATTATTCACATATTTGTTAAATGTACGTTTTGTGAAGTTCGAAGTTACGTAAACTTTCCCGTTTTGTAACTTCAAAAGAAGAAAGATGCAAAAACATTCTGGCACTTTCGGTGGGAAAGCAGAAACATTTAATTTTACACTCATTCACTTTCATTAATCAACCGTGCCTCCTTTAACCTAAACGGTATAAACGTGGGACGATAAACTAAAAACTTACCACTTGTAGAACCGAAGTTCACTATATAGCGATCAAAGTAAAGTTTTTATGCAACTTACACATTATCTACAGTGGAGAAAAAAAAAAAAAGAAAAAAAAAAAACACTTACATTAAGCAACTCCTTATACACTGAAATCTGATCCTGCAGACTATCAATTTTTTTCCCTAATTGCTCTTCTTGAATTCCGTGTATCTTACTTTCCTGTTCTAATTGTACCAATGCAGCATCCTTTTCCTGAAGAAGTTTAAGGATTTCAGCGTCCATTTGGCCAGAACTTTCTAAGGAAGATCTGAAAATAAATTGTAAACAGTTATTAAGGGTATATTTGAAAATAATACTCAAACTAAATTTGCTGAATGGGAAGCAAAATGCGACATTTATCTTTGTAATGATGTTACTTAGTCTAACGACACATCAGCGTACAACACTTTTCCCCTCTACGTTTTAGGAAAAACGTGATTTTAGTTTAGCTTTAGAATAGTCTCCGTAGATGTTATTTCAATATACTTCAGTATTCCATCATTAATAATCGCATCCTTAATGGGCTTGAAGAATTCCTAAATACACGTTCGAACCTCAAAAGAGCAGCACTTGATTTCTAACACAAGTACCCAAGTTCGTCATAACCATTTGAAAACAACTACTATCTTGAAATAAAGACCAATATAATTAGCACTTTCGTGTTCTCGTTATACAAGAACTTATTCATAGGACGACTGGAACAACGAATTCTCCATTATTTGCCACTCAACGTAACATTCATCTGGATCCGAATTACTGATGGTATTTATTTTTAGCATAAACCCACAGACAACCAGCAATGAAGCTATTCTTACAAGCTCTGAACTACAAACTCTCCATTACATTTGTCTTGGCCTTCTCCACCGGATTTGAGAACATACGTCTCAGAACTACGTGCACACAAAATCTACCAATAATTATAGAACAGTTCCACTTTAGGATTAGGATTAGGAATTAGATTTCTAAACTTTCAGCATCTAAGGCTATGCTAGTCCGTCACGCTTGAGGGATGACGTCCCTTGGCGATCACACTATCCGAGGAAAGGGAAGAAAGAAAGGAAAGGGAAAGTAGGAAGCGGTCTGGGACATATGTTAGGTACCGTCCCAGCATTTGCCTGGCGTGAATGAGGAAAACTCAGGACACCCTCACACAGGATGGCTGGTCTGAAAAAAGATTTTTACACTTTTTCAACCGAGTGCCCCCACCGGGAATCGAACCAGGGACCACTCGTATCAAAGCCGAGAGCGTTAGCGACTACGCCACGTGGGATCACAGCTCCACTTTAAGAACATACCCCTCACCACCTTCAACTCACACTCTAAGCCCTGACTATTCAAAGTACAAGTACTTGATCTACCACAGCGTCCTGCAACAACTACCTTAGGGGCCTGTCGTTTGCTCTCTCTAATCAGGAATAACTGCACACATCTTCCACATCTTATCACCGAAGAAATGCTAGAAACCTAGATGTAAAACCTGCTCCATTAAAGGCCATTCCAATATTCTACCAAACCATAATTTTCGTAGTTAACGATTTTTGTAACTTCATTTAGTTTCTTCAGTTCATCAGCGAATAGCTTGAAATCTGAAGGTATTTTGATACGTAATGTAAACATCTCATTCACCTGAACGAATTTTCGAAATTCTATCCTGAAGAACTTAATTATTGTTACATATTTACAGAGTTGAACATAAAGTTAAGAACCAGGTACTGGGTATTTTTTGATACCACACTAGCAGCGTTCACCCCGCTTCGCTGCAGTCACCCCGGAACGCAATAAACTTTGTTACTTAGATAATTTTTACTTTTTCGCTTTCAAGTGATATGATAAAAACCATAGAAGATTGCAGTAAATCTTAACATTATATCGCCTGTCATTTATGTTAACCCGCCCCGCTTCGCTGCGGTCATCCCGGTGCTGGCATATTGTAAAAGTGTCTGTAAAAATAAGCAAATCTTTTAAAAAATTTTAAACAGAAGATTCAAGCTATTTTCCGCTGTATATCGCCTGTCATTTATGTTAACCCGCCGAGTTCATGGTCATGCGGGTTGCATATAAATACGTTTATTTTTACCTATGATGAATAACTAACAAAGGATTTGTACGTTATGGACACTTGAATGGTCAATTATCTCAAGACACTGGTAATTAAAAATTAAAGTGATATGATAAAAACCATCTAGGGTCCAAATCCTAATAACCCCCCAAAAATAAAAGAAATTGGTTCAGCCGTATTAGCGTGATGAGGTAACAAAGGATTTTGTACGTTCTCTTTTATATAATAGATGAGTATCTAATTCTTTTGGATGGAAAATTCTACCCGATGGATTTCGGGAACAGACCTAGGAGAAAGTCTTTTAGAATTACAAGATATATAATGCGAAATTTGGTGTACAGGAACTTTATAATACATAGAAACCAAAAATATTGCTCATTTGCACACATTCAATATGGCAGAAATAGGAACAGAAAAATCTGAACTATTTGATTTACAGACACATAATTTAACTAAGATATGCGCGTATATGGGTTTTCTAGTATCCTTATACGAATACATCATTCACTAGTACAGAGTTTAGGAATAATTACATGCTTTACTTGAACTGTTGGCTATAAAGACAAGTACATTGAGGTATTCTGCTTCACTGAATACGTATCTGTCTATTACTTGCATTATACCATAGATGCAGTGGGAGGGAGCACAAAATACAGTCCTCGTTAACTCTGTAGTTATTTAAACAATGTAGGAATCAAGCTTATCAGATCTCTAATATACCAGTATTACTTTTGCAAAAATCATGAATATTATAGCATAAGAAAGGCAGATGATCGAAGTTTCTCCCCTTTCAATAGGGTCTTTCTATTCCTATTATCTTGACAAATATCTTCTCATAAGGAGAAAATACTCACAATGTATCTTCAACTCTGGCGAAGGTATGAATATGAGACTGTAACATTCCTATAACTTGTCTCGCTGCTGCACACTCATCTTCTGTAGCTTGAAGATCTTCATGTAACGATTCCAATTGGTGCTGGAGCTGTAAAAATGACAATAATAAGTAAAGAATGCAATTTAAGACAAATACGATGAACATAATTCATAAATCAACAGATTTGATACCTAAGAACACTTAAAACAGAACTATAGACTGTTAGTTTAGAATATAAGATGGTTACGACAGTAACATGGCGTTCTGCAACATTTTTCCATCTCTGAAACTTCCATCACTTTCCATTTGAACTGGTGCCAAATGTACTTGCACAGTGTGTGTGTGTGTGTGTAAAAATGACTGTAAAAATACTTTTATAAAATATACTACTTATAACTTGAATAAATATAAAATATCACCAAAGCAAACACTTACATTTTAAAACTTGCGTTACAGTTTAGGCAATATATCAAGACTATTCATGGCTTTGGATTACATGTTTTAACAAAAGAGACACTGACCAAAGCTTAATACTTTACTTTATTTTAAATTATAATTTGTTACTGTTTCGGATATCTAGCACATCCTTCTTCAGACACGATCGAAATTAATGAAAATACAGACATATATATAAATGTTGTTATAACAGAGTTTAAATTCTTTAACCGTCGTATACATATTCATTGTTATAATTTTTTTTTTAATTCTTTTAACAGTCATATATAGAGTCATTGTTGTACTTTTTTATTTTTATCTATTTATTTATTTATTTTTCTTATTTACCGAGGCCTTCAGCTCATCCTATAAGTCTTCGTGTTCACTTTCCAATTAATCACTTCCTTTATTTTTGGTTCTTATAAGGGCTTTTTATTTTTTATGTTTTTATTTTTTTTTTTTTTAATTTTCTCTATGTTATTCAAACTTCCTTGCCATGATTCATTAATTGGTAAGCCCCCTGTCCAGTTCATCAGTTTATCTCTTCCTACCTTCTTTATCCAATCCGCTTCTTTCCACTTCCTTATTATCATTCTTTTCTCCATCTCCAACACTTCCGTCTTATCCCAATTAATTGCGTGATTCTGAAACTGAATTTATTTATTTCTTCTGAAACTGAAGAATTTATTGAAGAAAGGAGGGGTCAGAACTTATAGAAAGAGTGGAGAAACTTTATTAAGATCAATAAAGAAGAAGAATAGAAAAGGAACTAAAAAGATTAATGAAGAGGAAGAAGGGGTCATTTACAGGGTATGGTGTGAGGACTGCGATATGTCATATATAGGAGAGACAGGAAAGAGAATGAAAGAAAGGATAAAACAACATGAAGATGATGTTAGGAAGAAAAAAGATACCAATGCCATATACAAACATGTTAAGGAGACGAATCACGCAATTAATTGGGATAAGACGGAAGTGTTGGAGATGGAGAAAAGAATGATAATAAGGAAGTGGAAAGAAGCGGATTGGATAAAGAAGGTAGGAAGAGATAAACTGATGAACTGGACAGGGGGCTTACCAATTAATGAATCATGGCAAGGAAGTTTGAATAACATAGAGAAAATTAAAAAAAAAAAAATAATAAAAAAAATAAAAACATAAAAAATAAAAAGCCCTTATAAGAACCAAAAATAAAGGAAGTGATTAATTGGAAAGTGAACACGAAGACTTATAGGATGGGCTGAAGGCCTCGGTAAATAAGAAAAATAAATAAATAAATAGATAAAAATAAAAAAGTACAACAATGACTCTATATATGACTGTTAAAAGAATTAAAAAAAAAAAAAATTATAACAATGAATATGTATACGACGGTTAAAGAATTTAAACTCTGTTATAACAACATTTATATATATGTCTGTATTTTCATTAATTTCGATCGTGTCTGAAGAAGGATATGCTAGATATCCGAAACAGTAACAAATTATAATTTAAAATAAAGTAAAGTATTAAGCTTTGGTCAGTGTCTCTTTTGTTAAAGCAATATATCAATGGAATCATCAGACACATTATCTGATTCTTTCTTGGTTGGTTGATTTGGAATTTAGCGTCCTTTTCAGCACCGAGGTTATATGGGGCATTGTCATACAGCTTAACATGGGATTCGAATCACATGAGTTCCCACAGCCAATTCAACCCGTGTCGCCCACATTATCTGATTGTAACATGGCCTATTAAAATATAGATGTTTGCTTTAATTAGATATTACTTATAAGTTTATACGTACTTCCCAAGTTAGAATGTAAACACTACCTAAGTACTAAGCAGTATCTAGGTAGTATTTACATCTTCCTTATACGGAGATTAATGCTGTGTTTCTTTCTAAAGTGATGAAAATTTTAACCTTTTATTCCTAACTATATTAATAAAGTAAACGAAGTGTTGGTCTATTTTCAATAGTATTTTAAACAAGAACGAAAATGTTAATAATTATGTATTCACGAAGTAATGTAATTGTTTATACGATGTATGATCAGTCGTGGAATATATAAAAAATATCTTTAACTTTTGGAGTATAGATACTTGTAGACTGAAAATAAAATCCGTGCTAAGTGCCAAAAATGGGAAAGTTTGGTTTAATGTCAAAATGTGGCCTATGTGCCTAACACTGCTAAGTGAACAACGGGCTCTCTAATATTCACTGTGGAAGTAGAATAATCGCCAGAAGAATGCGCGTGGCTATATGTCCCATCAGTTCTGTAGTAACATCTGGGTTTTTATTCAACATTTTCATTTTGACACTTAGCACGAATTTTATAGTCAGTCTACAACTTTTGCAGCACTTGCATGTGATCAATATACTAGACCTGTTGCAAATACACCGTCTAAGATTAGGTAATGTAAGCACATCTCATGAACGCTTGTTCAATTCATGATTGAGTTCTACTATTACTTAAACACTATTAAGATTTACACATTGTTTTGTCAATAAGTACGCAGCAGTTTTTATCGAAATATCAGTATTAGTACATACGAACTGAACAAAAGGAGTCTCGGGTAGTGCAATTGATGATTGACATCCTGTTCGTTAGTTCAAAACCCCATACTTCTGCTCTGTAAGCAACAAAGACGGGAATTCTCATAACTCAGGTACACGTAACATTAAATTATTGCCTATTTATGTACCTATTGCTTTGTTTCTTTATTTGGCTCGAACATTCTTTTTCTGCAAGAAGCTACATCTTAGACGTAAGACAAGAGACCAACAGCTTTGTGAAAGATCCAAACGTCAGAAATTCAATCCAGGTCCCTCGAACTGCAGATTGCAAGTAAGAACGCTCACTAAGGTTGCGAGCTTTTTCAACACCACAATAAGGAGCATCAATGGTACTCAAGATTTCATTGCAATGTATCAGTATTTTGTTACTGCCCTCAGCAGTAAACTTCCGTTAACGAAGAGGTTTAATGAGATTTATTGAACTTCATTCTGCAGACAGAAGTTTTTCCTGTGGAAGTTAATCTACATCAGGGATCAGCTCTCAGTCCATATTTGTTCAAATTGGTATGCACAGTTGCGTAATATCAATAATTTTTGCGTAACATCTTCCACACAGTTCTTTGCGAGATGTCTAATTTTCTGCTGGCTGCGGAGGTGGATTGCTGTGAACTTCGAACGAAACCCCCTCTCATACTCTCCACAGTGGCCTCGCTTACTTGTGGACGTAAGAATGACTTTCGCTTACATATGCATTCATTAGCTTTAAATTCGGAATACAGGTACGGATACTGTGTTCACTGGTATAACTACAACAAACTTCTTTCTAAAAGTACATTGCACAATGATAACAGATTGGCAAACATATAAATTTCACATACAAAACGCCTTCCTATCTTCATTGGTAGCCATTTACTCTCCTATCGCCTAGCAGCGAAAACAGTAAATACGCGACATCTACACCAGCTACTGAAAATTTTTGAGTTCTCGTTTCCATTGGTACTACTTTCATGAGTCGTGAGTTCTTTTTAAAAGTGAGATTTGTTTAGGTTTCTAATCAGAAAGAGCATTAGTAAAAACACTGTGTATTAAAAGAAAAAATCTTATTATAACAGCAATGATTTGTCTGTGGGTAACGCTAATCCTAATAGTTAACAATCGCCGCTCCACATGTTCGCTACGACAATGCAATATTTAACAAGCTTTACCGCCAATCCCCACATAAAGCGTACTACCATTAACTATTAAACGGAAACAAGGTTCACAAGCAGAATATAATTTAGTAATTAAGTAACATAAACTACAGACAGTTGTTTATTTACCTCAGCCCGTTTTCAAGCTATTAATAAATTATATTCTACAATCAAAATACTTATTTCAATTCACGAAACATCATACATTTACGTACAACTAGATGTATCTATGGTGTACAGTAAGAATAGGTGTAACAATAGAAAATAGTCATATACATACATACATATATATATATATTCCACCTTTTGGACAAGATAGACTCTTGATAGCTTCAAAAATGATACTTTATAGGCGACGTTTCTCAGGGCCGGTTTATTTCATGGGAATCAATCATTATGACTATAAATACAGCGTTTTTTTTTTTTTTTTTTTTTTTTTTTTTGGTTTCTAATGGTCGATGAGCTGCATAGATCTAACTAAATTCATTTTCGTTGTATTTCTTTTTTCTTTTCTTTTCTTTTGTTCTCAGATAATAGCAACGTCATACATGGATGGATGTGCGTATATTTAAGTATAACTCTGGAGCGCCTGGATCAATTTCAGAAAGACTTTGTACATATATGAGTTACAATTTGGAAAATGTACTGTGGAGTAACACATCTCTAGCACCGAAAACGACCTGAAATTAGTGTAGAATCCATACTTTTCGGGTCGCTAAGGTGATTGGTGACAGTTTCGAAGATATTTAAACTCAAGTTTTTATCCCTAGCAGCTTCAGAGTTGAGGGTGGGAAGAGTTGACATGTACAAACAATCGATAGGATTTAGGATTTAGATTTCTGGGCTTTCGGCATCTAAGGCCATTTAGCCCTTCACGATTTGAGGGATGACGTCCCTCGGCGAGCACACAATCCGGGGAAAGGGAAGGAAGAAAGGATTGGGGAGGGAAGGAGGCGGCCTGGGACTTATAAGTTAGGTACCACCCCGGCATTTGCCTGGTGTGAATGAGGAAAACCCAGGAAAACCTCATTCAGGGTGGCTGGCCTGAAAAAGGTTTTACACTTTTTCGACCGAGTGACCCCGCCGGGAATCGAACCCGGGACCGCTCGCACCGAAGGCGAGAGCGTTAGCGACTACGCTACGCGAGGCCACATACAAACAATCGAAAACGTCAGAGAATTAATGTCGAATACAAAGTTTCGACATCGCTGAGATGAATAGTGGCACTCCTTTTAAGTCCGTTTAAGTCTAAGTTCAGCCCCTATCGGCATGAGGGGTGAAAATAGGATGTCCAAAATGACCAAGGTTTTCGGTATCAGGAAATCGGCTGATCCGTTTCCAATGCCTTTTGGAGCATAGTTATTACCAATCTGAAGCTGGGTGTTTATCGTGCTATTTTAATTAAAGGGAGATTCTAGAAAGATACAGTAATTCAAAATTTATGACAAAAGTAGAATATTTTATGGATTTTTAACACTGTACTTTCAAATGCGTATCTTAAAGAGGAAGGGGATTCACATATTTTCCATTCTTGTAGACACTAGAGTTAAACATCTTAAATGGAGTATGGTACTTCTTTGTAGGACTCAAAAATTTCTTTCTTTCTTTTGCCGGTCCACAAGATCGAAAGGTTGAGAACTACTAGTAAAGACGGAAAAATTTCTTTTGGATTATTTTAAAATTACTTATTCATTATCCTGCAACTATTGTCTGAAAATTTTGTATTGACGATGTATTTTAGTGTAAAGTAACTTTTGTTTATAACCACTTCGTAAGGGGAGGAAGGCGGGGGAAGTCGCTTTATCTTCCGTCAAGGTCTATAACATCCTGACGTTCGCAAACGAAAGAGCTATCAACAAACGGTCAGCATCTCCATTGGCATGACACATCAGTCAATTGTACTGCTAGGAATCTATTTTGAGGGAACTTCAATTACCGAATGTTTTCGGCTAAGTAAAATAATAATAATAATACTAAAATAAGTGAATAATTAAAAACCTTTCCAACCTTAAAAAACCAACAGCGCCTTCTCTGACTAAGTCAAGACCGGAGATATTGTACACTCATGTCCAAAATTATTGTCGCATGTCTATAAATATGTTCTTATAGAAATACAATTTGGTAACAAATTCGCCCTATTTCTTATAATGTTAGTATGTGCATAATCGGCAAAGACATGTATGTGGCAAATTTCATGTCAAAAGAGCAGTAAATAAGAACAATAAAAACGAAAATAAAATTTTCTTGTCCATTTAGCAACATTTTATTTTACTCATTATAATTTTCGTATTTATAATTCTTTTCTTATAAAATTTACCAAAAATATACATTTCCAAATTATACACATAGTATCAGTATTAAAAGTACCCTGCAAAATCATTATCGAATTATATTCTTGCAAGAAGACAGTTATAGATATGCGACAATAATTTTGGACATGAGTGTACATATGTCTTCTTTTGTCCCTGTTCAGCTAAATCTTCAAAGAGCTCAGAACAAAGTTGTAAGTTTTAGCTGTGGGAAATATCAAGATATGGGGAATATATAATCCAGAAGAAAATGCTCAAGATTCTTTGCTGTAATTGCTTTTGTTTTCCACAACTGTTGAAACATAGAAAGTTTTTTTTTTCTTTCGTTTTGCCAACGCTTTCTATCGTGTTCTCTTCTCAAATTCCAACGTTGATTTCCCAATTAGCCATCTATTATTCTTATCTCAAACATCAATTTCTAATAACTTTCGGTAATCTTGACTTAAAATAACACTTCTTGATTTTAACGATTCTTTTCGTAGGATATGTGACAAGTTTTTCTGATTCTCTCAGAAGAAATTCGACAGTTTCGAAACATTGATTTTGGAGTCTTGAAATATCGTCGAAAATATTTAACACAACGAAGCAGAAAATACAAGAGAAAAATAAGTGCGATTGGAACTCGATGATTTTTTTTTTAATAATTAAATTCTCTTTGGTAAACATTCACCCTGAATTTTTCATACTGGTAGAAACCTTCCATAAAAAAATTAACGAGAGAAAGTATACAGCATAATTCTTTGTTACAAAATATTCTGATTATGGAAAAAAAAAATCTTGCTACATTATCTGAACGTTTTTAGCCTTACCTTCTGGCACTTTGAACATATTTTAACATCTTTGGCATCTTCATTATTAGAATCACAGTTGGAAGATTGTTGCACCTCTTTTGCGGAGGTTTCATCTTTCTGCCTCGGTGATTTTTTCTCCCTGAATGAATGTCGAATTCGTTGGCCAATACTCGACACTGCTTGCAATGGACGGTTAAAGTTGGGTTTATCAGACGTTGGTGAGGATACAGGACTTCCTTGAGATGACGTGGACGAGAGTCCTGGAAGGAAAATATACGTAACGCAATGTAACCAAATCTAAAACATTAATGTTATTGTCTGAGTGTACTCTAACTTATGACACAAATGTTGGGAAGATAAAATACAACAGAAAGAAATATAGACATCTTCAGAAACACGGCTTTCATCAGAAAGCTATAACTGTCACAACACGAATTCTAAGTTGAAACTATCCAGCAAGAAACACAGCAACTTCGAATCACAGAAATTCAAAAGCATATTATGTTACTGTTATAGAGATTTTCAGTGAGCGATTATCTCGGAAAAAAACGGAAGTAATTAAAATTATTTTGCTCTAAGTCAACATTACCGCACTTGTTTGTGCGTTGAAGTTTGGCGTTCCTTTTCAGCACTGAGGCTATATGAGGCGTGGAACTTCAATTTAATGTGGAATTCGAACCACGTGAAGTGTTCGATTTTTTTAATGGTCCCCTACGGGGAATCGAACCCAGGATCAATACACTGACGGCACACGCGCTAGTCACTACACCAGCAGGCAGGGCTATTTTTGCACTTGTTAAGCAGCACAGGAGAAGGACCCGAAAATTTTATTCACGATAAGTTATCTGAACAAGTTGTATTGAATTCCTAACTGCCTTCTCATAGTATCCAAGTAACAACACGTAACACAACATATACGGGTGTCTCATGAGGAAGGGGCAATATTTTGGGAAATGGTAGTATGGGTGATTTTAAATAAAAAGGTTCATATGAACATTGGTAGTAATCTCAACGGTTTGAGAGGTACAGGTTGTGAACCATTTTTTACTTCATGTTGCTTATTACTCTCCCTGTATTTAGTCATAGCGGATTTGAAAGGTGATGGAATTGCCCTTCCAACGGTATGCAACATGTGACAGTGGTTTCTTTGGAAGGGAAGTTATTGAGGGAAACTTGGGAATCAGTGTTGCCATCCAATTCCCTTACATGATCTTAACTTTCTCTCAATAACACCCCTTTTCAAAGAAACCACTGTCATATGTTGCATACCGTTGGAAAGGCAATTCCATCACCTTTTAAATCCGCTATGCCTTACCTCTGTAAAATAGTTACAGGGTGAACAATATGCAAGAAAGTCAAAAATGGTTCACAACCTGTACCTCTCAAACCGTTGAGATTAGGACCCATGTTCATATCAACATTTTTGCTTATAATCTCCCGTACTATCATTTTCCGAAGTATTGCCCCTTCCTCCTGGGACACCCTGTACACACTTGGTCTATGATTTACGTGGTTTTTATTCTATGTACTAAAATACCTAATATTCTCCTCAGACTAGTAATATTTCGATTGATTTGACGCAGCTTTCCACTCTTCTCTACCTTGAGCTAGACCTTTCATTTACATGTATGCTTTATTCCCTCCATCTTGTATTATTTGTCCGTATATTTCAATCGCGGCTTTTCTGACGGTATTTTCCCTCTGTCACTCTCTCCATAGCCAATACGGTAATTTCTCCCATGTCTCATAACGTGTCCAATCATCTTATCTCTTCTTTTCGAAATATTCTTCAATATACGCCGCTTTTCTCCTACTCTTTCATTTGAAACCTTATTCATACATCTAATTTTCAACGTTCTATATTACCACAATTTAAAGTTTCCATTCTCTGTTTTTTCTTTTCCTTTAGACTGTATACCGCACATCCATACAACGTCACACTCCATACATACAATTTCATCAGCTTTTTCTTGAGTTTTGTGTCAACGTTTGCTGTTAAAAGCTTTTGTTTTCTATGAATGTCTTCTTCGGCTAAGCTATTCAAGATTTCACAACTTGTTTGCACCTATTATTATTTTGCTCAACAGACTTCTTGCACCATTTTGATCTTCAGTTTTTAATTCCAGACTGCGCGGGAGAAACAGTATGTCTAAAAAACAGGTTTTCAGGAGGCGATTTTTTTTTTTTTATTTTACCAAGCATAAGTATGAATCACTTATACTAACAGTACCAGGACGCGATTATTCAACTCGTGTTTAGAATTGCCTTATACCAAGTTAACCGGAGTTGGAGCATGACACACAGATTTCCAATTTTGACTTATCTCCTTATGGCCAATTTCTGACATACTGTTTCTCCCGTGCAGTCTAGAATTCTTTTCTTGCAATAAATAAATAATAAAAACTTACATTTATTATAAATTCGGATTCAATGTTGTTTTTCTTTTCTTTCTTTTGCTAGAGGAACATGGTGGCTCAGTGGTAGAGCGCTAATCTTTGGTGCATGGGGTCTCTGGTTCGATCCCAGGCCAAGTAAATTTGTGGTGGACAACATCGTGTCCGTGGGTTTTCTCGGGGTACTCCCGTTTCCTCACACATTTTCCTTTCACCAATTCTTCTATCATCATTCACTTGCTTTAATCATCGTCTCCGTTAGACTAAAGAACAAATTCGTGGGACGTTAAACTGAAAGATTTCATTTTCTTTCTTTCTTTTGCTAAATGAGAAAGTAAATCTCATTAAAATACTTACTTTTGTTTGCCTCAGATTTTCCAGCGGAACTAAACGGACTCCATAGCGCTGGTATACGGCTGCGCCGGTACGTTTCGGCTGGAGGATCGTGTAGATCAGACGGTCGATCCACAGGGGATAAAATATCTCCTCCGACAGCACAGTCTTCTTTCTCAACATCAAGTGCTGGCACGTCTTCACAATGGAAAGTACTAAAAGCAGTCTGAAAGTAAAGGAACAAATGTTCACAGTACATTGTTAACGTATATGAAAGAACAATATATCAATAAAAGGTACGGACCATCGAACTAAGTTTCTCCATCCCATTTCTAGACTAAAATCAAGTCAATCTGCAGTTATTACTGAAACATTTGTTTGTGAAAAATGAACAAATTATAATAGGAGTTTCCGGAAAACTCCCCGGACTAAACTACTACTTCAGAATTTTTCACGAGAAATGACAATGAAATATTTATTTATAAAATATGAATAAAATCGCCTTAGTAGATCTCTCTCTCTCTCTCTCTCTCTCTCTCTCTCTATATATATATATATATATATATATATATGTAATTGTCTAAACTCTCACGCCTATAGATATTTTCAGGGAAAGTGGCTTACGCCATTTCGTAGAGCTGCTAATGAAAGAAATGTGAACAAAATAGTCTCAACAGTTTTCAAAATATCCACCTTTAAAAAAAAAAAAAAAAAAAAAAAAAAAAAAAAAGTAAACTAACCCTATGCATTTGTTTTTCAAAGGAGAAATAAATAACTTACGCCATATTATAGGGTTCTTAATGAAAAATTAACAAAATTGGATTAACAATTTTTGAGAAAATCTACTTAAAAAAGAAAAAGAAAAGAACCTGGCCCTTAAGACTAACTACCCACTGTGGATCTTTTAATGAGTAACCATTTACGCCATATTCTATTTTTATTAATAAAACTAGTTGTTTCCTCCAAGCCTTCAACTTGCTGTACACTATGTAGCGTTCAGTTTTTCCCCTACAATATTTTGAGTATTCTGTTCATAATGTTTTTGTCTGTTTCCATTTGTTTATGTAATTATTATTGTTCACTCTTCTGGTTTAGTGTGTTTTAGATTGTTTAAACTAGTGTTTTTGTAATTGTTAAAATTAGTCTTTATAATTTGTATGCTGTGCTTTACAAACGAATTTCCGTAAAGAAAGAGAGTAAGTTGAACTGTTCACCGTCCAGAATTGTGCGGCAAGTAAGACAGAGAGACTGGAGCGTGTTACTTATCTAATAATTAGTCTTAAAACTCATAATGCATTAACAGGATAAGTATATCTTTTAAGGAAATAGAACATTTAAAATACAACATTCATTGTGAATTTTAATCTTCAAAGTTATGAATAAAAACTAACGGAAAATTAAAGTGGAAATAGCAGACTGGTATTGACATCATTATAGTGCTGCTAGAATGTGGTTTTTGCACTTAAAAATAATATAATTTTAAAAAAATCGGAAAATACTAAAGACTCATCTGCATTCTTTAGGTATTACAGCACAGCTGCAAAGTATTACAGGTGTAAACTTACTACGGTAAGATTTTCGTCGTACAGTATAACAGTAAATGTTAAATAAACTGATATTTTATTGTCCTTCAGGAATGACCGCTAGTATTTTTTTCAATGACTATGATTCAGATTAATATAAGGTGTCATGTAGCAACAAAATAATAATAGCACAAGTCTTGAAGCAACGAACCTGAATACGTGAAGTAAAATTAGTTCCTTGATAAGTTTTTTTCCCTTTTTTATAAGAAGTGGCGACCCATGCTAAAAATATAAGTAGTATTTTATGTCTGGGCTAGTACGTTTATAAATAATAAAAAAAAGACAACGCAAAACCAGAATATTGCCAAGCGTTTCCGAAATACAATTTCCGTAGCATTACATAATAAATGGCGACCCAGCTTTAGGATATTTGCTTCTAGACGTTGACTGCTAGGTTTTGTTTCAAAGAAGCCAAGATAGAAAGTATTTTTAATAGTACGGTTATGAACAATTTGTGTTTACTGAACTTTTAAGTGAGCTTCTGAAGGAAATTTAATAGTAAATATCAAAATGTCGAGCGATAGCAGTAGTGGAGAAAATTCGTACGACGAAAGTGTTGGACATAGTTGTTGCAATCGCAAATATAGGTACAGTGTAGCTTGTAGTACCTGTAAACGCTGGTATCATTTAAGGTGTCAGGGGATACCAAATACGGAATATGAAATACTAAAAATGAAAAGTGTAAAATGGAGCTGCTCAGAGTGTACGTTGAAAAACGGTACAGATAGAGAAAAGAATATAGATCGCCGTAATGCCGAAATCACAGATAATGATAACGTTGTAGGGAACAGTGTGGAGGAAATTCAAGTTACCGGTAAGGATATGGAGATAAATGGTGCTTTAAACGTTACCACACAAAAAGTAAGCAATGACTTAGTAAATGAAACGGAAGATCTTGTTAACGCTAGTAATCAAACCAGTTCAAACGTCGAGTTTGTAATGCTGTTAGAGAAATTAAACGAAATGTCGATAAAGCAGGATAATCAGTCAAAAGTGTTAACTGAAAGATTAGACTATCAGGCAAGGGAATTTAGTGAAAGGTTAGAAAACCAGGTTAAAGCAATAAGCGATAATTTTGAAAGAAAGATAATTGAGTTACAGGGTGAATTAAAGGCTTTTCAGTTAGAGACTTGCATTGAAATTCGTAGGGACTTAGAACTTGTACAGGACGATGTTGAAACTTTGAAGAACAAGTGTGAAGAAGTAGATTCACAAGTAGAAGAACTGAATGACCGTTTCGTGACTTTAGAAAATGATAAGAAGAGACACAAATCTAGTATTTGTCAGTTAAATGCACGTGTAAGTTCATTAGAAGAAGGAAATAGGGTTATCAATAACGAAATAGAGAAAAGCATTGAAAGAAATGTCCATTTGTGTAGCCAAAAGAGTCAACACCTAGACCAACGTTTGAAAGAATTAGAAAAGCAGGTGGAAATCTTTAGTTCAGGTGAAAATAAAGCTACATCAGAAAGTAATTGCATTGATAATCGAAAACAACTGCAATATACTGTAGGTTCTAGAAATTCTGAAGTTGAGGTGCGAGGAATTCCAATCGCAAGTAGTTACCGGGATTGTACTACTACAAGTATTGTTACTACAATAGCTAGTACTACTCCGTGCAATCAACGAATTAATGTTACATCGCCTTTTAGTTTGCCTCTTGAACCACTTACGGCAAATACAGTATATGGTACTGAAGCGACAAACGCTCATAATAATGCTAATAGTTTTTATCCTGTTAACACTACTAAAAGCCAGGTAGGTTGTTCAACTGCTGTTGCATGGTCTGGTTTAAGTTCTTTTCAACCAAATACAAATACTTTTAGTGCTAATAGTGTTAACAATCCTTTCTACTTTCGACCAATGAATCAAAGTGATACTGGGTTGAGTCGAAACGTAAGTATGTTCCCATATTCAACTCAAGAGTCCAGTAAACGAGAAAATGGTAACAATACAAGCTTTTCCTTAAGAGATTTAAATGCGTTTCCAAAATATGATGGTAATCCTACGCAAGGTGCCGCTCGAAACTTTTTAAGAGAGTTAGTTCAGTGCATGGAATTGTATAATATGTCAGAAAGGGAGAAATTGTTAGTAGTTCAGAGATTGTTGACACATTCGGCGTCAGCGTGGCTAAAGTCAGTTTCAGGAGAAATAAATTCATTCAATGATTTTGTATATCAGTTTAGAAAGCAGTATTTCTCAGCGCGCTTGGAACGTGCACAGAAAAGACAGTTGCAAGCTCTTCGTTACGATAAAGTGAAGTTCCCGCGAATGGTAGATTTTGTATGGTACATTGTAAATCAGTATTACAGTATTTGCGATACGGTAAATGAAACAGAACTAGTAGATCTGATACTCGAGTGTTTACCAGAAGGGGAGTCAAAATTGTTAAGACTAGTAGGTTGTCAGGATACGGAATCCCTAATTGCTCATTTGATGGAATTAGAAGCACAGACGGACGTTGCAGAGTGTCAATTCTCTAGTGTGAAGCAAACAAAAAGAGCTTTTGTTAGAAATGTTAATGTTCAAGAGAGTAAAAAGACGAAAATTGATTCTTCGGTGCAAACAGAGCAGTTTTTTGGTAATAGAAACAGTGAAACTTCTGACCGTGAAGGTTATCAGTATTCTTACAAGCCATACCGCTACCAACGGAATAATAAGTTCAGAAGAAATGGTCGTGGTAGGAAAAGGATGTATAATAATGATAATAATAGGGATTATAATTCAAATTGGAGACGTGACGACCCCGAGTTTAATTCGTATCCTAATGAGTCGCCAAGAGTACAATATTCATCAGAGAATGATGAAGGCGAAAGGAATGTAAATTATCGTATGGGAGCTGATTCCATTCAGAGAAATCCTAACAGAAATACGGTAGTGACAGATGCTGTTGTTCATCACTCGCGCGAGGAAAACTTCCCGTGCAGTCGACATTAGAAGGGGGCGATTTCGACTGCAGTTTGAGTCCCCGGCAGTACTTAAATTTCGAAAATACTTTTGGTAGTAGATGTTTCGACTTAACGAACACTTTGCATGGTGATAAATCTATTGTTTGTGTTAATATCCAAGAAGAGGGTGAAGAAGTTCGAGTTAATAAAATTTCAGTCGATAGCGGTTGTGCATCAAGTAAAATTTCAGAATCGTCCTCAGAATTGGTTTTCAAACCTTCGCAGGATAATTATCCACTTGTACCGCGACGCCGAAACGTGCCATTGCAAATACGTTTTGTTATCGATGAAGAGAGTGAGTTAAGTAATTCTAGGGTAGAAATAACAAAGTGTCATCCTCCTACTGTGGATTGCGAAGTAGCTGGACTTCCTATAAAGTGCATAATTGATAGTGGCTCAGAGTTAAATTTACTCAGTTTATCTGTTTGGAATAAAATAAAGAATAAATATCCTTCCGCCAAATTACGCCCAGATCCTAATATTGTTTTGTGTGGCTTTGCTGGAAACGAGAAATACTTAGTGAAAGGTTACCAACTTTTGAATCTAGATATCCAGGGCAAGATATTCGAGACGCCAGTGTATGTGGTGAAAAACCTGAAGACTGATATGATACTAGGTGTCCCATTCATTAAAAGATATAATGCTGTGTTAGATTGGAAAAACAAAATCCTGTCCTTCGAGGATTCTAATGAAACAAAAGTTACTGTAAACTTAGATGAATATAATATCTTTTTGGCAAAGTTAGAAGTGCATGATCCGATCCAAGAAGAAGAAGAGGGTGTAATATCCAAAGAAGAAATCGAGAATTACGTTCGTGAAAGAAATGACTTGGATAACGAGACGAAGTCAAAATTATTATCATTGTTGCTGAAATATCGTACGTTGTTTTGTGAGTATCCGAGAAAAATTAAAACAGAGCCGTATAAAATTCAGTTAAAGGATAACGAGCCCGTAGTAGGTAAATCTTACCCAATTCCTCAACACATGCAGGGCGAGTTCGAGAAAACCTTGAGTAAATGGATACGTATTGGTGTAGTGAAAGAATGTGTTAGTCCTTATAAAAATCCAATACATTGCGTTCGCAAGTCATCAGGAAGCGTGAGGCCTGTATTAGATTTGAGACAATTGAATACTAAAGTTATATCACCAAGGGTACAGGTGGAACCAATAACAGAGATTTTAAATCGTATGTCAGGGTCTACTATTTTTTCTTCATTGGATTCTACGGATTCATACTATGGTATTGCACTTCACCCAGAGTCATCTCTTTGTACTAGTTTCCTTTATTTAGGAAGACAGTTCATCTTTTTACGAATGCCAATGGGATTAAAATCTTCAGGATCAGTTTTTCAAAGTGTCATGAATCATTATTTTGATATTAGTACTAAGGATTTTGTCATATGTTATTTAGATGATGTGATGTGCTTTTCACCTTCGTACGAGGATCATTTTTCTCACTTGGAAAGAGTATTAGAAATTTTTCGAACAGGAAACTTTTCATTGAACTTTAAGAAATGTCAATTTTTGAAATCCGAAATTTTGTTCTTAGGACATGTAATAAGTGGAAATTCCATACAGGTGAATCCTAAACATAACGAGGCCATTCGAGATTTTCCAATTCCCAAAAACAAGAAGCACTTGAAGGCATTTTTAGGGCTTGTTGGATGGAGAAGACGTTTCGTCAGTAATTTTTCTGAGTTAACATCACCTTTGTACGACCTATTAAAGAAAGTGAATAAATTTGAATGGACACCTGAAGCTTTAGAATCTTTCGATAAATTGAGAGTCATATTGAGTTCACCTCCTGCGTTATCTCAGCCACATTTTAATCTAACATTCCATATCTATACTGATGCAACTGCACAAAATCTCGCTGGTTATATAGCACAACATCCTGAAGAACAAGAAGAAATGAATGTAATTGGTTACGCTAGCAGACGTGTTAAAGCCCATGAGATGTCATTATCAATATTTCAGTTAGAACTACTGGCAGTGTTATTTTTGTGCGAGCAGTTTTCATACTATCTATTAGGAAGAAAAGCTATCATACATTGTGATAATGCCGGAGTAAAACATGCGTTGACTCTAAAGAACTTGGATCCACGCACGACCCGCATGATTCTAAAACTGCAGAGGTTTGAATTGGAGTTTGTACATTTGCCAGGAGTAGAAAACAGATTTGCGGACATTTTGAGCAGGTATCCACCTGATGTAAAAGAAAAGGAACCTCAAATATACCGAGTGAACTTCATGTCTCAAGAAGATGATTCACTTCTAAGTTTTGACGAAATAAAAGAAGGTCAAGCTTCAGATGATTATTGTGTAAAGCTAAGATCTTTGGCACCAGATTTACAGTTTCAAGATAAAGTTAAAATTTTGGACGGCGTAATTTATCAAAGAAATCCTAAAACTCAAAATTGGTTGTTAGTGATCCCCAGTAAGATGATTTCCGAGTTGGCACAAAGGATACATGTTAACGGACATTTGGGATTAAGAAAATGCTTAGCGTTCGCTAAATCAGTGTTTTATTGTAAAGGTATGAAGTCTGCCTTCGCGAAATGCATAAAGGACTGCCTTGATTGTGCGACATCTAAGTTCGCTAATAGAAAAATAGCTAGAGAAACCTATCATATTACTGGTGAGAAACTACACGAGAAGATTTGTGTTGATATTGTTGGTAAACTTCCAGGCAGTTCCGGATACTATTTTATACTTTCCGTTTTGGATGTTTTTTCAAGGTTCATTTGTTTTTACCCACTAAAATTAACGAAAACGAAAGAAATTGTTGCAATATTAGAAAAGAGATATTTCCATCATTATCCTATTCCAGCATGTTGTATTACTGATCAAGGAGCTCAGTTCAATTCGAAAGTGTGGAAGGAATTTTGTACAAAATATAAAATGCGGCATATCATGACATCCCCTTATAATCCAAAGTGTAATGGTTTAGTGGAAAGGAAACATAGAGACTTAAATACTATCATCAGAGTGTATTGTCATGATAATCACACACACTGGAGTAAAGTATTGAAAAGAGCACAGGATCTAATAAATAATTCGTTTTGTAGCAGCACAGGGTATACTCCATCTGAACTATTTCTTTCGTATTCAGCATCAGAACGTTTTAAATCTAACTATCCCTGGCCTAAGGAAATGGAGAATGTGGATATCAAGGATCGTTTCCTAGAAGTTGTGTCAGAAATAAATTCTAAAAGGGACAAAAACACGGTGAAGTCATCAGGAAGGGAAGTGATAATCAAAGAAAGGGATTTGGTTTTGGTGAAAACACATGCGCTTTCCTCATCCTGTAAGAAGAGAATATACAAATACATGAGTACTTACACAGGACTGTATGTAGTGGCTAAACTTATGAAGAATAGTGCTATGTTGCAGGATCTTAAAGGAAATGCTGCTGGCATTCAGAATTTTTCAAATTTAAAAATATTTGATTGTTCCCGAGAGAAACGAGAAGAACTGTTAAAGGACTATGTTGTAGTTACATGAAGTTAGTTTGTTTTGTGCACTTTTTATATATATCAATATTTAGTCAATTTATAGTTTGTTTTCGTTTTCGTTGTATAGATATTCTTTGATAGCATTTGTGTATCTGCTGGACACTGAAATAGTGAATTATTTTTCCATTATTCTTCAACAAACTTTTATATATTGAAAACTAAGTATATTTAGTGAAATATTTAAGTGAGGTTAAATAATATAAGCAAAAAAAAGGACGATTTAAGAATTGTTATTTTTTTCTCATATTATTTTTTTGTGTGGCAGGGGAGGATGTAGCGTTCAGTTTTTCCCCTACAATATTTTGAGTATTCTGTTCATAATGTTTTTGTCTGTTTCCATTTGTTTATGTAATTATTATTGTTCACTCTTCTGGTTTAGTGTGTTTTAGATTGTTTAAACTAGTGTTTTTGTAATTGTTAAAATTAGTCTTTATAATTTGTATGCTGTGCTTTACAAACGAATTTCCGTAAAGAAAGAGAGTAAGTTGAACTGTTCACCGTCCAGAATTGTGCGGCAAGTAAGACAGAGAGACTGGAGCGTGTTACTTATCTAATAATTAGTCTTAAAACTCATAATGCATTAACAGGATAAGTATATCTTTTAAGGAAATAGAACATTTAAAATACAACATTCATTGTGAATTTTAATCTTCAAAGTTATGAATAAAAACTAACGGAAAATCAAAGTGGAAATAGCAGACTGGTATTGACATCATTATAGTGCTGCTAGAATGTGGTTTTTGCACTTAAAAATAATATAATTTTAAAAAAATCGGAAAATACTAAAGACTCATCTGCATTCTTTAGGTATTACAGCACAGCTGCAAAGTATTACAGGTGTAAACTTACTACGGTAAGATTTTCGTCGTACAGTATAACAGTAAATGTTAAATAAACTGATATTTTATTGTCCTTCAGGAATGACCGCTAGTATTTTTTTCAATGACTATGATTCAGATTAATATAAGGTGTCATGTAGCAACAAAATAATAATAGCACAAGTCTTGAAGCAACGAACCTGAATACGTGAAGTAAAATTAGTTCCTTGATAAGTTTTTTTCCCTTTTTTATAAGAAGTGGCGACCCATGCTAAAAATATAAGTAGTATTTTATGTCTGGGCTAGTACGTTTATAAATAATAAAAAAAAAGACAACGCAAAACCAGAATATTGCCAAGTGTTTCCGAAATACAATTTCCGTAGCATTACAACTATATGTTAAAATTATTCTTAATTAAAACCTACACGCTAGCGCCACTTATTGGTGTCAAGCAGGCAAGCAGTACAAGTAGTGACACCTATCGAGGCGACTGTGTTTAGCGTTACACACAGACTGAGACGTTATGAGCTGAAAACAAGGATATACTTATGAAATATGAAGAAAAGTTCCCTGAAATGCTTTTGAAAAAGTCATTCGAAAAAATAAAATTCACTCCGAGTAAACTATGTTTTGGGCACTTTTTCTGGAGAAATGACACACTTATATTGTAGCATTATTGACAAAATATTTATTTATGAATATCAAAAAATAATCTGAGTTGTTTTTGTGAAAATCGTCCAAAAAGAACTCACCTTAAAGACTAAACTACCCCTAATGGATTTTTTTTTCTAGATATTATAGGGTTGTTAATGGTATATTGATTTGTGACATATAAAGAAAATCGTCTGAGTCATTTTCGAGAAAATAATATTTTTTTTCTGTTTATCTCCAGTAAATTACCTTATTTTTGGCGATAGAAAAATAATTCTATTCCATCCTCTAGGGAATCATATAAAAATATAAAGTTTAAAATATGATTCGGATATGCTGAACGTATCCCTCTAGGAAAGTATGAATATCTCGGGACGGATACACAGACAACCGAAAAGTACCCTTTATGGCATCTAATGGCCATGAATCATGTAAATCCATTGAAATCTCAAATTCGATTTGTTTCACGAGAACAATATTTTCTTCTCTCATCGTCGTTAAACTGTGCGTCCACTTTTTACGTTACCTTGTTGCTGAAAGGGACGTTAAACTTCAACCAACAAGAATACAACACACAAAGAAACAGTTTTTTTGAAGGGAGAATGTCTGGATAATGTAAATTACCTCCTAGCCACGATCACACCTGAAAATTGCTTAATTAAGCTAAGCGAGCAGAAGCAATCAATTGTGTTCCGCTTTATTATATAACTTCTTGTTTAGCAATTGTTTAAAAGTGACACACAATTCTCTGAACGAATGTTAGCTATGTACACAGTTTCGCAATATTTTCTCTGTATGTTGTTTATCTGGCAAGCATTTATTTTGCTGCGGAAAATAACAACACGGAAATACCACCTATTTTGCTGTATTAGAAATTGCGCAACTCCTGTCCATTATAAGGAAATAGTAAAACTGTGTTAAAAAAAAAAAAAATGCGGCACACATTTTTTAATGCAAATTACAATGTTGATATAAACTTCAAAACGTTAAAGTAAATACTTTGCAATATATATATATATATATATATATATATATATATATACAAGGTGGTTCAGTAATGTTGGACAGCCCTGAATAAATCGGAAACAAGAAGAGATATTAGCAATAATGTGGTGGATCCAGATACTTGTGGAGGGGGGACGTCTTTTGAGGTACAACACAATGTTACCAGGTCAACAGTGTTGCCAGCACAATACAAAGTTTTATTTTTTTAAATGGAACATATAGGAGTTTATGCCATCAAAAGAATTAGTACAAAATGTGAATACCAACAAGCGAAACCGCACCTGTCAGTGTTGCCAAATAAGGAAGTTATAAAGCTTCAAAAATCAAAAAATTAAAGTGTCAGTAGAGCAAAACTAGCAAACAGGCAAGAAAAATAATACTACGGAATGAAAAGGAGTAACCGAAAGAGTAGACCAAAGAACGCACAGCATCCAGTGAGTAACAGGGTTGCCACAGCAAAAGGGGGGAAAAAAATTGAAAATTTTGGAGTTGCCATAGGAGGAAAAGTGCCCATATGACGTAATGCTGGAAACACCATAGAAAGTCTATGTATGATTCAAGAATCCTAATAGCGTTTGTTCGAAAGCGATATCTCTAACCGTTCCCGAGATACACCAAAGTTAATATTTCCCTCGCCCTCCAAAATACTGGAACTAGCAATGAAAATGACACGCCCAACAAAATGTAAGAACTACACGGGTCTAATCGTCAAATAGAAAGCAATAATACCTTTATGTTTACAGGAACATATGATGAATGTGGGAATTTCTCCGTAACTCGTATGCTACACGGAGACATCATTGTCACGCAACGTCCATGACATTATACACATTATGGTACACTAATACTATACTCTCTCCTTTAGATCCCCCTAAAAGTTAAAAATATTCAGTCTTTTCAATTTTTGTGTCGGTTAGTCCCGAAAAGCTACAATCATGTCAAATTTAATAATTGTAACCCTACATGAAGTGCCCAATAACTTGGGTGTGTAAAAGGTGTTCCATATAAATAACATGAGAAAGATTTTTCAGTTTCCTATAAAACCACTCTAAAGTTGGATTTTTTTATTTTTGCCAAAAGTGAATATTTTTAATTTTTAGGGGATATAAAGGAGAGAGTATAGTATTAGTGTACCATAATGTGTATATTGTCATGGACGTTGCGTGACAATGATATCTCCGTGTCCAATACGAGTTACGGAGAAAATCCCACACTTCATCATATGTTCTTGTAAACATAAAGGTAAGCACTACCTAAGTAAATCAGTAAAAATTAAAAAATCCAACTTTAGAGTGGTTTTATAGGGAACTGAAAAATCTTTCCAATGTTATTTATATGGAACACCTTTTATACCCCCAAATTATTGGGCACTTCCTGTAGGGGTACAATGATTAAATTTGACATGATTGTAGCTTTTCGGGACTAACTGACAGAAAAATTGCCGAAACTGAATATTTTTATTTTTTAGGGGATCTAAAGGAGGGGTGAAGAAATTTCCCATGTTATTTAAATCGGCCTTTTTTTGGACCTATAGTCTCATATTTTAGGTACTTGGAATTGAAATAAAAACTTGAAATTCGGTATGCTTATACGTTTTCGTTAGCGTTAACTAGGTAATTCGCTAAAAATAAAAATTTCCAAATGGGTGGTTTTATGGGGAAGTGAAAAATCTTCCCCATGTTATTTATATGAGACATCTTCTACAACCCAAAATGTTTAGAGACTTCCGGCAGGACTAGAATGATGAAATTTCGTAACAGTTTAGCCTTCCGGGACTAACGTACAGGAGAATTGCCAAAAGTGAATATTTTTAGTTTTTAAGGGGTCTAAAGGGGGATGAAGAAACCCCAAAGTTATTTAAATGGGTGTTTTCTTAGGATACAAAATCTTATCTTTTAGATAGTTGAAATAGGAAAAAAAAAACTTGAAATTTTGTAGAATTGTGGATTTAAGAGGTGCGAGGCCGTAGACCGAGTAAACGTGAGGATCAGGGGGCGAAGCCCTCAGCTGTGCCAAATTCAGGAAATGTGACTAAAGAGCAAATGCACAAAATTCACTCTTGATGCAAAGGCTGATACCTAAGAGATGCGAGGCAGTAGGCCGAGCAAACGCGGTGGCCTAGGGGCGTATACTAATCCAAAATCATTACATAAATTTCATCTTTTGGACAAAACAGACTCTAAATACGCACAAAATGGTGTTTTATAATCGTAGTTGCAATCCTTGGTGTAAAACTTATCTCTGCTTTAGAAATTCCATCGTTTTCTGGTCAAAGTGCAACTCAATTTGCATTTACAGGAAAATTATATCATTTCTATGGTAATAGTTTCTCAGAAAACGGCAGTTAAAAGTTATACATTTATTTATAACTAGATGCTCCTACGGTGCAAATTAAGGATACGTGTACAAATACAAAATCATTACCTAGGTAGATAGGACAAAACACATTCTTAGTACGTTCAAAAATGTAATTTTATAAGCGAAGTTGCAATTCTTGGAGCAGCTTTACTTTAGGGGCTTAAATATCATGGCTAACATTCCAGCGTTTTCTGGGCAAAATTCGATTCAAACTGCATTTAGGGGTGACTAAAACTACTTTTATGGTAAAATTTTCTCAGCAAATGACGGATATTATGCATTTATCTATAACTAGATGTCTCAAAGGTGCAAATTAAGAATAAGAATACAAATACAAAATCATTACACAAATCCGATCTTTTCAACAAAACAGACTTAGTTCCTTCAAGCGTGGTATTTTGTCAAGTTGTATTATCGTGCAGGTATATTATAAGGTGTGTTCCCCAGTGCATGTATTTTGTAAGTTCAATGTCTTAGTGCAACTTTACTTTAGATGGCATAATCATTATGACTAAAATTGTGGACCAAACACGGCTACGTTAAATGAAAACTCTCATCAACTTTTACTAGGTTGCTTACTTACACAGACAGATTTGTTCCACAATCCAGGTGGAATGAGGAATCTGAGATAGGGTTTTATACAGGGTCGTTTTGACGTAAGATTAGCGTCATACTAAAGGCCTGACTACTGCAGGAACATGTTAGCCGAACTCTTTAGTAATCAAGCGTCGGAATGATTCTGCATAAGTTCCCGCAGCGAGTAAACCTACGCGATTAGCACGAACGCGCTATTTTAATTTTTCTAGTTTAATATTCCACGGTTATAGTCCGAATCTAAAAGGAGCAGTGATGATGATTATCAAAATGGTGGACTGAAGGAAATGGGAAAACACCGAGAAAATCCAAACACACTATGGGTCCTACATAAAGTCTTCCTGGCGAAAAGTGGGATCGAAACAGCGATCTCGTGCGCCAGAAGTGATCTATCTACCGAGCTATTTACAGCTAATTTTATTAAAATCTACTAGTATATTTAACCTACTTCATTTCTCCAAGTGTTTTGCAAGTGCTTGCTTTTGCACCATGATTGCTGTCATTTTCAACAATAACAAGCTCAAGTATGGCATATATTCAAAACAATTTTACGCTATCTTTCAGTACTGGTTCATACTTGATACTATGCACACCTGAAGATAATAACAGTTCCGAATAAGAACACTTTTATCCAGAAACAATCGCAGGATTTTTCCAAGGGCGGGGAAGGGGCAAAAGACCGACATACATTGATGCGCATAACGCATAATGCAAAACAATTATTATTGAGGCTTATTGCATAACTTTGTGGACTACATTAAATAGGTCTATGTTAAATATTCTAGTAGGTGTAACCAAATATAATGTGCCTTCACGCGTGTTTCTGAATAAAAGCGTTTTGAAACAACCAAACACCTTTCGAAAATGGAAGGTAAAGCGATTGTCCCCTTTCCTCCGCTGCGGACGCTCATGGCCTTATCGTTGACAGAGCATATTGCTATGTTTAATGGTGTCATTCACTTAGTTAGCCCGAACCGGTTATTAAAATTTCTCAGATTCTTGGAACCGGTTGTTAAAATCATATCTCCACCTCCATATCCGGTAGTTACGGAAACAACAATTTTCTAATGTTACGAGGTGTCAAAAAACCTTTAAAACTTTAAAAAAATGTGTGAGTATGGAACAAGGCCGGTAGCCAGCCCCAAAACACCGTCTTCCACAATGAATACCATCATGTCCATGGGTTTTCTCGAGGTACTCCTGTTTCCTCCCTTCTTCTCATTCCATCAATTCTTCCATCACCATTCACTTGCCTTTATCATCGTCTTCCTTAGCCTAAAGGGTATAATCATCGGATGTTAAACTAAAATATTTCATTTTTTTCCACAATGCACAGAGGCCTGCTGGGTTGGGAGTCCCGTTGAAGTTAATTCCGCAGCTAAGCGTTTCGGAGACAAATGTCATTGTTTAATGTTTAGGTGGCCACTCGGGAAAGTGACACTTAAATGGCAATACAGTTGCTTTCAAATAAAGTTTATTAGCCTATTTACCCGGTGTGCCAAATAGGATGCAATTTGCAAGTTAAAAGACGCCATTACCCTTCAACCCTTCCCCAATACGTTTCCTTACCTTGCAAAATGCGTACGTGTTGACCTTACCATTCTGTCGAGCGTCCAAGAAAACACCCCAGTACTAAAAATGAAGCGTGTATCTCAAAAAATGGTTTCTTCAAACTTTTTTCAAAATCTGTTCAATTTTGAACTTTTAACGCTCATAATTCGAACAAGCCTGCGATCGAGGATTTCTCCGGTTGCCTAATTGTTTCCTATGTAAAAAGAAGTCGACTGAGCATAGTATCAATATGAAGTCAGAGTAACACCCCACAACCTTCCCTAATAAGTGAAATTAATTAGTATTTTCCACTAACGGATTCAGGCAACTATTCGTGATTATATGAAAGCTCAAAAATATAAATAGATTATTTTCAAGAAGATATAATATTTTACCTAAGCAAAAGTAAAGAAAGAAAGGAAAGAAAAGAAGAAAAAGAAATAACACATATTAGGCTACATATTTAACGTTTAAAATGATCGTCAAAATAAACTATCTTTGTATTTCACGTGTGTATAATATTTACGTGGAAACAGTTAAAAATTAAAAAGCGCTTAACTGTTTCTTCAGATTATTCTTCCTTTCTCTTTACTTCTTTTGGCTCTTCGAGCTTTTACTTTGAGTTGGATTCTTCTTTTCTTATATGATTCCTTCCGTTTCCCCATTTTCCACTTTTATTAACTATAATAGTTTTGTCACAATTCACAGGTTTCGCCTCTGGATTTCAAACGCTAACAAGGAATAGCCCTACCACTGTGACTGCAACAGTAGACATGCAACTTTGGCAACGAAGCATTATGGCGTCCTGCGCAAGCATGAGATTCAACCGCTAAAACTATTTCCGTAAACATAGAATAATATTTGGATAAAATGTAAAAACATAACACGAAAAACGGTAATATAATATTCATATTCCGTAATGAGACAACTACGTGTAAAATAATTTATGCTTGTAAGTAAAAATTTCATAAAACTGAGCACACGAGTAGCAAAATCTAACACCAAGCGCCATCTTGCGTACTCATCTTAAAACTGATAAAGTTTTCCTCTTATATGTTACAAGGTAGGTTTTACGTCATTTCTCTTGCCTTTATCTACCACTGATTCACACATTTATTGTTATTTTTAGTATGGTCAATACACTGTATTCAGACAGTATGACAGCTTGGCAAGGTTGGCAGTCACTTGCTTTCAGCTTGTCAGATTTCATGTTGTGAGAACCATCAACAAGCATGATACGAGCTTGTTGAAACATTATTGATGATTGTTATAACTGGCCTATTCCAGCGTTCAGTAAAACGTATTATTATTATTATTATTATTATTATCCAAAACCATGGTTCACTGCTATAACCATGTAATTATTATTCTTTGTAGATTCTGGAATTATTATATGTGCAACCGACTACATCCTAACGCGAAGGCAAGGAACGTTAGTAAAACGTTTCATAGTAAATCGCCTCTACCTAACGTAATTATAGTGCTTGTTTAAGAACAACAACCGTAGCCCTGAATGGGATCGAACCAACGACCTACGTCGTAGCCCGAATCGTTAACCACTACATCACAAGAACAGCTGATCTGGTTTGTGTACCATAATGTGTATATTGTCACGGACGTTGCGTGACAATGATGTCTCCGTGTCCCATGCGAGTTACGGAGAAAATCCCACATTCATCATATGTTCTTGTAAACATAAAGGTATCACTGCCTTCTATTTGACGATTAGACCCGTGTAGTTTTTACATTTTGTTGGGCGTGTCATTTTCATTACTCGTTCCTGTAGTTTGGAGGGCAAGGGAAATATTATGCAGTGTTGCCAACCCCGCACAACTTTGGTGTATCTCGGGAACGGTTAGAGATATCGCTTTCGAACAAACGCTATTAGGATTCTTGAATCATACATAGACTTTCTATGGTGTTTCCAGCATTACGTCATATGGGCACTTTTCCTCCTATGGCAACTCCAAAATTTTCAATTTTTTTCCCCTTTTGCTGTGGCAACCCTGTTACTCACTGGATGCTGTGCGTTCTCTGGTTTACTCTTTCGGTTACTCCTTTTCATTCCGTAGTATTATTTTTCTTGCCTGTTTGCTAGTTTTGCTCTACGGACACTTTAATTTTTTGATTTTTGAAGCTTTATAACTTCCTTATTTGGCAACACTAACAGGTGCGGTTTCGCTTGTTGGTATTCACATTCTGCACTAATTCTTTTGATGGCATAAACTCCTATATGTTCCATTTAAAAAAATAAAACTTTGTATTGTGCTGGCAACACTGTTGACCTGGTAACATTGTGTTGTACCTCAAAAGACGTCCCCCCTCCACAAGTATCTGGATCCACCACATTATTGCTAATATCTCTTTTTGTTTCCGATTTATTCAGGGCTGTCCAACATTACTGAACCACCCATATATATATATATATATATATATATATATATATATATATATATATATATATATATATATATATAGGGTAATTTCTTTTTAAAACTCACGAATTTCATTTGGGTCTAGAATTTCTAAGTGACGTTCGATTTTCATGCGGTTTGTGGCAAATGATCAAGGAAGGATGGGAGACTTGTGGAACTATGTTTACTGGTTTAAATCCATCCGGGATAATATCAGCCACACCTCAAGAAGAATAACAAATTTTCGCCAGTGTACCTTACAATTGGAATGAGGTGCGGTGTGGTGTGGAGATTTGAGTTTTCTTCGATAGATGGCAACCTGGCCATGGTCAATAAGAAACAGGACACTGGGCCATTGTATTGGGAATTGTGCTGTGCGGTTCTGTGGAACTGTATGAATATGATCAGGACACAGTGAGAATAGGGTACTCTTTGGAGGAACATGAAAATGAAATGAAATGAAATCTTTAAGTTTTACGTCCCACGGTTATGCCGGTTAGGCTAAAGGAGACGGTGATAATGAGAGATGAGTGAAATGGTGGAATGAAGAAAGTGGGAGGAAACGGGAGAACCCCGAGAAAACCCACGAGCACGGTGTTTGTCCACCACAAAGTTCACTTGGCGGGGGCTGGGATCGAACCCGGGACCCCAAGCACCAGAGGTGAACGCTCTACCACTGAGCCACCGCGCCCCCTGGAGGAACATGACTTTATCGTTAAAAGTTTTTGGAGATACGGAATCTGTTGTTGCTACGCAAAGGGCATTTAGAGACAAATTTCCACCACATTCTGCCTCAGATATAAACGTAATATGGTCGCTAGTGAAAAAATTGGAAAAAAACAGGATCGCTTCTTAGTGAGACAGGGAAGCATCGGACCCCGTAGACAGGTATTGTGGAAGATGTTAGTTATCGACTTCTTAGGTCACCCAAGAAATCTCTCCGGAATTTGTGGCAAGAAATCGGCTATAGCTATTCAACATGTGATTTATGGATGTTACCACTAACACTTAATTTGTATTCTTACTAACAATTAATTTGTATTTTGCAATCTCACTTCGAAAACCCAAAACCTTATTTCAATCGTTAAGTACACTGGCGAATATTTGCTGTTTTTCTTGAAACGTAGTTTTATACTGTCCCAGGCGAATTTAAATCAGTAAACATAGTCTCATAAATTTTACATCATTCGGGGTTGATCATTTGCCACAAATCGCATGAAAATCAAACTTCAGTGAGAAATTTTAGACCGAAATGAAATCCGTAAGTTTTAAAAAATCACTCTGTATATATATTAAATATCGTGAAATTGAATCAAATCAACAAAAGCTTTGAAATTTGTATCCGTAAAAGCACTATAATGCATATCAACATTTCTATCCACCATTACTATCATAATATTTAAGCTTACTTAGCACCGATGACAGCTCTTAATTTGAAATTATAACATATACAAATATTATCCTCATTCTTACACACTTACATTCCACCACATCAGCAGACAATTACCAAACGCCTCCATTTTGAAACTAACTAGCCTTCAACGCAGATAAGAACCCCCCTCCCCTTTTTTCCTCTTTGCCTTCTGTTTAGATTTCGAAAGTTCTACGTAACTTTTATATTGACGTTAGCAATGACTCATTCCCTATTGTATATATATTTTGTTTATATTAACAATATATATACACACACATGAATAATTAGTTTTGGAACATGTCAGAATCCTATTATTAGTCACCACTTTAGAACGTTTTATACTGATTAAAAAATCTTCACATATTCATAGCTCTCGCATTTAGAAATGAATGTAACTACGACGAACAAGTGAAACCATGGTGACACTTTACTTGGATTTTTGGGGTGCGATTAATCTCTCAATAATATTTTACCACTTTTGGTTTGATTTATTTCTACTTCACAAAGAGATTTATTATTAGGAGGCAGATAGGTTTCCACATAACCAAAACGCAAAGGGCACTGCACAATGCAGCATACATAGGTGAAAGTGGCACCACTGATAGTATGTAATGTGTCTGCTAGCAAAATATTTGTCTTGTTGTGAAATCTAATATCAACAAAAGTGTATGGATTCTGGGAAGACTGCATAATGATACATATTGAAATTCTTATATGGATTTCCCTGACACATGATACCATCTATGATGAGGTTTAGAAAAAAGAAAACAACTTTTTTTTTTTTTTTTTTTTAAATCGCCTTTCACCATTTCCAAAGCATCCAACTTTCTCTTCATTTCTTTAACTGTATGAGCTTACAAAACTTCCTTACTCTAAATACTTATTATGGGATAAACTTCCTGCATTTGGAATTCAATAAAACATTAGTAACCATAATTATACACTAACGTAGTATCTCGGTATTCTGAATGCATTCATAAACAAGTAACAATTATTCATAATTTGACCTATTTCTTTCACTATCTACAACCAACAAACATATCTTATTTTTTCCCTTCTACAACATCTAAATTTTTTAATTTAATTTGTTCTTGTATTAAAGGTATTTAAGTTTTAACACCTTTTGATGCTTTTGAAGTTCTTTTATTCCTAAAGATAATTATTTTCTTACAGTCTTTTTATCCTTTTTTTTCTTTAATTATCACTGATGTTTTGTGTGTTCTTCATATCTTCTGTGAACAGCTGTAATCCTTGTTAACATTGCCTGAGTAATAGGAACACCCTGAATATTTTCCTGAGATCTAATTGAATTTGTTCTGACTCTTCCGTGAAATGAAGCAATTTCCCTAACTCTTGGTACATTCTGAACCATTTTCCTGACTGATTCGTGGGGGAATGGAAGTACTCCGAGAAAACCCACGGAAACAATGTTGTTCACCACAAAATTACTTGGCCGGGGATTGAACCAGGGATCTCACACACCAGAGGTAAACTGCTTTACCACTGAGCCGCCGTGCATCCGTATTATTTAACGTACATTTAAAGAAATTCCCCTTTTATTGGCCTCAAAAAATGTAATGAATTGGTCATGTACAGCCATGTTCAGCAAGCTTGGACGGAAATTTCCCTTTGAAAAAAACAATCGGAGTTCAACGAAACACATGAAAAAGTTCCTTTTATCTCGACTAACGGCTTGTCAACCACTGATTTATCGAAGATAAAAATTTCCGCCATTTTAGGCGGGATGGGGATTCCCGTATTGCCTAATTCCACCTCGCCTAAAATTGTGACGAAAGTAATTCTGTAGATTATTAACAAATTAGCACTATGAAATTGTGAAATCATAACCATTCATTGCATTTAATTTTTCACTGTCACTCAAATTCACCAATCACCCGTCTCCTTTAACCTAAACAGCATAACTGACGGCTAACACTAGAAATTTCATTCCATTTTTATATCCTTGATACAAATTTACACAATTGGCTTGGCATTCTTATAGATGGGAAATGGTTCTAAGTAACTTTAGAGAAGAAATGAATGAAATCTTTAAGTTTTAGGTCCCACGGTTATGAGATGGTGATGAGAAATGAATGAAATGGTGAGATGAAGAAAGTGAGAGGAAATGGGAGAACCCCAAGAAAACCCATGAACACGGTGTTTGTCCACCACAAGGCTCACTTGGCGCGAGCTAGGATTGAGCCAAGGACCCCATGCACCACAGATGAACGCTCTACTACTGAGCCACCGCGGCCCCTAACTTTAAAGAAGAGGCCTTAAGCAATTAATAATTAGAATTAGAATAAGACTATTATAGATACTAGCCGAAACATCCGGTTATCGCATGGGAAATATAGTTCTATGGAAAATATTTGAAAACCTTTCAACTTTATGATATCTATCTGAAAACTCAGTTCCACTCAAGCGATGCGCGCGCGCGCACACACACACACACACACACACACACACACACACACACACACACACACACACACACACACACACACACACACACACACACACACACACACACACACACACACACACACACACACACACACACACACACACACACACACACACACACACACACACACACACACACACACACACACACACACACACACACACACACACACACAAACTTTCTTTCCTTAAGATAGTTTCTTTTGTCCGTAGAAACACAAACAAGAAGCAGTGTCCGATTGTGATATAATACTTGTCGTACAAACCTACAGAATTAAAGCTTCAACACTGCAATTAATAGCTAATATTAGTATTCTGTTTCAATAACGAAAGGTGTTATAAAGACATTATCCTTACGTTTTGGGTTAAGCAATGGCGCAATTCTGGATTGGAAACTAAGTACGATTGTCGAAGGCTGTAGTTTCTTCTTCCCCTTTGAAGTTGTTGAATCCAGTACAGGCGTTTCTGCGAAGAGCCAGCTTCTAACTCCACTTTCCTTCCGTTGTTACTGGAAAATAATTTTTCTACTGTATTTTCAGGAATAACGTACATATTAAAGCATTTATAAAGTGCTATTACACAAATAAACGGGCAGGAAAGACCATCTAGTGGGATAGAACACAATGTTGAAAGACTTTTACCAAGTTGAGAAATTTCTTGTTTTGATAATCAGAATTCGTCTAAGAGACGATCTGATTTAACAGCTCTAGATTATTCTTACGGAGTTATTTAAAAGCAAAAGCCGTACGCAAATAAGCTAGAAACATGTGATAATTTAATAACAATAATCGGTAAGAATTAAGCAACATACTGGTTGAAATGTCTAACAAGAAATGGCAAAAACAATAAAACAGTCGATTTGTTCAATACATTTCCTGGTGGTAATAAACTCGATATAAGTTTCGCGAAATGGCCAATATTATTAAATAGACACGTTATTTTGAAGTCAAGTGAAAACTTCTTTTCGGCTCAAAATTGTACTCTATCCACTTCAGGAAGTTACTTTTGCCCCACAGATTCGAGTTGCTTTTAGGTTAGCTTCCCTTTCAGCAGCGAGGCTATATGAGACGTGGACCTACTGATTAACGTGGAATCCAAACCACATGAGCTCCCGCCGGGAATCGAACCCGGGTCTCCCACGCCAAAGGCGCGTACGCTAACCGCTTAGCCAGGGGGAAGCTCACCCACAGATTAAAATAATAGACAGATTTAATTTGAAAATCCCACCACCTACACTAACATCGTTATTAGTGTCTAGTTAACACTACATCAATTCATATTTCTACATATGTGGGTTTTGAAAAATAAAAATGTATGCCATTTCAACTAGTTTAGGCACGAATATATACTAGAACTGAACTAAAAAAGTGTAAACGTATGAAAATACGTCTAATATATCTACAGTCACCAGCACAACAAGTTAATTACCCATTTACACAATTTCCCTTGTCAACAACACCGAAATGGAGAAAACTACGTAAATATTTCAGTTTATTTGACATAGCTCACTCCATCTCACTCCATTAGCTTTGCAAAAAGGAAACTGTATAATAGATATCTTTGCAGGTGATAGTGGTAGCCATCTGTCTGTTCATTTGATGGATTTCTACTCAACAATAGAAACAATATTTCTCCAGTGAAGGTAAGGATATATAATAGCATAAGGATGCCTTTGTTTGGATAAAATTTTAACTCATAGCTGACAGTGCAGGGCTTTTCAAGGACAGGTGGGAGGATAGGACTTTTGAAAATGCCTATACATTAATAAATTCTTTGTTTATAATATGGCAGTGACAATATGAACTTACTTGATACAAAAGCGTCCCGAATCATTTTGATCGGAGTCGTAAGAAAACGACGCATTCCAAATATTTATTTCCTTCATTACTGTGGATTCATTTTCAGACTTATAGACAAGCAATTTACATTTCTCAGGACTGAAGGCAAACCACCTGGTTTTTGGATTTTTCTTCTTTCCTCTGTCAGACAGAAGTACCATGTAGCCACATAGCCTAGTCTCTGATGCAGCTTTCGATTCTTCTGCCGTAATCTCTTTCCTTTCCTCGTCAGTTGTTTGAGCGTCAGACTGCAGAGGCAACGACATGATTCAAACTTATCTACCTGCTGCTACAAAATAAAACGAACGTCTCCCTCCACCGCTATTTAGGTCTCATTTCCTTCTTATCACATTGCAATTTTCTGGAAGGAAAAAAAATCACTTATTTAATACATAAAATGTATTTAACAAATGAACACGCAAACTACAATATACATAAAAAATGCCAGAGATTAAGTGATTCTTTGGTGTTGTGTCACAGTTCATTTTATCTATATGTGGAATTGGTGTGATAGCTCACCCACCTAATTCCTGGAGGTTTCTCATTCCAGAGCGACAGTATGGTACAATCAGAATACAGAGTTCTTTGCCTTAAACTGGGGTTACACTATATTTTTATATAGATCTTGTCTCGTCGCTCGAAAGTAAAAATCACGTCTTATATCTTTCATTTTGAATACCTTAGCGGAAACTACTTTCGATTATACAAGTATCAACGAAGTCTGATTCTTGAAAATATGAAATTTCTTACATTTTTTTTTTCTGATGACTTCCGGAAACAACAAGTTACCAACACACACTATTTTCGCAGTACCTTTTGCAAATGAAACATAACATCAAAATTTATCCTTATGAAAGTTTTAATTTTCTCAAATTCATGGCTCTCAACAGTTTAATGATTGTAATTTTAAGCGAATGATTAGAGTTCGTCGTCTAATTCGATTCGCACGGAGCTATAAAATTTTCGGCACTCTCGCAAAAGTGACCTACCGCCCATGAACCATAAATCGAAAGCTAAGAAATTGATACATATTCCAAATGAAATATCGTATATAAATATGAATTTTAAGAAATTGTACCTATTACTTTTTACATCTACCACATTGGAAAATGGAACGTCATCAAGCGATTTATTGCAGATGATTTCGAGGTCAAATGCGGTGCGTTTTAATAGGAATGTTGATGAAATTCTTATACTACTGCTATAATCACATTTAATATAACACTGATAGCCATCCTCCTAGCAGTAATTGGAGTCCTGACGTTTTATTTTTCTCATTCCAAATATATTATTATTATTATTATTGAAAAAAAAACAACCTCGAAATAAATTAAATACTCAGAATGTTCACATATTCTTTTCTTTTACGAATTGTGCGATTATCTTTTCAAAATAAAAAAAAAAAAAAATATGACACTGCTTTTTCTCATGACTAGCCAATAGTATATACGAGAACATAACTGAAACCTGTAATAATTTAAATGCTAAAAATATAACCTAAGTCTATAACATTGCACCTCTTTTCAACCACTAACCAACCTATTATATGACGCTCTTTCTCTTCTGAAAAAAATACCTTAATATCGCCTCAGTCATCAGTTAAAGGGCAGTAATTTAAAGAGGAATAAATCGTTATCAATTCAAATCACTGAAAATTAACTTAGACTGGTCTATCAATTTCGAAGGAACTGACACAAGTAATCTATCTCAGTTTAATGTTTCCTCGCTCAGCCCCTCACCTTGAGTTTTCATATTTACACGACTTTATTCAATTCTCATGTCTGTAGCCTTTTTTAGGTTAAATTTCAGAATCACAAATTATACCAATGCTCAAATCAAGTGATTCACACTCTCAACAAATAAAAAACGTAGGATAGGCCAACTGTTACGAGAATGACGAATTTTCAGTGTTGGTTCAACATCACGAGGTGATTGAGTGGAGATTATTTCGATTTGATGTAGCAATTCACGTATCTAAATCACCGATAATCAGAGAAATAAGTCCGAACAGCGAATCGTGTTTACCGTAAACTGAAATTGATTTGGAATGCCAGTGTTCTGCTCTCCTTGATCCCAACAATAAGTGAAATGAAGATTGACAAGAGCAATAATTATCACTTCTGACCAGAGTATATACACACTTATTTATTAGAAACTAAAATACAGTGTAACGGATTCGACAACTTAACGTTATCTTCATCAAACACTAACTGAAAGAGATATTACCTTCAGAGCATAGTAATTTATACTAAAAAAGTACTAAAATTCACTGTTTGTATGGGAAGCCACCTGAGTCGTACTTTCCCCGGCGTCATCTGTAGACCATCTGCCCTGACTTAATTACCCTTCCACCTGTGTATATCTTTTCCAAACATCTGTAACATATCTGTTGTTTATACTTGACCAATTGTCTTAAAAACTTTCTCTTAATCCTCCCTTGATGCCTATTAAATATAATTTAAAAGTAATAGACTATACTAAATATAACAATATATAAAACTGTATATAATAATTCTTAAATTTTAAGTATTAAACTATATACAATACAATGGATATAAATTACATTAAATCTGTCTAGTCTTGCTCTTTTTCTTCAAGCTGTAGGCAGAACTTTCGTAGTTGTCGGCTTCAAATTTGTTACAACAAATAGAAGAGAGATGTGTAGGAATGTCTAGCGGCATTTTTAAATTTCCTCCATACAGTAGAACTGTAATGCATACGAACAAGTAAATGACTACAAGTATAAATCCATTACAAGTGCCACAGGAAATCGTAATACTGGGGCGAAGGAACAATGATTTTCATGCACTAAGTTAGTTTGTTTCTGAAAAGTGATTTTATATACACGATGGAACATAAGATGATGATAAACAAAGGAAAGAGCTATCTTTCATACAAGAACCACCATAGATCTCATAATTACAACAGTATGCGTACTTTTGTGGCACATCTGAAGAGAACAAAAATAAGGAAAGTGTAGGCTATCAGTAGTTCCCAACCTAGACGTGTGTGAAGAACTTTAGCAAACTTTAAGGACGCTACGTGTTTGACATATTCACTTTCCTATTCGTATACAAGATTTCTACGTAACTAAAATCTTAATAAATATAAATTACTGATAATACGGTTATAATTACTACTATTATTATTATTAAATATTTAGCAATTCAATGTTACATCTCAAATCGCAGATGGGGTCAGACAAAAAGCAATTATGAACAACCAACAGGAAAGAAGGGGAGGTGTGAAATATGCAAGATTTACGAAGGAGGGGGAGCCAAGTAAACGAAAGTTGGGGACCATTACTATAAACAAACAAGAGGACAGTAGAAAGTGTTAAAAAGAGGAAGGAATGAAATATCAGACAAAAGTAACACAAGTTTACGAGAAGCGAGTTTTCTCGTAACTTATGATCGTTCAGTAATTGAACACTCGTGTACCAGTAGTGACTAAACACAACCCTAATGCGTATGATATTTGCACTCATATGTCCAAATCCCCTTTTCTATCCACTTGATATCGTACTCACATACTCCAATACTTTGCGGTAGATCACGAAATAAATTAAATGTTTCTATTTACGTTCCACGGATATGCCCTGTACGGTAAAGGAAATGGATGATTAATGAAAGTGAATGATTATCAAAAAAATTGTGGAATGGGAATATGGAAGGAGACAGGAGAACCCGGAGAAAATCTACAGGCACGGTGTTGGCCTCCACAAATTAACATGGATGGGAATCGAACCAAGGACTCTTAGCATCAGATGGATAGATTAGAGTTCAGCGTCACTTTCAGCAGAGAGGCTATGAGATGTGAACTTAATCCCAATATGGAATCCGAACCACGTGAGCTCCCGCCAAGAATCGAACCCCGGTCTCAGAGCTGAAGCCCTATCACCAGAGGCCTACCAACCAACACTCAGCCACCGAGTCCCCAAGAATTACGAAATTAATCCGCTAATTCAAGCATACCTAGCAATAGTGCAAAATCGCTAATAGAAAAAAATGAAATGAAATTTTTGAGTTTCACGTCACTCGATTATGAAGGTTAGGCTAAAGGGGACTGTGAGGGAAATGGTAGAATGAAGAAAGTGGGAGAACCCCGAGGAAACCCGCGCACACGGTGTATGTCCACCATAAAGTTCACTTGGCGCGAGCTGGGATCGAACCAGGGACCCCAAACACCAGAGGTGAACGCTCTACCACTGAGCCACCGCGGCCCCAAAATCGCTAATTAAAACGAAATATATAGCACTATTTTTAGTCTATTTGCTTGCACCAAAACACTTCATATGCACAAATACGGTGAAGTTCGTTGTACGAATGTACAGTGCCAAATAAAATATACGTAGCTAGGACCGAGGAAAATATCGCCTCAAGGTAACGAGTGGATTAACTTTACATTATATGCTTCAGTTAGTATTCTTAAATACACACACACACACACACAAAAAGAAACTGGTTTAGAAATCTTCTGCGACAAAGACGTTGTAATTTTACAGGTAAGGTATGCTTAGTGCAATTGTGCGAACACCCACCAACCTATGCTACGTAATCACTAGAAGCTAGTATTGTACCTAATCCTCAACAGAGCAGAGACACGGTCGTGCGTCCGTAGGGAGCAGGTACATTAGAATTTAGTGGTCTACTACTTCCATGATTACGCGTACGCATGGAGAACGGCCCGCGGCCGTTTGGCCTATTTTCTGAACAGGTTCTACCAAATAAGGCACCCTGCCCGTGGTTCCTCAATCTTGGACATCAGTCCATGTGCACGATGTGCACTGTCAAGACATGTCCCTCAATTTTGACAGCTTAGCGTGTAACCCCTATTCTCTAAGGAAGTGGATACGCCGGAGTCCTGCCTACCAGTTGCCTACTGGTGGAGGCGGTCCTACTAGCGAGTCAGGCCCTACCATGCTCTGCAGGCACTGTGCTCGAGCGTTTCGAGGCAAGCTTACCTCCCGCACATGCTACCCGTTACCCAGGCTCCCGGTACTAGCTCCCATATGCTACCGAACCCTACAGTATAACCACAACCTGGCAGAGTCGAACGAAATCCGGGAGTCCCAGACATGTCCCAGGGGCCTTGATTATTTACGGCCTTGCCTACCTCTATCGTTCAATAGCCACCGCCCGTCGCGTAGAGGTACCACGCACAAACGAAATATTCTGATATCTCAGCCAGGATCCAATGGTACGTGTGAAGTCACCATTTGAGTTTGGTGCCAGGCCATATCCTACAGACTTTCCTCTCTTCAACTGGGATCAGAAACCGTTGCATAGAATCTGATACTCTCCTTCCGGTAGAATCGTCCAAGCAATACGGGACTTCCTATAATTACGGTAGAGACACCGTACATTACCAGAGCCAATGACTGATGTAGACAGTCTGTGGAGACAGACCTGGTCATTTGACAGTAGAATACTCCCCTGGTAGACTCGCTCAAGCAATACGGCGATACCTCTCTTTTACGTGTTGAGGTATCGTGAACACGTTGAGATAGCTAGTACCTCTTCCCGGACACAAAGGTACGTGTAAAGGGAGCAGGTACATTAGTGAAGGTGGGAATGTGCATTTAAAAAATATATTACTTGTAACATTTGCTAATACCACTGTTTGTTTAATGGGTGAATCGCGCCATTGTTTGTGTCTGCGTAAGCATATCAACTGGGGCGGGCTTTGTAAAGTTAACAAGGGCGTCAACAGATGAATCCTAATTCTGAAAGTTTTCTTCCAAAATAAAATAAACATGCAATTTTATCATCTTCTGGTCGACTGCTCACCAATCTGGACAAGTGATACAGGCACCGGCAAGTGTGAACAATAAAATTTCGATAAAATTATCATGCTGCAATATGAAAACTCGATGTTCGTAACAAACTCTGTTTAAGAGTTTAAAAAAAAATATATATTTCTTCTACTCGAAATGCTATTTTGGTGCAGATCAAGAATAGCCTGTCAACCACAAAAAGCATTTCTCTGTCATTTTTCTTGCTTTAAATGATGTAACACGTTCTGTTATTACGCTCACGCATACCAAATAACTACGCATAGTTCAATAATACTTGTGTAATCTGCTGTGCCCTGGAAATAATTACGTGCTAGCCTTATATCTAATTGTTTCTTAGGGTAGAAGTACATTCACCTAACAAGGACTTTCCCTTACGGCTATAAATACACATCTGGGCGTATGTCATAAAAAGGAAAAACAAACCAACATGGGCTAAGTGGCGACTAAAAGAAAGAACGCTATCTAAACCGAGTCATGGCAGGAGCACAGCCTGGCGCACGCGTATCAGCGACGGAGGGTTTGCATACAAATGAGGATAGTCCAAAAACTAGATATCGAATAAAATCACACACGTTAGAGCAGTTGTAATGGTATAACACTTACAATCTATAATTGTAAATAAAAATTACAGATTTCCTACATCGTGCAGAAATATTTCACCGGTGGAAATTAGTAAGTTACACAGTCGTCTCAACAAAATCTCTCCCATGTATAAAAAGAAAGAAATACGAAGCGCAAAGTGTGCTCCACATGAACCCATTTTGAAGTGAAATGGTATGTGAAGACAGTGTACAAAGCGATGCAAAATTATAAAACATGTCTTGCCACATAAAGTACTTTTCCACTTTCCTTGTTCATGGTATACCCATCGTCGCTGACGCATCTGCTACCTACAGACGCATCCCTTCAGGCCTCCGTGCTGAGATCCTGCTCTTACCCGACTAGACAGCAATGGATTAGCTGCCGCAGATGGCAGTCCCGAAATACAAAATTTACGGAGAAATGAAGAGAATCAGACGAGATATCAGCATAAGACGATTGTAGGTTGATTAATTCGGAAGGGTCAAGATTGTAGGTTGATTAATTCGGAAGAACGAGCAAGTTAAATTCTGGAGTATATTAGTTCGCATACGATATCGGCTAAACAGGCAATATGTTAGTGTTTCACACACATTGTCTCATTAACCAAGAGCGAGTGTGTTGCGATAATGGAGGGAAATACGGAAATGGAGAGAAGAAACTAATATGAGGGGACTTCCATCTGAATTAAATGCGGTGAAATGGAGCAAAAGTTGGGGTGCTACCCCATTTTGTGGGGATAAAAATTTGTCAAATCCATGTAAGAGATGTGTTACTTGATTTTACAATAGGATTGTACTGTCAAAAACAATATTGAGTATAGGTTAGAGTTATCATTTCCTATACCTATACATAATATTGTTTCTGACTGTACAAGTACCGGTAATCAAAATATATCGGGATCCAATCTCTTACGAAATGCAAAGTGTGTCTTATTACAACGTAGTACCAGTGGAGTTGATTTTAACGTCCCTTTTCAACAGCGAGGCTATATGAGACGTGGAACTATTGATTAACGTGGAATCCGAACCACATGAGCTCCCGCCGGGAACGAAGTACCACGTAAGACGTGATGAAGTGAAGTGCTATATGAAGGTACTCTACAAAGTGGTCATAAATGTATTGCAAAGCTGTACCACACACATAAGGCATGTTTTTATGCGCATATCCACCGTCGGTTTATGCGCCTGCTCTCTATGAACGCACCCACTCGGCCCCCTGCTGTGGTCCGGCTCGGATCCGATTGGGCAGCATTGTGCTTATTAGTGACCACCTAGCACAAATTGGCATGCGATTTTAATTCATGTATTATACACTACAGTTTTCATGCAATATGTGTACAAGCCATAATTATGTTCTGCTCTCCTAAAACAAATCTGGGTTAACGTTCCGTTAAAGGGGTCCAGTAATATCTTCCACGCGAAATTTGCAATTTATTCACTTCTTTCCATTGATTTTCGTTTGATTACACAATGTAACGTTATATTAGGTTAGGTTAGTTTTGGACCACCTTAAAGGAACACGGACCCCAATCTGCATTCATTAATGCAAATCATCCCTTAAGAAACACTTTATAAGGTGTATGAATCCATTACTTGCTAAGAGAAGTTCATATCTCATAAAATATCTCCTTGTATGGTAACATAGTATAGGATTTAATTTTTGATGTCTCAGAGACATGTATTCGATAGAGGATCCGCCTCAAACACCCCTCTGAAAGTTTATTTACATAATACGTTAGTTGGGTGTTGTTTATAGTACTTAAAACACTTAAAAACAATTAGCTTACATCTTTCGAAGTTTACAATATGCCATACACAAAACAAATACAACTTATCTTAAATATGTAAGTACACAAATACCTTGGTTACAGCTATTTACCACATACAGTTACCATAACCTCAAAGCATAAAACAAAGACTGCTTTTATTACATTCGGCCAACATTAAGCAGACGCACCGATACACATTACTCCAATCCAATCCCAGCAGCCAGCACGAAGATCGTTTGATAACACTTCAATTATTTACAATATGTAAAGAGGAGTATTCTGTGGTGATGGATGAATGAAGAATTGAATTCAGGGGCCTTTTTCAATATTGGTTTGCGTCAATGCAACTCAAACTTTACGTTTTAACTTGTGACACTCAATACGGTGATTGCGAGTTTATGTAATGTTAATATCATCTGTTTTTTCGGAGAATTATCACCAAAATTTCTCACTTACATTTTGAGCTAGCAGCAAACTTCACTAAGGCTGATATGAAATGAGGCCCCCACGAAACAGAATGATGTATCCAGGAAACGAGAAAGAGGAAAAAAAAAAAAGGCACAGAATTCATAATATTACCGAAGTATTTGTCGTCTAGTTTGATATGATAGAGTACAACTCTTAAGTAGGTACTGGAATTTTTGTGGTAATATTATAATCCGTCCAAATATAAGAAAATCAATTGTAGTCTCGTTTTATTAAAATCATCATAATGCCTCTGGAGAATTTGGAAAAAGAAGGCTTGGAGAAAAACCCAAACTTGCAGCTTGCACAATGGAAATTCCTGCTCAGGCAACCAGACCATAAAAATGATTCAGATCTGAGGAAGAAGTTGCTTAATGCTATTCAAAATGAGGGTATGGTATAGCCTATTTTTATGTTTATAGTTATAATCATATTTAAACAGGCTTGCATAAAAGTTGTGAACGTTACCCGGAGTTCGATGGGTCGTCGTACAGCTTTTGGCTTTACGACTGTTAAAATAAGTTAGAGCATATGAAAGGTGAATGTATCCATAGTAAAAGTAGTAGTAGGAGTAAGTAAAATTGCACTAGCGGTGTATTTCTGCGCTGTGCATAGAAGTTGTATTTTATGTTTACAAGTGGTAAACTTTGGCGGGTTGTCTTAACGTTAAGGAAGTTTTGATCGGCAAGGTTCTAGAACACAGCCTCCTCCTTCCCATTTAGCTGTAATAAAGTCAGAACAAATTGCCCTGCTGGGCTCTAACCCGCCTTTCCGTGTGCGTGGGTTTTCTCGGGGTTCTCCCGTTTCCTCTCACTTTCTTCATTCCACCATTTCATTCATTATTCATCATTACCTTCTCCTACCCGGCATAAACGTGGAACGTAAAAACAAAGATTTTTCTAACCCGCCTTTACTCGCTTGCGCTCGCTCGGCAATACCATATGAATTTAATATTAAACTTTGGTACAGAAAGGAACCAACCTAGCTACCAGGGTTGGCAAAAACCATTGTTTTTATCGAAAAAACAAACAAACAAACAAAAAAAAGATTCTTTGGGGTTAAACCAGGTTTATTTGGTTTAAATAATTTGCTCTATATATTCATATCACATATGGACAGAAATAAGTTTTGTTTCACCTTGATGTTATTATGCAACAGCCGGCTTATACTGGAAGGGGTCACATAAGCTTAAAGCGAAATAAAAACTGCTTCTCGAGTTACATCCGAGAGAAATTTTCCTCCATTTGAACTCGGAACCAGGACTAATTGGCCACACATGCGATACGTCTGCCGACTCACTCACGAAGTACTCCTGATAAAAATACGTTGTACTGATCTTTACATGCTTCTTAATATAACTGTCAAGAGTTATTTCAAAAGGACAAAAAGATAAACAGGTGCGCAAGAGAAACTATTACATATGGACAATTTCACATGGAGTACAGAATTACATATGGACAATTTCAAAGTACTACGGAGTACAGATGAACTAATTTAGTTCAAGTTAGTTAACAACGACTTTTATTGGCCCAAATTAAAGAAATAGAACGACTTAATTTGCATATCAGTAAGAAAAGTGAATAAAGATACGAATTATTTGAGTCCACTTTGGCTCAGACTCATTTATACATAAATAGATACCAAAGATACTTCTCATTTCCCTAAATGCCTCTCGTGGGGTCTGAATGGCACACAAAGTACGGCATTTCGATGTATTTTATCAATAGTAAACATTGAAACGAAATAATATTTAGAATTTTTCTTTGATTGCAATTACATAACAATAATAACAACTACAAAAAAAATCATAAAACAAACATTTATAAACTTATATAAAAAAGTTGCTTTTGTAGTATAATCTTTTTGAGTAATGAATGGGGAATTTAGGTCTGAATATAATACAAATAATTTACGGGAGGGAAACGTGATCACCCACAAATGTGTGTTCATCAAGATTTTACAAACACTTACACTTTTACGAACATTTTTCGTTTTTTGGTTTAAACCAGCCAACCCTGCTAGCTACTAACCTATATGGGGAAACCTATGTTCTAGAACCTTCCCGTTTTGATCATTTTCATAAAATTATAGAATGTACTTTCTCGTTTCTGAGTGAGTATACCAGCTGAAGCCGGCATTGTAAATTTAACCCCACCACCGAAACTAAGACGGCCACCAACTTCAAATTTGGCCAAAATATTGCCCTTAATATCATCAACACGTCCACCAAGTAGCATTGAGATATCGCAATATATAGCATATATCTATATCAAAAAATATCTAATATATCAAAAATTTTGGCACAACGTCCCCCCCCCCAAAGTGGAGCAAAGATGTTCATCCTCGCAAGGGTGGCCCTCTAGAGGGCATCCTCACCCTCAAATTCCCTCGCCCTTAATGACGCGAGGGCGAGAACAAACTTCGAAAGTGAGGTCGAGGGTGGGCGGGGAGAAATTCCCAGCAGGAGGGCGAGGGCGACGGACAACTCCCTGCGTGAGGGCGAGGGTGAACGAGGGCAAGAGCTAAATGCCACTGCGAGGGCGAGGACCAACTGCGAGGTATAATTTCCTTCGCAAGAACGAGGGCACGCGAGGGAGGACAAGCTTCCTTAAAACAACTATTTTAATTTTCTGTTTGACTATTTTTGGAGAAATATAATATTTAAAATAACACCTGCTATGTCCCTTAGATGAAAAGTTGATGTCATAGCAAGATTATAGATTAGTCAGATTCTTCCTTTCATTTAATTGCAGTAGACAATTGAGGAGTTTGATGCAATAAGGGCGTAAATCTGAAACATACAGTTAGAGAAAAACGATGTTGAAAATTTAAGTAGTGTTTTTTCTTACATAAAATAATGTAATATGCAGCATTTTATTCCGATATTGAATTGAAATATTACCAGAAGACTAAACAAGCATGACATAAGCAACAAATGCGTTTGATGAAAGAAGGGCGTAATGCCCCTTAGCACATCTCACTCCTCAGTTTCTCTTGTGTACTTCTACATAATTATTAAAAATAATAATGCAAATGAATATAATATTTGCATGTTTCTCATGAAAGTTTCCGAATAGAAATAGCGCTACGTTTAGAAGCGATTGTGCCTCATTGTTGCCCTGCCTGTGCTCGAGACTTTTTAGATAAACAGTGTCTACACTGTCATGTTTAAAGAGTACTAAAGTCCATTCTAAACTAAAAGCAAATTGACGTTTGGAGAAGCACGTGGTACGCTGTTGCCACTTCGTGCGCATCCCGGTTAGTTCTCGGGCTAGAACTGTCTTGCGAGTCAACGAAAAAGGAAATCTCTAAATATTGATTTGTTTGGATGGATGAAAAGATATGTTTGCCGTCCCAATTTCTGCATGTTGGGAAGGGGGAGGGCTGTGTGTGTGTGTGTGTGTGTTTATGTGACAGAGAGAGAGAGAAATGAAATCTTGCTTGTGATTGTAAAGAAAGTATTCTTTTTAAATGTGTGTTTTTGTTTTTTTAACAGTAGAACATCTTTTAAATGTTTATGAGGAAAAAATAAATGAAAAATATAAACAAATCATGAGGATAAAAAGAACTTACAAAACACTTCTGAATGTCCGGATTCATCTGAAATTTGGGGCTGGTAGAAATATGCATTTGTTAGAAATTTGTCAACAAATATTTACAAATAAATGATCTTTAGTTTTTTAGTTTTCTATGTTGTTTCTCTAGCAGATGCTAAAAGCTATAACTGCGTACTGTAGTCACACCAATATAACTCAAACAGGGTTCTGCAATAATTACGTTTTTACCATTAAGCAAATTTGCACTATACACACAATCTGCATGCATCATACTCTAACTTTCTGTGCTCACAGATCTCGTGTCTAATCACCCTTCTTTTCATGATATATTTCCTACACTCAGTTTGAAACGATATGTGACAGCACTCTTTCAATGTAGGTGTGTGCTAGTGATCTGTTTCACCCCGTTCTACGGTACTATACTGACTAAACGTAAGAAACAATTATTTCTGCAATGAGATCAGTAAACAATTTTTGGTTCCCGCGACGATTTTGCTTTTTCAATTTTTTGTCACTGGAACATATTATATATATATTGTGCTGTCCAAAAAAGAAAAAAAAAGTTTGCTTTTGTCATTCAGGGTTTCTTCCAGACATGTTTTTGGGGTGGCACTGCCCCCCCGAAGCTCTGAGAGTGCCCCCGGACGAGATCAAAATAATACGTCTTATCATATAATAATAAATAAAATAGTACCAGCAGTGCCCCCCAGAATACATGTGTCCTCCCCCCGGAACACATTTTCTGAAAGAACTACTATTTTCATTTTATTTCAGTATAGGCCTAGAAAGGTAAATGCAAGCATAATTTAGAATCAGACATACCTGAAATGTAATTTATTCCAGTGGATAGACTCCACTCAAGTCATCATCATCATTACTACTGATGTCACTGCTACTAAGCTCCTCTTCACCAGATGAATCACTGGAACCACCAACACTTATTATTAATTGTTCTACACTTTCTTCAAGCACACCTTCATTCTTCCATGCATCTTGAATAACTTTATACGTATGGTTAACTGCATCTCTCCAGTTTTCTGGCGTAATTGAGGCTATGGCTTCTTCTGTTAATTTTACAACAGACGACATGGTGAAACTTTTATTTTTACGGCCAACGTACCCTTTAATTTGTGCCCAAATAAGTTCTATGGCATTGAAGTGACAATGGTAAGGGGGAAGTCTCACTACTTTATGTCCATGTTGAGTAGCGATTTTGTCAATGACGTATGTGGGAAATTGGGGTTTGTATCTTTGCACGAGTTGCATTAATTCTGCTTTTCTCAAATCATCTCGAACCTCCACGTTGCGTTGAATTAACCAACGAACAATGTCCTCTTTTCTAGTGGCCATAGTAGGAGCTTTGTCAGCAATAACTGAATGGTATTTTGCGTTATCCATAACAATAATGGATGGCGTGTGCATTTCGGGGAGAAGAGATTCCTGAAACCACTGAAGAAATTTCGTTTGGTTCATTTCCTCATGATAATCTCCTGTTTTCTTCGATGTGAAGAGAAGGGAACAGTTTGGGAGGAACCCAGAAGATGTACCGGCATGAAGAAGTATAATCCTTCCCCCTCTACCTAACGGCAATCCCATTGTGCCCTGAAGCGTGTCGTCGGTCCATCCTTTACCAACGCTGTGGTTCACGTTCACCCAGATTTCATCAAGCCACACTATATTATCAAAATTATGTTTTAATATTTCCCGAAGAAATCTACATCGCCACGCAGAAACGTCCGGCTTCTCCATTAAAAGTCTCCTTCCATTTATTTTCTTATACGAAAACCCCAACTTTTTAATAATACTATACAAGGATGTTTTGCTTCCTTGAAAAAGTTCGGCTTCTTGGAGTGACGCGTGTAATTTCAGGAGAGTGCGGTGCAACTTCTTTTGATAATAAGAATAAATATGTCGCCGTATAGCGTCTTTTTGGAAAGTATCCAAATTCGTCACACGTTTACTTACTTTTCTCTTCTTGCCTGGAGTTTCTAATTTTGAAGACCCGGATTGATTTTCTTCATTTTCGAACTTCTCCTTGCCAATTTTTACGATGGTACATTTATTTACTTTTACAGCAGCGGCAGTCCTGTCAAGCACCTTATTTACAGGGATAATCGGTCCTCCATTGTTCCTTTCCTGTTCAAAATAGTCCCGAACCGAGCAAATAATTTCCCTTGATTGTCCTTTAATAGGAATACCTTTCCCTAAAACGTTCTTTCTTTCAGAAGAATGTGTTCTCGGCCGCTTTACAGGGAGAATGTCCTCCATTTCACTGGACATTATTTAAAATAGCCTATATATTCGTTATATACACAAATATAAATATATATATACACAAACACACAACACCACACGATATATACAACAAAATATCTCACATATACAAATATATTTACAGAATTGTACACAAAGATAAAACTCGAATGCACAAGAATAATCTAGAAATCACTCCCACACACAAGGAAACGAAACACTAAAAATATCTTCTTTCTTTCTGAAAACACGTGTTTACTAGTGGCAACATTGGAATGTTAAGCTCTGTTGCCAAGGAAACCCTCCACCCACTGTTGGTAAAAGGGCGTTAATGATTCGACCCTCGCTGAGTGACCGCAATAACTGTGTGACGTAGACTCCTTTCTTCAAAACAAACTTGCACGTGTTTTTGAGTTGTCAACTTGCTTCTTGTTTAGAATGGACTTTAGTAGACAGTCACTCACGTCATTCGGCAGTAAATGATATAATCTTAAGAGACTTTTGTTCATAGATGATCATTTTGCACTGAGCTCGTGCTCACTTCTCTCAACTGGGCTCGCGCTCCTTTATTTCATTGAGGCTCGCGCTTAATTATTAAATGAATAGTTTATTAAGTTTCTGAAAACAAGCAATATGTTCTGAAGTTGATTGAGCAGTAGTTTATTTCATTCCGTTTCCTGCTTCTGCTGTAAAAATAGATATTAAGTGATATGATACGTCCTTGAACACCCGGTTGGTATAGCCTCAGTGCGATTTCTTTGTGTTTTTTTTTTCTGTTTTCCCACCCAAAACCAAGTTTTATATGCTCAAAGATACACACACACACACACACACAAATATATATATATATATATAGTGTGTTGAGAATTGAGACGAGACGAGACCTATAAAATTTACAAGACGAGATGATAAACCTTATGTATCATCTCGTCTCATGATCAACACTAGTTTGCACCGAAAGGTGTAAACGAAACTATTCAAATTTTATCTGAACATATTCATGGTAATATTAAGCGTGGAGTATTCAATGATTTGTTCCATTTTAGGTGATCCGTAGTAAGTTATACGATGGTATGTTTAGTTTTCTTTGTTTAGAACGTATGTTAAGGAAATAATTCAGCAAGTACGCTGGAAAATTAAGGATCAGATCCTCGCGAGGGCTTTCTCGCCCTCAAATAACCTCTCCCTCACTGATATGAGGGCGAGGACGATGGACAACTCCCTTCGCGAGGGCAAGGGCCAACTGTCACTGCGGGGCCGAGGGTGCGCGAGGGCGAGAAGAAGTTTCCAGTACGAGAAAAAGGGGGAGCAAGGGCGAGGGTGAGTGAGGTCGGAGTAAAATGAACATCTATGCAGTGGAGTATTTGACCCTAAAACCCGGACAGAAGTCGAAAAAAATAAAATTTAAAAAATACTTGAAATAAAGTTTATTTCTTGTTCTTCGATAAGTAGCGGATCTTGTAAAAATAATTTCCACTATTAAAGTATGACATGAACTTAAATAATCATTGCTGAAGTCGCTCAAGTTTTCTGACCATGCGAATTTAAATTAGTGTGGCCGCGCGTACAGTTTTGAAGTATTAATTTTACTAATTGTATTAAGGTCATTATATATATATATATATATATATATATATATATATATATATATATATATATATATAAAACTACTATTTGAAGGGCACTGAGAGATGTTTTAATTTTATAATATGTGAAAATTTTAGCTCTAAATCTTTACGGTTAAATATGTGATGAAATGTCAAGAGCTTTTGGCAAGAAAAAAATATAAAGTTTACAAGAAGTGTTTTTGTTTATGTTCTGATTCTAGTTGATCAGTGATTCCTTTTGCATTTAAAAGTTCAATCTTTTGTTAACTTAGTCCAAGAATAAAATTTTGCCCGGAATTTCCCCATGAAAATAAATAAATAAAAAAAATATTTATAAATTATATCTAATTTGTTTTCTACGTGAGTTCAGAAAGCCTTACAGCAGTTTCCTGGCATAAACCTATGAGTTTAATCTTTAGTTGGTTGAGTTTATACAGAAAAGTAGAATTAATTAATTCAAGTAGGGTTTCATGCAATTAATTCTATAATAAATGACATCTACTGAAACTTTTAAGATCATAAACTGCCATGAATTATGACACATAAAATTTGCTGTTTGTCCGTGTTTGGATTGTCTGTCCTACATACAAGGAGGAGGTATTTCGAATCAATATTACACTTAGCCTACAAAAATCCTATTAAACAATACCATGCTAAATCAGAAGAAGAGAAAACCATAGTTAAAGAAACGAAGAAAAGAAATTCAAACCAATTTCAGAGATGTGTTTGTTAGTGAATGTCCCTAAGCAAGGCCGTGGAAATACGAACGATGATAACACTTCAAGGAGGTTTTTTGCTGACCACGAAACTACTGCCCGAATAACTGGTGTAGATTTAAATTTGATAAAAAAAGAAATCAAGATTATTCTGTAGGCAATTTCTAGTTGCTACGAAATACACGTGGAGAAATTTTAGAACTTCGCTACTGCCACTGCAGAACTTTATGTGAAACTGTATAATTGGTACCCGATGACTCCAGCCGTACATCAAGTTTTAATTCATGGCCCAGCAATCATAAAACATACTATTTTGCCTATTGAGCAATCTGAGAGGAGGGAGCTGAGGTTAGAAACAAACATTTTCGACTTAGAGGACGCAGTTCACCAATAATAGCAGCGACATTCTAATCGTGTCCTCCAGTCAAAAGGATAATTTCGATTCTTTCCTCTCCAATTAACATCCCATCCTACCTACAAGAAAAGAAATATATATATATATATATATATATATATATATATATAGACGGTCAGTTTCCGTCCATACAATGCTCCACACATAACAAAGTCTGAAAGATAACATAACCTAGATCCTAAATTCATTTACAACTTCGAAACCGTTGCAGAGCTTGGAAAAATAACTTTACCGTTGGATTTCTCTTCGAACGTGGATGTTTAATATGTCACATGACCATATTGCCATTTAAAATAAACAAGTTGATTCCAATATGGCGGACGACAATCTTAACCACGTCATAATGTTTCTCCGTACCATCAACATTAATCCCAATGACTTCGGATCGACTGCATTTACAGTTTCTCAAATATTTAGCCCGGTCCAGAATTTTGTCCACATCCTGTACAGTATATCTAAAAAAGTGTATTGCTGTTTCTATTTCATGTTTATGTTACTTTTTTATCCATTATTTGATGCAGTAAATGATAATTAATGGCAAAACTAAGAATTTTCTCTTAAAATGTATCAAAGTATTTATCATAGGCAGTTTAAAGCAATAAAAAATAATTAATACACATAATAATGTAATTTACCTGATTTCCCTGACTGTTCAAAACTGTAGGTAAACACATATTAATTTCATTATTATTTTATGATACTAAATAGTAAATATTTTTGTCTGTGTTTCAAGACTAAATACTCCACTGTGCATCGAAACTTTACACCCATTAAGCTCAATTTTTCACAATATAGGTAGTTGGGAGACCATTTTGCAGTAAAAATATTAATAATAGGATTTATAAAGGAAATGGAAAGGAAGATGTCTGGTATTGCTTTTATATAATCCTGCCGTCCATCATGTGGGATTAAGGAAAACTCTGGAAAAGTAAGTCAGAATTGGCTATTGTGGACTCGCTCCACATGAGAATTTGAGATGGCGAGGGATGGATATTAACTGTTCACTGACAAGAAACCCTCTCTAAACTCACGACATGCCTAAACCAGCTGGCGTGTTATAGGGTTTTTTTGAAGTGAAGAAACTTACGTAATCAATATGTTTCAAGTCACGCTCATGTTTGGGTAACGTAGTGCATAAGTTGCAGATTTTCTTAACACTAATGTCACATTTCTGTGGTCAGATACGTCTTTCATATTTATTTTCGCAGATTATACCTTGAAGGTCGGGCTCCAGGCACCTTCTCAATCTGCTCACAGTGATTTATTCTAGCGAGGTATTTTGTACTCTAGTATTTGCTTCAATTTGCACACAATTTTGGTCCTGGTTGTCACATATACTTGGGTTCTTTAAACGGTTAAAGCAAAGGGTCTTTCCTAGTAGGATAGTGAAATCGGCCCTTGATCCAAATTGGGCTGCTATTGATCCAAAAGGTTACCCTTGACCTAAAACTACCTTTAAAAAAAAAAAAAAAAGTGTTTGTCCATCACAAAGTCTACATGGTGCGAGCTGGGATCGAACCAGGGACCCCAAGCACGGGAGGTGAACGCTCTACCACTGAGCCACCGCCCCCCCCCCCCCAAATTAAAAAATATTCAATTTTGAGCATGTATGATACGATAATTCGGTAAGGGAAAGGGGTAGTTTTTTTAGGTAGTTTTATGTCAAAATAATCTTTTTGGGTCATTAGCGACCCAATGTGGATCAAGGGACGATTTCACTATCTTACTAGAAAGACCCTTAGTTTCAGTGTAGGGTTAGTTCATTATTTGGCACTTAAATTTGGATTAGAATTTGAGTGGTCATTGAAAGCACACTGATTTCGCCGTTGTTTAGAGCGTTTCGTTGATTCTTTGGCTAAGCGGTTAGCATACACATCTTTGCGTGTTAGACCTTGGTTCGATTATCGACGGGATCTCGTGGTTCAGATCCTACCTTAAGCTAATGGTCCACATTTCATATAGCCTCACTGCTGGAAGGGACGCTAAACCCAAAATTAAATAAATTTATTTGATTCTTTGATGTAAATAAAATTGTATTGAAATTGTTAATTTCTCCTTAATTCAAAAACTTTTTTTCTTTTTTTTTTTTAAATTTAGATATGGCTCCATTTTATGAGGAAGTTTGTACCGATTTAGGTTGGGCAGTTGATGAAGCTCTTATGTCCAAAATGAGGGCAGCGAACAAAGCAAAACTGCAAGAATTGGATGAAGCAATTGAAGATGCAGAAAAGAATTTGGGTGAAATGGAAGTTCGAGAAGCAAATCTTAAAAAGTCAGAATATTTATGCAGAATTGGCGACAAGGTAAGTATGGAATTATAATATGTTTTGTGCGACTGTCTTATGAAATCAAGTGGTCGTTGTTCGAAATATTTATTCTCAACTTCTGATGACAATAATTTGTTTCCTACCTGAAACATATTACGGATAATATAGTCGTGTAATGTGTATATATTATCTAACTTCATGGGGTTCTTCAAAAATAATGGTTGTCAATACACTGGTTCAATGTAGCCTGAATGTGTTCCTTCGGGGACACGTGCCCTCTGTAAATTTGGTAGGTCTCGTGTCGTATAGCCTCAATGAAAGAAAGGGACGTTGAATTTCAATCAACCCATCTTGGTTGGAGTTCTGTACTTCTTGATTTGTGTAATTGCGAATTTACCTTGCGGTGCAGGATCGACACCATAAATTACATTCTCTCCCAGGAATCATGCCTGGAACCATATATACACAAAGGAAGACATGTCAACAATTTGGGCACCGGAAACACCAAATAACTGTTCAACACAGGACGAACGGTGCTAATGTTTTTATTTCTTTTACACATAACGTAGAAGAATTGAATTAACCCTGTAATTGGCAGGCATTCATAGCATTACCATTAAAATATTTAGTTTGTTTTATGGTTGTACCATGGCTTCCTGATCATAATTTCGTAATTTTTAAAGTAAGTTTGTAATTTGGTAACAAAATAGAGGATGTTTATTTCAAAGCAACCTTGCCATAATATAGGTCATGTGTTGCTACTGAGCAGCATTGCCCTATTACGGTCAGATATCATAAGAATATTTTCAGTAATTAGCAACAGTTTCGTTGAAATATCTTCCTACAGAGCAAGAAACCACAAATAATAATAATAATAATAATAATAATAATAATAAAATACTTTCGCGGAACGTAGGAGATAAAGTTTCTACAATACTAAATTTGACTGCCCCCTGTTGACGAAGATTAGAATTATCTAAAGAAGCGACCCGCAAATCATATATATGAATATTGTATGAAAGCAATAATGCCAATTAAATGATCACGGAAGTTATAACTTGTGCGTATGACGCAATAGAATACGATGTTGCTTGAGAGCAACAGTGACAAATAAAGGGTTAATAGTTTGGATGAAGGGTAGGGCTAAAACCTAAATATTTTTTCGATGGGAATAAATATTATCAAAAGAAAACTTGATGATATGTATGAATTTTGTCCTTACCTATTCTTCTTAACTGCAGCATACTAAACAACTGGTAGAGGTAAGAACGTTAAGAGTGTGTGTACTATTTCTGACCCAACACAAAAAATAACAACAAGAGGTTTCTGGTCTCACAATATTCGAAGGAGAAGAAAAATGTACTAAAACTTTTTAACATTATTTCGTCTCAATCGGGTCACAGGATGGGTATGGAGACAAATTCATATATCATGTCATTTATGTAGCAGCAAGTTTTTTTTCGGCGTACAGAGGATGGAGCGGGGATTGATTCGAAATTATACGCAGAGTTTGGTTTTCTACCTCTTGCTTCAGGTAGAAGAATGCTTTTCACAATGAAATAGCCAACCTAGTGTGATGTAACGAAATACAGTACAACAGATAGGAGGTTCAGGAAAAAAAAAAACTAGTTCTAGTTTTTTTTTTCTTTCTTTCTTGTTTGCCGTTTGCATACACTTGTAAGTTTTTCCTTAAACTCTAATCGTATATTGTTTAAGGGATGTATCGAAAATAATAATAATTAACAAAATAAAATGCTTTGTGTGTTTGTTCTGCACACACAGTTTTATGAAAAGAGATATTTATGATTAAAAGTCCTAAATTGAAGTGTAAATTTATCCTCCTCAGACCTGAAGGCGAATTTTTCTAGCTGGAGCTACCGTTGGCTCTGAATTCATTGCTCAACACTGATGCTACGAAACCTCCCCAGGTCTGAATGGCATATAACCTAACTTTGAACGAATCATAGATAACTTAAGAATTTCAACAAAATTTTTATAGATGGGAAAACGCCAGCTTGAAAAATGTGCTCTGCAAGTTGAGGTGAGTTGTCAGTTTTAGATGTGTTTGTTAATTTCGTTTGAAATACAGAGTATTACTAACATTTATTAGATGATTGCTAGAAGTAAATGACATCCAGGTGAGATGCTATTCGGACCTCGAGAGGTTTCTTAGCATCAGTATTCAGCAATGAATTCATTGCCAACAGTAGCTCTAGCTACCAAAATTTGCCTTCAGGTCTGAGAAAGATATATATAGATAGCACTTTCCTAGTCTCATGCTGGGAAAATATAACATTAATGATCTGAAATTGAACTATACAATGTATGTTAATTTACACAACCGAGACTAAACCATTAATTAATTACTACGGGAGTTCTTTAAATTGTGAAAGTAAATTCGAAGGTTTACTAGTCGAGGAATGATATTCTTTAGATATGAATTAGGATTTAATGACTCAATATTACATGATTAAAAAAAAAAAAAAAAAAAAATGTGTCTCTGAATACAGGCTTGAAAAGGTTTTTTTTATATATATATATATATATATACATGAACGACGCTGAAATTTCAAGCGGCCCAGCATTGATCTTTTTAATGTCCCATAGTTGTGCCCTATATATATTGAAAGAAACGGATAATTTGGGTGTAAAAAAATTGGCGGAGTGAGATTGTGAATTGGAACGGGAGAACCTTGAGAGAATCCACGGACATTATGTAGTCCATCACAAACTTTCATGGCCTAAGGTCAACCCAGGATTTTTGGAAGGGCGATTTATTTATTTTATTTTATTTTTATTTATTTATTTATTTATTTATTTATTTATTTTTTATTTTTTTTATTTTTTTTTTTACAACTATGTGTATTTCATTTGCCTCGTGGTTCTCACGTTTCATTCCGCTAATTTATCAACGTTCACTTCCGTTTATTATGTATCTTCTGCAGCTTAAAGTACATACTGTGAGATATTAAACTAAATATTTAATTTTATTTTCATTTTTCACAACAATGAATGATGTTTTCTTTTCTGTGGTACTTTTTTTTAAAAAAAATTGAAATCACACTTCAGTTTCTGCTTATGAGTTTTTAATTGGTTTATTTATTTCCAGAATGGTGCATTGTCATCCTTTAGGAAAACCTACGACAAAACAGTGTCGTTAGGTCATAGACTTGATATAGTTTTCCATATAATCCGCATTGGACTGTTCTATCTCGATCATGACTTAATAACAAAGAATATTGATAAAGCTAAATCGTAAGTATATTGTTTGCAACAGTTAAAACTTTAGCAAATGTGCTTTACAGTAATTATTCAGAAATGTGAAATAATGTTCAACTATCTTATTTTTGCGTAATTTTTTGAAAATATTCAGAACATTTTGTAAGATCTTAATTACCTAACAGTAAAATCTGTAAAAGTTTTTTTCTACCTTTACTATTCCAAGCTAAACGTAACATTTTTATATTTCTAAGGTGTTCCTAAAATATTCTCTGAACAAACACGAAACTGGAACCATTATCAATATGTGAATTCAGTTTCACAGTGCGAAATGATTTCCAAATTATATGGTCCAGTTTTCTAAACAGAATAGACGGAAGACAGAAGACACGACACCCATGACGCTGAATCTATGTTAAAAAACAATACCTCGTTCTCTCTTACAGTTCTTGTTTTATGAAGGTCCGATATCAAATTCGGAAGCGTTGTTTTTCTACCTTCAATTTTCAGTTTCAGTAGAGATATTAAAGCCTACCGATTTTCAAAGTGTATTTGCTTTGTGAAGAGCCGTACCGCCACTACCGCTTGTATTCAGTCGGATCACCAGCAGTATTTACTATCACCCAATATCGCAAATTTAGTGCAGTAAACTACGTTGAATCACAAACATAGAAGTTTAATCCCATTCTTTCTAGCAAATTTTTTATACGCCAGGAGCAGCGATGCTGTAGAAGTCGATTTAACAGTCTAAATACGCAGAAATCTAGTGGATTGGCATCAAGTTTTTACAGGAATATCAGGTTATAACACGGATTTTCATTTCCTTCTCCATATCACGATAAAACCGGAGTAATGATTTCGAGGTGTGGTTGGATATTTTGTCCATGTGGATCCGCATCTGTTTTTTGTTTCTTCCGTACAAACGAGGTATGTCTTTCCGATAGATTGGGGCCATGGTGGATTCTTGAAAGTGGGCAACATTGACCTTTCACTTTTTTGTCCACCTTTGTATGTCCAACTTCCCCTCGGGGGCAAGGTAGTTCGGGAATCAAATGATAGAGCGCTCACCTCTGGTGCTAAGGATCCCTGCTTGGATCGCATCCCAATTGAGTTTGTGTGATCAACATTGTGTAAGTGGGTTTCTCACAATTCTGTTTTCTCCCATCTTCTCATTCCACTAATGCTTTCATTGTCATTCACGCTCATTATTCATTCGTTTCCTTTTAGCCTGAAGGGCATAATAGTGGGACATCAAACTAGACTTTTCATTTCATATTTTTCTAATTTAAGCATACCCCAGCGACAATCATGATTCCCTGCGGTAAACTTTCTCTGTATTGGCGGTGAATGTCAGTACGCCTCTTCCAAAATGTGTCATGATTATTGCCTAAATATTACCATTATGCGTAACATAATAGTAGACCTCATCCAATGTGACACGTGTCTTCCATTTTAAACCCCCAAAATGGCAATCAACATTGAAACCAGAAATGGTGAATTTCTGCAACTTCTGGTTGGAATAGGGCAGTATGAAAGGAGACTTGATCTATTTTTGAAACGCTGAATCCGTATGAGTAAACTGTTTTTGGTCTCATACTTGTCAGCAAACATAGGGACGGATGTATTTGTTAGACCACGTTTCCACTTTACATGAATCTTGTAGCTGTCATAAAAAAAACCTTGCAACCCGATTTTTCTATTTACTGTTTACATGTTACAACTTCCTGAAAGCAAGAAAGGTATCTCCATCCATGCAGCACTATACTCTAGTGGACAAATAGTGAACCTCCTCATTAAAAACGTGTATTTTGGCGCACTTCCCCTCCCTGTCCAAAAGAATCCGTTGTTTTCGGAAGCGGCGAAACTGTTTTTTCCTTTATGTCAGCGGGAGAGCGATAGCAGGTAGCAAGCAAGACGACCCAGAAATTTGCGCATGGTTTAACTCCTTGCAAGATGGAAAAAAGTGTTGTATGTCCCTTTCAACACTATGTTTACATGGAGAAATATAGTATGGTTGCAAGTTTTTTTAATGACAGTTTTAAGATTTATTTAGCGTGACAACCACGCTTTACATAAAAAGACTTTTTGATATTTATATATACCAGAGTTTGGAAGCATAATGATAACGAAGTGTGCAACTTTCGTTAGATTTTTTATAATCCTTCCAGCATGAAATATTGCTATATTGCTGACTATATATATATATTACGTTAGTTCACCGTTTCATTTATTTGCCTTTACCTGACTTATGTTTCAGGCTTATCGAAGATGGTGGTGATTGGGATCGAAGGAACAGGCTGAAAGTGTATCAAGGCACGTATTGCATTGCTGTCCGTGACTTCAAGGGTGCATCTACGTTCTTTCTCGATACTATTTCGACGTTCACTTCTTACGAATTGATGGACTACACAACATTTGTTCGCTACACCGTATACGTCAGCATGATCTCTCTTCTGCGAAATGAATTACGAGATAAGGTACGAAGATCAATATGTGTTGATAGGGAAAAATTCAGGCTGATATTTTCAGATGTTCTGAGGTTTTCAATACACTGAATTCTAGACTAGAGTGTACTTTAGAGGTAATGAACTTAGAGTATAGAAATTAAAGGGAAATTCGATAAAAGCAAATTGGCTGAATCGTTAAGAAATGTGATAACATGTATTATGTGCATTTATGTTACCAGCATGTTCCTACGTAGTGGTTAATTAAAAATTACTGTGTTAATTGGATCTTTTTGTGAATTTAATATGGTATCCCTTTGTGTCATCTAGCTAACGCACGTGCTTTCAATGCGCCTAGTCCTGGATTCGATTCCCGTTAGGATTACTTGCCTGGGACAAAACCCAGGTACTAGTCCAGACTAGTATTGTTAAAATTTTTCAATATTCGAACACTCGTTATTCAGACAATTATTCGAATTTAACACCACTAGTTTATACCTTGCTTTGAGTAGGGAGTTCCGTCTCAGCATGGTGCTCAAAAGCTTCATTAACTTCAAATCAGTTTAATCTCAGTTATTTTAGAGGTGTCTAATGCTACTGCAATTTGAGGGGCCGCAACTTTTGGAGTGTATGTCATTCATGGCCGCCATCTTAAAATCCGCCATTTTGGATTCGTCACTTTTTTTTTAATGGGAAGGGGAGTGTATGACACATCAAATAACACTAGCTTGAGCTCAGGAATTTAGTGGTGTAATTTGTTTCAGGGGATCTGGGCGGCCACTCCACGCGACCACGGCGACCAATCCACTTCCTGGCAGTTGTTCATCCAACCATTCACGGACACCAAGTCCATAGTGTGGAGGGGCTCCATCGTGCTGAAAATAAGATGGGAAAATGCCGTCAGCGTTTAGTGTGGCAAGGAACACAAGGTCCTGCAGCAGCATCAGATACTGTGGTGCAGTTAAGGTGTTGTAAATGAAAAATGGCCCAATGATGTGAGTGTCCCATATGCCACACCAAACCATCACCTTCGCTAGACTATGTTCTCGACTCGGGTCAACCCAGTTCGGATTTGCGTCACACCCGTATCGGCAATTATGTCGATTAACCTCCCCGTTCAAAGTGAAATACGCCTCGTCGCTGAACAGTATGCCCTTGGCAAACACAGGATCCAGTTCGTGTTGTTCAGTAGCCCACATGCAGAACTCAACCAGCGATCAGGGTCATCCTCGTTCAGTTTATGTTGCATGTGCAGCTTGTAAGGATGCCACTGATTGGCGTGCAATATCCGGACAACGGAGGATTGGCTTATTGCACATGCTAGGGACACACGACGGGTACTTCGTTTAGGACTTTTCACAAACGACGCAACAACCGCCGTTGCAGTTTTCTCATTGGTGGCAGTCTTTGGTCGCCCACTACGTGCCCTATCTTGAACAGAGCCCGTCTCCCGGAATTTGGTGATCAGGTGAGCCACCGTGCTGTGCGATACCGGTTCTCTGTCTGGGTGTCGTCTGTAGTAGTCAGCTGCTATTGTTCGGTAGCTGCGTTCCACTTATATAAGGATGATTTCGATATTCTGTTCACGTGTCAGACCCATTTTAGATCACCTGGAACAAAGAGAGAACTGGGTCAGTATCAAGGTAATTTCCCACCTTTGAACATTAATAACTTCTAAACTGTACAAGATAGAAAAAAAAAAAAAAAATTACACCACTAAATTTCTGAGCTCAAGCTAGTGTTATTTGATGTGTCATACACCCCTTCCCATTTTAAAAAAATTGCCTTGAATCCAAAATGGCGGATTTCAAGATGGCGGCCATGAATGACATACACTTCAAACGTTGCGGCCCCTCATCAAACCTCTGTTCCCATCATCACTTTTTACTTTTCCTGTCAATTTTCAAACTTTTGTAGATGTCCAAGGACTTTTGACTCACCCTATATATCTATATACCTGTAAGCTCCCGTATGCTTAACGCCGGGAGCTAATAGAATCATCTTTGTTTTTTAGGCTTTCAGCATCAGGATGGATAAAGGAGAAATAAATTCATGTATTGTTAACCTCCATATTACTGCTAATTTTGTGGACAGTAGTACAAACCTACAGTTCGTTTATATTTTATAATTATATGCAGTTTAGTGTTTTTAATACCCTCATTTATTTGATTTCTTCCTGTGACTTTCGTATGTTTTAGTTTGATTCCTCCTTCCTGGAGAACGAATCGCGAAATATTTCAAAAATTCGGATCGCCTGGGCAGCGAGGATATGAGTTTTTATCATGTTTCTTAATATAGTTGAGGTTCGTAGTAAGCTTCCATACTACGTACCAGACGGTTGCAAGTAGAGCATGGTCCACTGAAATTCTGTCATCTTCTTGGAATCTTTCAGTAATGTAATTGTATTTGTAACAAACTAGAAATTTAAAAGTGTGAAGGTGCTGGTAATTATATTTTTGTAAAATATCATACGTATAACATTAATAGTGTAAATAAAACTTTATTTTGTTGGTACCAACAATCTAAAAGTTTAATACGTAATTATCAAAGCTACGTCAGAATGAATGACTGAAGAAAAAGTTGTACAATTAAACGTTTAAATTTGGATTCTTTATATGGTAACTTTATATGGTAAATTTTAATTTAATTAACAGTGTTTAAGTTACTTTTTTAATAAAAATGTATTTTGTGAGAATCGTAAATTTATCCGAAATCGCTGGTGGTCTGACGAATGTGTTCTATTCAGTGGCTATGGCAGAATTGTCGGTAGATTGGAAAAATCCGAATTAATATGCAGAGATCGTTACAGCTGGAAAATGTAACAGTATGAGTTGCTGTGTCCTGTCATGACATCATTCGTTCTTTTTATTGATGATCAAGGTAGGACCATCACCTCATAGATCTACAGAGAGCAAGTGATTGTATATTTTCAAACGGATTTGCTAATATTCTGCCAGCTAAACTGTATTGACATGAACAAGCATGTATTGCAACAAGGTGAGCTACGACACATACTGAATCATGCCAGTTTCTACCCACTTCCATCGACAGTTTGCTAGTAGATTGATTTCCAAAGTCTCAAAATTTCCACATCCTGCACAAAGTCCTAATCTATGTTTGTGTAATGTTTTTTTTTTTTTACTTTCAAAGGTACAATACTTATACCGATCTCACACAGTCCAGACAACCTTCATGACAAAACTAAAATAATTCTACATGATGTAACAAGAGAGCAGTGTAATGCTATGGTCACTATGATGATCGAGAGTATAATGACAGATCATAGACAATGGCACAAAGCATGTAGAACACAATTATACGAGCTGTGTTGTATGATAAACATTAACAAAATAATTCGACTAATCTCTTTGCCTAAGATTTATATAGTTAACAAAAATTAATACTTTCTTTTAACAGATTATCAAGGGATCGGAGATATTGGAAGTGCTCCATGCTAACCCAGATGTAAAGGCATATTTGTTTTCTTTGTATGAGTGCCAGTATGCCGACTTTTTTAAGAACTTAGGTGAGCGTTTTTCTTTTATGATTCCATTCCTATATTACGAAACAATACTTACTTTTAAAACTCTTGAATGTAAATTTAGCTTTATTTAAGTTATTTTAAGATAATACTGAAAATGAAATGAAATCTCAAGTTGTTTTACCGAGGCTAAAGGAAACGGCTAGAAAGTTTAGTAATGAAGGTGAAATAAATAAAATGAAAATTTTTGCGTTGAATTGTAAGCAAACTTTAAACAACAAGTGGGAACAAAAAAGAACAAGTTCGTTTGGGAAAGATTATAATTTTGTTTGTTTTTACAGTAATTTAAATATTAGTTTCATGAGAAAGAAAACGAGCCAACTGTGAATATCTAAAGGATCTGTACTCTCCTGGAACGGCCACAGTAAGGATAGTGGTTGAAAATTTGGTTAAATTCAATGCAAATTCAGGGTTAAAATTTTCATTTTTAATTTATAGAATATAATTTGCGTGAAATGAAATTTGTTACATTAAAAATGAAATAGTTCATTGAATTACAATGGGAAGGAAAAGAAGTGTCCCCACGAACCTCATACAGCCGAACCAAGATTTGAACTTGCAAATGTAGAGTGATCTGAGATCAAGGTTTAATATTGAAAAAAAAATGAAAAAAAAAAATCATCCCTAGCTTAAGTAAAGCCTTATTCCGCTATTCATTTAGCAAAATCGAATTAACTTTGATGAGGTAGCTGCATCACCCTAATCTATGTTGCTTTGAGATTTTCAAGGTTGATTATTAGTTCCGTGAGTAGCGTCTAATGCTATATGCTACTCAGAGTTAGCTACAAGAAGACCTTAATAAATAGGTGCAATATGATGATTCAATTTGAAGTTAAGTATAAAATTTTGTTCCGTAACAAATAAAGAAAACTATAGAGATTTATTGCTTGCGCCCACGAATAACCGAGCGCTATTCTACAGGTCAATAAAGCAAAAAAGCTGTGTAATGGTATATCCTCCAGAGATTCCTTTTGCCGCTATGAGATTTCACTATGTGGCAACGTCGTAGATAGACTTAGAATCATTAGCATTGTTGTACAAATTCAGCAAAAAATTACATCGATTATTATGCTAATAAGTGGTACTAGAGTCAATGTTTGTCGACTTTAACTGCCATCTGGAAAGAATCGACGTAACTTTCTGGTCTCCTGACGAGAACCCGAAAGGTATACAATTATATGTATTTTTCGCTTATATACAGTATATGCATGCAGTAATCCTCTCGTGAAAAACAAGTCTTAATTATACGGCTTAAAGTTACTAATACAAGACATCTTTCTTTTTTCTTTTTTATAAAGTTGTAAACTACATATTAAATACTTTTTACTAAATATTATATATTCATAATCTTTATTCTGAGTCAAGGCTTAGATTGCAAAATAATTTTCCTTTTCAGCAATTGTTGAGACGCAACTGAAGAATGACTACCTATTCTTCCCTCACTATAGATATTATGTAAGGGAAATGAGGATCCTAGCCTATTCACAACTCTTGGAGTCCTATCGAAGTTTGACATTAGGATACATGGCACAGGCATTTGGAGTAACTGTTGACTTTATGGACCAGTAAGTATAAAGAAATAAATCCAGGATACGAATGACTGTAAGGTATAAGAATTGAAACCGAAACAGATAATCTTGCGAGTGCTCGCTCTCCAGTGTCTTGTATTTTTTCTTTTTTATTTTTCGTGAAAAAAAAAAAAAAAAAGTGACGTATCCTCCTTCACAATCTACGACTATTTACCGGTGTTGTGGGTGGTTTATGATTCATCATTAAGCCAATTTAACACGATTAATAGAGGCACGAGTTTTTCACAACGCGCGATAAAACGAAATGCGTCAGAATGAAGTAATTTTCAGTTTCTTGATGTTTTATGACATCCTGTGTATTTTCATTGGTTTCCGTTGCGCGATAAAACGCGAAATTTCTAACAATACGCGAAATTTTAAAAAAATACGTTTTCATTAATTTTAAAACACCAGTTTTCCGCTGACGGAAAGGTAGAATGTGGCATGAACGGTGCATTTTGAGTGATTCGAACACGGCTATAGATAACATGTTGCGCGTTAGCTATCACCATCGCAACTGGATGGAAAGGATTTTCCTTCAGTTTGATTAAAAGCTATATATATATATATGTCTAAGTGAAATTTACAATCCCAAGTGAAATATTCAATGTATTTTATTTTTAGGTAATTAATTGTTTATTTCTGTAGTGATCTAGGAATAAAAGGAACAGCTGTAAAAATGTCAGGAAATATCTTTTCCACAAGAGCTAGAAAATGAGAAACCTTATTTGGGAAACGCGACAAAATACGAAAAACGAAACGCGAAATTTTCAAATTGTTAGTGCGAAAAACTCCTGCCCCTAACGGTTAGGTTTTCCGCAAATTCTTCGAGAGAAATGGGAAAGGTGATTTTCGTTTTGACCAACTGAGGTATGATGAGCGAGCACCATTGACAACACATGATATTTGTTGTCAAATTGTGGGGAATCAGTACATCCAGTTTTTAACTTATTCCACAGACTATAGATGTTGAGCATGAAAACACGATATTTTGTATTTATATTCCATTGCGCATGAAAAAAAAAAAAAAAAAGAAGAAGAAGAAGAAGAAGAAGCTGGATTACAGCACAATAGATTCAAGTGATGAGAAAATTGATAGAAAGGTGAAACGAGCATGAATTACTCTTGTATACTGCGTTTCTTTACTAAAAGTGCTTTCGATTCTGTGAAGACTCCGCGGTTATTAACGCTCTTAGATCAAGTAGTGTCCAAAAAGCTTATGTAGGTTACAGAAGAAGCCAGTGCAAATATCCAATTTTTGACTGTTCAAAGACTATAACATTAGGGAAGGGTGTGAGAGGATGATACTATCGCTTCTTACAGACATACGAGATGCGCTTTTAAAAGTAAATGTAATAAACTCATAACAAGAAATATGTGAGCATAATTGTAATACTGCTCATAATTTGTGATAAATACGCTATCAAAGAACAAAAAGCGTAGCAACAATAGGATGAGTTTTTTAACTTGAGACAAGCTTGCAACTTCTAAAGTAATAGGAAAATAAAACCCCAAAAATTTAGACAAAGCAAATATCAACAAGGGGAAATCGTTTGAGATACTCCGCAATACCAATAGGTGAAGAGTGTTGCTAGCTCAATATAAAGATGTATATATATATATGAAATCAAACAGCACTACGTCAGTTTATTACATATTAAACAAAAACGTACAATACCACATCACATTTATTATTCAGTGTTACAAAGTAAGGACGCTGATCGTAGGGTGGCTACACTGAACAAATCAATCGACAAATTATTTCGCATGCGTGTTCAGGACCTCAGTACAAGAAAAATATCTATGATTTTGATCGGGAACGCCTAATTACGGAGAATGGAGCCAATTTAAGGTAACCAGCGTATGACTAATTCCACTAATTACCTTAAATTGGCTCCATCTCCGTAATTAGGCGTTTCCAGCCGAAGTCACAGATAAATATTTTTCTTGTATTGAGGTCCTAAACTCGTATGCGAAATTTGTCGTTTTATTACATGAACACCCTGTGTAATGAATTATTTACTAATAAATAGTGGAAATATAATTACACACTTACTGGCATTTCAACTTGGTAGCCATCTGGACGCTTTTCACCTTTTCCTTGGTGGTTGTTTTTGTACTTCTTCCTCTCCCTGTGTGATTTTGTATTGACTATTTTCTGGCAAGTAATTCATTATATAGATACACTAAAAGTACATTGTACCCATAAGAGCTTCCCCTAAAATATTTCATCAGATACAGGGGAAAGAAAGAAAAGATAAGTAGCTATGAATCTTTTAGATGGGAGCATTTGCATAAAAGTCTGTATGTGTCCGGTCGAATAAACATTGTATAATAGCCAGAAGACATTGTAAGAGTTTTTCATCGTACATCTTTATTCTCGACTTTTGCTTGAAGCGTTGTTAGGATTTTACGATATGGATAGTCCGGGAGACACACGTTATACATATATCCTCCACTTACTCAGGAATCTAAAACCAGCTGTGGTATCATTCTTCTGTTGCAGAGTTCGTATCATTTCAAAACTTCTTTAACATTTATCTCTGTATACATTGCGTCAAATATATGTATGGAAAGATGAATTGGCAGACGGGTTGGCGGAAGTGTATTTAAATGCTTCTTGTCATGCTGTGTTTACATTTTTAGCATTTTAGTTTTCCAGTACTGTTTCAAAACCCACTTACTTTGTCCTTGTACCAATGACTGTAAAGAAAAAAATAGAACCAGTCAATATGTTCAAGGAAAACTATAAGTAAATATTAAATGTTATGATCCGATCTATGCGGAATTATATACTACTTTCGGTTCTTCCTATATGTGCTGCCGTGCAACCACGTTTTATTTTAAAGGGAATATGTTTTTCTGTAGTTTGCTTATATTAAATTGTGCCCTCGAGAAGACCATTATAACTGTGAATAAGTAAATGACCTATTCGCATTTTTAGTGGATAAAGAAATGTTCAAGAGACTTCTCGGTGATGAAGAATGGTCCTTCAAATAATAATAATAATAATAATAATAATAATAATAATAATAATAATAATAATACGAGTAGTCCGAAAATAAATTTTCCCAGGCGACTGTAAATAGAGGTGGAGATGCAAGATCAAAATAGCATGTGACATTAAAGATCAGACGTACCTTTATTTTTTCACATAAGTACCACGTACATTAAGACATGTCATACCGGTCTATAAGCTTTAAAACCCTTCCAGGAAAAATTCAGGGCTCTGCATACGGAAGCGTCGAACAGCTTCTGTTACTTCAGCATTGCTTGAAAAGCGCCTGCTGCCGAAAGTCTTGTTCGAAGTCGAAAATAGAAAGTCTCTGCGTACGAGATCAGGTCTGTATGGTCGATGGGCAAGGCGTTCCCACCCAAGAGTTGCAATATGGTTTTGCCAGTTGCCGTCGCTGAGTGTGGTCTCGCATTGTCATCCAACAACGGAACACCAGATGTAAGAAGGCTAGGCCGCTTGTTCCCAATCACCTCCTTCAATTTCGACAGGGTGTGACATTACCGCACAGCAATGATGATTCCAACCTCCAAAACATCCAGTAGCAACACCCCTTGGGCGTTCCAAAACACTGTGACTAGCACTCTGCGCAGGGCGCTACGACGGCACCATCTGCAGGATCGCGGGCGAACGATACCCACTTGTGTCTGGGAGTGTTGCGCGTGCAGCCGCTGGTCTTGTTTACCCTATTGCTGTTCGCTTTCCTGCGGAAAACGAGAGGGAAAGTTATTTTCGGACTCTCCCTCGTATGTAGATAGAGCAATCTAATTTTAAAGTAATGCAATCTGAGGAGCGTAAACTGCACTGATGTGCATTGTTTCTCTTTTCCGAAAGTGATTGTTTATTCACTTGCTTTTGTGTTTTTTTTTTTTAACGTTCCTTGTGTGATCAACAATTTTTATCTAAAAACTACTAACTATATATTTCATGTTGAATTTATGTACAGTTTAGTTTTTGCAGTTATTAGTTTCCTAAATAGTGAATTCTGATTGAGGATTTGTTGCTACAGAAGCATGTATAGGGTGAGATAAAAGTTGCTTTTCCCAAGAAATTTAACAAAGAATAAGATTTTTTGTTTGTTTTTTTAACGTTCTATCTGTACAAGTTTCATGAAAATCATGATTCTTGGTACATAATTCACATCCTTTTTGCATTTATTCACAGATGTCAAAACGTGACTTGACGAGTTATATCCAAATTTTGGAGTAACTTTTCCATCAACTGTTGTAAGTGATTCATATCACGTGGTTTCTGACCATAAACAACTTCGTCTTTTACGATACTCCCAAAGTAAAATGTTACATGCTGTCACAAAAACACAGTTCTTTATGGTTAATTTGTGGTTCCGTTTTGCAGAGTATTGCAACAATCATGTGTAGTTACTCATAAAAAGTCGACAGTGACAATCTGACATCGTAACGAAGTCAACAATGATAAAAGTTGGTATAATTTTGATAGATCCCACTTCTTACAAGATGGAAGACTAATTCTGGGGAGGAAAAGCGACCTTAATCTTACCTTTGATTGTCAATACCGAAAGTGACAGTAATCTGTGAGTAGATTAACTCCATTAGCTTTCTTTATCAACGAGATACATTTTATAGTTCTAAATTCTGTACTATATCACTAAACTTTATGTCTTTTATTCTCACAGAGAGTTGTCCCGTTTCATTGCTGCTGGTCGATTGCACTGCAGAGTGGATAAGGTTTACGGAGTTGTGGAAACTAATAGACCAGACTTGAAGAATATGCAGTATCAGGCGATAATCAAACATGGAGATATTCTTCTGAATAGAGTACAAAAATTATCCAGAGTTATAAACATATAGTGTGCCTAATTTTGTTGCGATTGAAAATACGAGTGTGCTCTGAGGTGAATTGTAAATTGTGTAAAGGCGAGTACGTTAATGACTGTGGTTGGCGTGTAAAGTCGTAATTCATATGCTGTGCAACTGCTGTAATTTTGAAGAGAGAAAACTTCTTATGATCCAGTGATTCATGTACAAAACAGAACAAAATACTCTTGTTTTCTAAACAAATAGAAATAAAACATGTGAATATTTCGTGTGGGAGAAATTGTTTTAGTTGTTATGGAATAGGAAGGTGGTGAGAAAAAGAAATACGGAAAAAGGCTGTATAATTTAAAGGTTTCGAAGGAAAATCCCGAAACTACTTCGATATTAAAGCATATGAAATCAACGAACTGAAACTATATCAGACTTAAGTTATTCTACTTGTCTTTCAAACTTAGTTCATATACTCGATTATCCGTATATATATATATAATCTCATTCGGCGATAAGAATAGACGAATGAAATTTGGAAGGCCACTTTGGTAACTCTCACACTAACGAGTTCCTCTTTCCCTTATTTATACATAAATTTCATGAGCAGATATGTGATGGTACAAAAGTGATTCATTCTGTTTTATATGTTCGTAAACTTAGCGCGTACCACATTTAGTAGATTCCCTTTCCGTCGAATCAATAGCCAATCTCATTATCACAACACGTTACCGTACTGGTCTTACTGGCAGCTACCGAAGGCTGTAGTGCTTAACCTCAGTGCAAGATAACGTCATTTCATACATTCAAGGTGTAGAGAAATGTATCCATATTTTGTGAATTTGTAAATATATTGCGTCTTTTTCTTACTGACAATTGGATATAGAAACAGGTAAACTATACTATTCTCAAACAGAAGCATCACACATCATTGGGGAAAGTAGTAAGAAATACGTAAATAGAAACAGGATTGCTGTGTCGCTGATGACTAGTTTTATTAATAGATCGGAGAACAAATAATACATCATTAACGAAAAAACATACGGCTACTATCAATTTTCTTTTTTGCCCATTGTTTACCATTGTCTTATATATTTTTGTTCTGAAGAATCCAGAAGAAACTTGTGAAACATTGCGCAGGTGACCGACAATTGATTTACTACATACAGTGTAACAGTTTGTTAATTTGTTGTTTAAAAAATATCATGGAAAATAGATATGAAAATATACGAATTAACAACCAAAATGTGTACAGATTTTTAATTCCAGATCCCTTGAATATATCATGATATGAATATGTTATTGCAACACTGAAGAAAGACATGTTATGTATGTATAAATGGAGAGTGTGAAAAAATAAGTTGTATTTATTTATTAACATTTTTTTCTTCGTTTGTTTTCCACGGCAAAGAATATCTCATAATTTGCGTTTTTTCTTTAAATTTATTTTTGAGCTTACTAGATTATCATTTTTAATGGAAATATATTAAGAAGTGTGATTTTTCGAAGGTTATTGTTTTCTGTTTTGCTTTTGGGCAAATGCAGAGAGAAGCAGCACTTCAAATCTAATGTATTGTTTAACTTAGTAGTATTTACCTAAATAATATTATTTAAAAAGTGGTAGGTATGGATCTATCTTGTTTGAGTGTTTCTTGATTAGTTCCAGTCGCTTATAATGTGACTTTTCGCAAGAGATCTTTTCTCGAGATAATTTTACACATGACGTCTGAAATTCCCAGCTATATTCTATAATTCCTTTGCAACTGCCAACAAGCCAATGGCTCTATAGTTGTTCCACAGACTTTTCAGCCATGAGAAGATCCGATGAATCATCCCTTCAGACTCCTGCTAAGAAACAGCTGATGTTTTCAAACCTGACATATGACCCAAAGCATGATTGGGAGTCTTAGTTTATATCAACAAGTGTTGTTAGTATTGGAACATCTGATGGTCATCTTCATATCACGGAGAATGATGACATTAAAATGTGTCAGTTCAGACAGGTTCTATTTCGTTGGAGCCATACTTTGAAAGTATTATTTAAAAAGGATACTTTTATGTGCGTTGATGAACGATTATTTATGTAATAGCTATGGGGATAGAAATTACATTAGTGAAAAAGATGCGATGCAGTGGAACGTAGCTGCTTGTTGTTTGGTGTTGGATATTATGCCAAACATGGAGATATGTGCTGTTTTTCAGGAGTCTGAAGAAATGATTCTTCGGCTTTTCCTCTGGGCTGAAATGTCTGAGGAACCACTCCAAAGCTATGCCAATGGATTCTGCGATGGAAGTGTAGAATATAGCAGTCAATTTCAGACGTTGTGTAAACTTACCTTCAAGAAGAAACGTAGTATTATCCAAGTTAGATCCTCACACAATTCGTGTTCTTAGAAAAATTCTAAAATTAGTCTTTCACCAAGGAAGCTGCAAGACTTTTTTCTACACAAAGTAGTTTATCAAGAGGTCAGTTGCTCAGTTTTTAATTTTAAAACCCTAAAGTGCAGGATATTTTTTACAAAGGGATTGTCTTCATGTGAATGACTTGACCTGTTGAAAAAGGTCAGAGGATAAGTGACTGAAATTATTTTGAAAGCTCTTAAGGACGCATGGCATTTTTAAATAGTACTAGCTGAACCTGTGCTCTCTACACAGCGCATCATTCACATATGAGCATGCATCTCCTTACTATTCCTCACATCTGTACATGCCCCTTTACAGACACAAGTGAAAGACGTCTTGATAAAAATTGGCAACAGATACCATAAAGGGGAGATTTTGTCGATTACTTTTTCAATATCTCGCACCGTTTGCAAGATTTAAGCCTACTTCCGGTTGGAGTTTTTAATTCATGTATGATCAGTGTTTTCTTTCTTCTTGCATGCAGTATGTAATAAGCAAATACATTACACACAATTAATTATAATGTCAGTGATATATGGTGTTCATGATCACACTCCAAACAATAAAGAATTAACTTACTGTTAGAGAAATGGCTATCCTTCGTTTTTCATTATAATTTGGCCATGAAACAAACACCTGAGAGGTATGCAACCCCCGTATACAATTATGTTATTTTGGAATGTATAATGTGTAGGATATGATGCTTTAGCTTTTTTCTTTTTTTAATTTCAACACTTGTGGTGTACCCGTAAAAATGTAATAAAGAAATAATGGCCATGTTTTTAAATATTCGATTAGAACTGGACAATCTACACAAAATTTGTAATCAATCAGTGAAAACGTCATCTTTCTAGAGTCTGTAGTTTTCGAGATCTCATTGTCGAAAGAATTGGTCACAAACGTATAGTTTAAAAGAACTCCAAAGATGGCAGCACAGTTCATTTGCATTGATTTTGGAAAAGGCTTATTAAAACACAAAGGCTTGAAAAATAATTTTTAAAAAAACTTTATGTGAAAAAAGGTCTACTTAAATAATTTATTTAAAGTACACATAGTTTAAAATATTTGTTTATGTTAAACGTGAAATCACAAATAACCGTAATCAAAGGTTTGAAATCAAAGTTTATAGGTTGGAGCTCAGGCGTTTTTGTTGCTGTTGTAGCATTTTAATAGATAGATTATAAATATGTTAACTTTTCTTAAAATACCTAAATAATACTTCACATACTACTAAATTTCAGCCATGTCCAATGTTACAATTAGCTTTAATACTAATAGTTGCCGGAGCTTTCTTAATCGTCCTCTTATTTAAATCGCTTACAAAATATCAACCTTAAAAGAGTTTATCATGTATTTATGTATTATATGGCCCTCTTACTAATTCATACTAGCCTATGAAGATTAATAATACGTTTATTCGAAAACAGATGTATCATTTTTCAAAACTACGGCATGCGCTACACACAAGGTAAATAACTATTGTTTCCATGTTGAAAGAAAAAAAAAACAATCAATTGCTACAAACTCTATTGGTATCATTCATTCAATGTATATTCCTTTCGATACATTAAATTGAATTATAACTTATTCGTTTACTAAAGAAGGTAACGAAATCTCTCTCAGCCGATGATTATGCCCTAATACAAACGTCAAGGTAAAAAGGAAAATCAACCCATTGATATTCATGGCAGTTTGCAGCTAAACGTAAAATGAAATACATGGTTTCGCCAATGAATATAAGTGTGGCGCGTAAAGTACCAATTCCGCTTGTGAAATACTTTTTAAGTTAGGAGTCTTTCGTTTGAGTAAATGTTTACTATTCTATGGAGTAGAATGTTAATTTTTTTAAAAGTACATTATATGAAATCGGTTAAATAGAAATATTTTAATTTTCGATCGTCGGAACGTAACACTTCTTGCTGCCAACCTTACAATAATAGATAGTAAATGTATTTGTTTAAATCAAACGTAACATCAGCTTCATGATGTAAACATATTGTTCGGTGCTTCATAAAACTTCATATGCATCTATGGAGTTACCTGCCTATAAACCGTCTTATTCTTTAATCTCCCATGGAATAAGTTTTAAAAAAGCAATATGCAATAAAAGGTAATATTAGTAGATGCGTGGGGCGAAATACTTTACATTTGAACGTGCTGTAAAAGGGATCCGAACGTGACTGTTATCATTAAGGCAAGTCCAGCGAGAGGTACGATGTTAAAACGAAAATAATTTTAGAATTTTTTTCCCGAGTCGAAATCTTACTGTTTCCTTAAATTCAAATTTTAGTGTGAGATCCCAAATTAGCACTGGAGCCCTTCACGCAAGTGACTGCCTCGATTCTCAGTGAAATTACATATAGTTTGAAAAACTGATTCAAAGATGTATATTTTGTTTAATCAAACTGATTTTAACATATATATATATATATATATATATATATATATATATATATATATATATATATATATATATATATATATATTGTTTAATCACATTCACTGGATTATATATTTTGTTTAATCAAATTTGGTGGATTGTATAGCTTGTTTAATCAAACTGACTGTAATGTTTATTTTGTTTAATCAAACTAACTGCAATATATATTTTGTTAAATGAAACTGACTGGATTATATATTTTGCTTAATTGAACTGACGAATATTTATTTTGTTTAATCAAACTAACTGCAATATATATTTTGTTAAATGAAACAGACTGGATTATATATTTTGCTTAATTGAACTGACGAATATTTATTTTGTTTAATCAAAATGACTAATATATATCTTGTTTAATCAAAGTGACTGAATTATACATTTTTTAAATCAAACTGAGTTGAATATATATTTTGTTTAAACAAAATGACTGGAATATTTATTTTCTTTAATCAAACTGACTAGAACATTTATTTTGTTTAATCAAAATGACTGAAATATATATATTTTGTTTAATCAAACTAACTGGAATATATATTCTCTTTAACAAACTGACTGGAATATATATTTCATTTAATTGAAATAACTGGAATATTTATTTTGTTTAATCAAACTCATAAGAACATTTGTTTACTCAAAATGACTGAAATATATATTTTGTGTAATCAGACTGATTTGAATATATATATTTGGCATAACCAGACTGACTGAAGTTTATATATTTTGTGTAATCAAACTGGCTGGCATATATAGCTTGTTTAAGCAAACTGACTTGTATATGTAGCTTGTTTAATCAAACTGACTGAAATGTTAAGTTTGTTTAATCAAATTTGCTGGAATATATATTTTGTTAAATCAAAATGACTGGAATATTTATTGGAATGTTTATATTGTTTAATCAAACTGACTAGAACATTTATTTGATTTAATCAAGCTGACTGACTGGCTTATATATATTTTTTTTAATTAAGCTGACTAGAATATATATTTTGTAAATGAAAATGACTGGAGTATATATTTTGTTTAATCAAACTGACAGGAATATATGAGGCGCCTAGGATCATAATCCGCCACATTCATATCGCGTAGTTTCGAGTAGTCTCGCTAAACGTGGAGTGAAGCTGCACATACATGCGTACAAAGTTCCATATTTGAACTTGCTTTTTAGTATGAAGTATTATGCTTTTAAACAAAATTCTCTTTCCATGGAAATGTTTTAGATCAAACGTATAACAAGGGATATATAACTCAACTTCAGTAAAAATGGATTTGGCAACTTTCGATACTTGGCGCCTCATATATTTTGTTGAATTAAACTGAATGGAATACTTACTTTGTTTAATTAAACTGGCTGGAGTATTTATTTTGTTTAATGAAACTGACTAGAACATTTATTTACACAAACTGACTCGAAATAAATATTTTGTGCAATCAGACTGATTTGAATATATACAGGGTGTTTAATAAGTAATGGTCATAAATTAAACCGTAGATAGTACACGCCAAAACTAACAAAAAAGTCTTAGTAAACATGTGTCCGGAAACGCTTCGTAAAAGAGATAGGGGCTGTCGAAAGTGTATGAAAATGAAGTTTAGAGACGAATATCTCAAAAAGTATGAATCGGACAGAGGGCGTTCCAGTGAATGACTATCGAAGTCAGACCTGCGCTATGCAGAAATGCATGGTTGAGAACTCTGCAATGCGCGCGAAAGGGATTCCCCAAAGAAGCGGAAGGATTCCCGGAAAATTGTCCAAGGAAAGGGGGCTCGAGATGAATATCGAGGGCGAGTCTATCCACCAGTAATTCATAAGTCGTGGTACCAGGTCGAAAAGATACAAAATGGCGGACAATGTTTACGTGCCATGTGAGGTTGCATAACCAGCAGGAAATGAGAGAGGCAGTCAAAGAAAGGTGGTGGTGCATGTTGTGAACTACTTCAGAGCACATTCCTACGACGAATGCACAAGTGCGGAGTAGTGCTTTACTGTACCAATACAAAGGTAAAACAAACGATGCGCGAAAATGAATGGAGTGGCCGAAAGGAACAGGACGTGGACGAAAGTGGATAGGACGTATGGGTCCTATTGCTTGGCCACCGCGCTCCCCGGACTTAAATCATTTAGATTTCTTTCTCTGGGGCCATGTGAAATCGCAAGTTCATTCTACCCTTGTTTCAACATTAGAAGACCTTCGAGAAAGGGTGGAACAATGTTGCGGACATATTCAACAGGATGCCGACATGTTATCACGAGTACGTGGATCTTTGCAAAGACGGGTATGATCATGCATTCGCATGAATGGACGACACTTCCAATATTTACTTTAATGATAGAGGTAAGTAAATTTCTCATGCATCTCTTCTGGGGTTACACATCTGGGTATTTACTGTTTACCTTATGATTAATACTGTACACATTACCAACATAACGATTTCTGTTTGTTGATATGGACAAACACGACATGTCCATCATTTTTTGTTTGTTGTAATACTCTTACGCGTTCAACATGCGGAATGTTTCAGATTCGCCTCCCACATACTCGAATATTGTCATGCTTTTCCCATTGCAATCCAGTTTGCGGATATTCGTTACGTTAACTGCTTAGCACATAATGCTTCATCAGTGCCTTGCATACCGTTTGATTTACCTAAGTGCTGCCACACTTGTACGTATGCATTAGTTGTCGGAATTCTTCCTGGAGCCATTTACAACGTACATCACCATACTTCGATTGCCTCTCTCATTTCCTGCTGGTTATGCAACCACACGAGGTACGTAAAAATTGTCCGTCATTTTGTACCTTTTCGTGCTTTCGACCTGGTACCACGACTTATGAATTACTGGTGGATAAACTCACCCTCGATGTACATCTCTTGTCCTCTTTCCTTGGACAATTTTCCGGGAATCTTCCGCTTCTTTGGGGAATCCCTTCCGCGCGCATTGCAGAGTTCTCAATCATGCATTTCTGCATAGCGCAGGTCTGACTTCGATAGTCATTCATTGGACTGCCCTCTGTCCGATTCATACTTTTTGAGATATTCGTCTCTAAACTTCATTTTCCCGCACTTTCGACAGCCCCTATTTCCGTTACGAAGCGTTTCCGGACACATGTTTACTAAGACTTTTTTTGTTAGTTTTGGCGTGTACTATCTACGGTTTAATTTATGACCATTACTTATTAAACACCCTATATATATATATATATATATATATATATATATATATATATATATATATATATATATATATATATATATATATATTGCATAATCAGACTTACTGAAGTTTATATATTTTGAGTAATCAAACTGACTGGAATATATATCTGTTTAATCAAATTGACTGGATTATACATTTTGTTTAATCAAAATGACTGGAATATATATATATATTGTTTAATCAAACAGAATGGAATATAAATTTCGTTTCATCAGAATGACTAGATTATATATTTTGCGTAAACAAACTGACTGGAATATGTAGCTTGCTTAATTAAACTAACTGTAATGTTTATTTTTTTTAATCAAACTGACTCGAATATATACCTTGTTAAATGAAACTGACTGGATTGCATATTTTGTTTAATTAAACTGACTTGAATGTATGTATTGTTAAATCAAACTGTCTGGATTATATATTTTGTTTAATTAATCTGACTGGAATATATATTTCGTTTAATTAAACTGACTAATATTTATTTTGTTTAATAAAACTGACTAGAACATTTATTTTGTTTAATCAAAATGACTGGAATTTTGTCATATATACTGTTTATTTTGTTTAATCAAACTGACTAGAATATTTATTTTTTTAACCAGAATGACTAGAATATATATTTTCTTTAATTAAACTGACTGGAATATATATTTCGTTTAATTAAACAGACTGGAATATTTATTTTGTTTAATCAAACGACTAGAACATTTATTTTGTTTAATCAAAATGACTGGAATATATCTTTTGTACATCAAAATAACTGGAATATATATTTTGTTTAATCAAACGTATAAATATTTTGTTTAGTTAAACTGAAATTAAACTGACTAGAATATATATTTTGTTTAATTAATGTGACTGGAGTATACATTTTTTAAATCAATCTGATTGGAATATATATTTTAATCAAAATGACTGGAATATTAATTTCGTTTAATCAAACTGACTGGAACATTTATTTTGTTTAATCAAAATGACTGGAATATATATTATTTTTAATCAAACTGAATGGAATATATGAGGAGCCTAGTATCAAAATCCGCCACATCCATTTCGCTTAGTTTAGAGTAATCTCCCTAAACGTGCAGCGAAGCTTCATATACATGCGTACAAAATTCCATATTTGAACTTGTTTTTTAGTATGAAGTATTAAGATTTTATACAAAATTCTGTTTCCATGGAATCCCTTTGGATCAAACGTTTACCAAGGGATATGCAACTAAATTTCAGTAAGAATTGAATTTGGCAGCTTTTGATACTAGACGCCTCATATATTTTGTTTAATTAAACTGAATGGAGTATTTGTTTTGTTTAATCAAACTGACTAGAACATTTATTTTTTCTTACTCAAACTGACTGAAATATATATTTTGTGTAATCAAACTGACTGGCATATATATATATATTCTTTAATCAAACTCATTGCATTATATATTTGGTTTAATTAAACTGACACATATATATTTTGTTTAATCAAAGTAACTAGATTATTTATTTTGTTTAATCAAAATGACTGGAATGTATATTTTGTTTACTCAAACTGACTGGAATATATACTTTGTTAAATGAAACTGACTGATTTATATATTTTTTTTAATTCAACTGACTGGAATGTGTATATTGTTAAATCAAACCGACTGGATTATATATTTTGTTTAATTAAACTGACTGAAATATTTATTTTGTTTGCTCAAACTGATTGGAATATATATTCTCTTTAAAGAAACTGACTGGAATATATATTTCGTTTAATTAAACTGACTGTAATATTTATTTTGTTTAATGAAGCTGACTAGAATATTTATTTTGTTTAATCGAATTGACTGGAATATATATTTTGTTTAGTCAAAGTGACTGTGGTATATATTTTGTTTAATCAAAATGACTGGAATGCTGTCACATATACTGTTTATATTTATTTTATTTAATCAAACTGACTAGAATATTTTCGTTTTTTAAACCAAAATGACTGAAATATTTATTTTGTTTAATCAAACGACTAGAACATTTATTTTGTTTAATCAAAATGACTGGAATATTTATTTTATTTACTCAGACTGACTGGAATATACAGCTTGTTTAGTCAAAGTGACTGGAATGTTTATTTTGTTTAATCAAGCTGAACAGAAGATTTATTTTGTTTAATGAAACTGATTGGAATATATATTTTCTTTAATCATACTGACTGACTTATATACTTTGTTTAATTAAACAGACTGGAATATATATTTTGTAAATGGAAATGACTGGAATATATATTTTGTTTAATCAAACTGAGTAGAATATATGAGGGGCCTAGTATCAAAATCCGCCACATCCATTTCGCTTATTTTCGAGTAATCTCGCTAAACGTGGAGTGAAGCTCCATATACATGCATACAAAGTTCCATATTTGAACTGGCTTTTTAGTATGAAGTATTAAGCTTTTAAACAAAATTCTGTTTTCATGGAATTGTTTAAATCAAACGTATAACAAGGGATATATAACTCAAGTTCGTTAAAAAATGGATTTTGCATCTTTTGATACTTGGCGCCTCATATATTTTGTTGAATTAAACTGACTGGAATATTTATTTTGTTTAATCAAGCGGACTAGAACATTTATTTTGTTTACTCAAACTGACTGAAATGTATATTTTGTGTAATCAAACTGATTTGAATATATATATTTTGCATAATTAGACTGACTGAAGTTCATATATTTTGTGTAATCAGACAGACTGGCATATATATTTTCTTTAGTCCAACTGACTGGATTATATATTTTGTTTAATTAAACTGACTAGAATATATAGTTTGTTTAATCAAACTGACTGGATTATATATTTTGTTTAATGACACTGAGTGGAATATATATAGTTTGTTTAATCAAACTGAGTGGAGTGTATATTTTGTTTAATCAGACTCACTGACTATTATTTATATATATGTATAACTGTGTAAACAGACACATTGGAATAAATATGTTTTGTTTAATGAAACTGATTGAAATATATATTTTGTTTAATCAAACTGATTGCAATATATATTTTGTGAGATTAGACTGACTGCAGTGCATATTCTGTGTGAGCTGACTAACGGGGATATATATTTTGTGCAATCAACCTCATTGAAATATATATTTTGTGTAATCTAACTGAAATATGCATTGTGTGTAATCAGACAGATTGGAATACATATTCCTGGAATACATGGAATACAGATTTATATCAAACCAACTTCATTATGTACGTTGTACGTTGTTTAGTCAAACTTCTTGCAATATATATTTTGTTAATGAAACTAACTACCAGGTATATTTTGCTTAATCAAATTCACTACAATAGATATTTTGTTTAGACTGCCAGTAAGATGTATTTTGTGTAATCGGACTGTGTGGATTATATTTTGTTCTTTCAAACTGATTGCAGTATCTGTTTTGTTTAATCAAACTGAGTGGAATATATGTCTTGTGTATTCAAACTGACCGCAAGATATATTTGTGTAACCAAACTAATTGAAATAAACATTTTATGTAACCAGACAGCTGGAATATATATTTTGTGTAATCAGATGGACCAAAATATGTATTTTGTTTAATCAGAGTGAGGGTCAGAAAAAGGCGAGAGGGTTGAGATGCGGGGAACGCGCTGGCCACCGGATTACAACCCTCTCGCCTTTTTCTTTCGATGACATATCAATCCGAGGAAGACTTGCTTACAACAGTCTTAGCTGCCTGCTTGATTGTGCAAGAACACCCAAAATGTTTGAGTGAGTGAGGTAAAATTTCGATAGTCGTTGTCCTACGTGCATCGAGGTTGGTAATCGTCACTTTGAGCATTACTGTGAGTATTTAGTACGTACAGTGCAGCAGTAGTTTGTACTAAACCTCACATACTCAGATGTAGTGTTATGCACAGTAAAGCTTGTTACATTCACTTGATAACACATTTTATATTGATACGTCAAACTTGTTCCCACAGATTGCCACAACTTCAAGATGACGTGTCGCTTGAATTAACCGTTTTCGACCTTCGGTTTCACATCTCTAAATACTTATATTAGACCCCTTTATCACCTGTATAAATTTCACCCAAAAGGTTATGGACACCCTTTATTTTGAATAATCAAACTGACTGCATTATATATTTTGCGTAATAGACTGACTGGAAAATATATTTTGTGCACATTTGATCAAACTGACAGCAATATATATTTTGTGTAGTCAAATTAACTGAAATATGTATTTTGTGTAATTAAACTGACAACAAGGTATATTTTGTGGAATCAGCATGTTTAATCAGGCTGGTAAAACTATATATTTTGTTTAATGAAACTGAGTGCAATATATATTTTCTTTAATCAAACTGACTGGAATATATATTTTGAGTAGACAAACTGACTGAAATATATACGCTGTTTAATCAGACTGACTGCAGCATATATTTTGTTTAATGAAACTGAGTGCAGTTTATAATTTCTGTAATCTAACTGACTACAATATGTATTATCTTTAATCAAGCTGACTGCAATATATTTTTTAAATCAAACTGATTGCAGTATATATATATATAATCAGCAAATTGCAGTATGTACTTTGTTTAATCAAACTGAGTGAAATATATATTTTGTGTAATCAAGCTGACTGCAAGGTATATTTTGTGGAATCAGCCTGACTGGAATATTAATTTTGTGTAGTCAAACTGACTGATTTTTCTAACCAGACTGACCGGAATATATATTTTGTGTACTCAAACTGACCGCAGTATGTATTTTTTAAATCAAACTGAGTGTAATATACGTTTTGCTTTAACAAACTGACTACAGCATATATTTTTGTAATCCAACTGACTGCAATATATATTTTGTGAAATCAGGCTGAGTGAAATATATCTTCGTTTAATTAAACTAACTGTAATATGTATTTTATTCCGACTGCAAGATTTGTTTTGCTTAATCGAACTGACTATAGTATATTTTTGTTTAATCAAACAGTCCGTAATACATACTTTGGTTAATCAAAGTGACTACATTTTATCTTTTGTTTAATCAAACAGTCCGCAGTATATATTTTTTGTTATCAAACTGACCGCATTATGTACTTTCTTTAATCATACTGACCGCATTATGTACTTTCTTTATTCATATTGACTGCAATATATATTTTTAGTAGGCTGAATTGAATATATATTTTATGTAATCAGTTTGACTAAAATATATTTTTCCTGTAATGAAACTGACTGCAATATAAGTTTAATCAAACTGACTGCAAGATATATATTTTGTATAATCAGACTGACTGAAATATATGTTTTGTTTAATCAAACTGACTACAATATATATTTTGTTTAATAAACTAGTTGGAATATATAATCTGTTTAATTAAGCTAACTCAGAGAGATATTTTGTGTAATCAAACTGATTGATTATATACATTTTGTAAGCAAACGGACTGAAAGATATATATATTTCTAAACAAGCTGACTGCAATATATATTTTTTGTAATCAAACGGACTGTAAGATATATATTTTGTGTGATCAAACTGACCAGAATATATATATTGTATAGTCAAACTGACTGAAAAATGTATTTTGTGTAATCTGATTGACTGATATATATAATTTGTGTAATGAAACTGACTGCAATATAGATGTTATTTAATCAAACTATTTTGTTTGACCAAAGTGACTGTAGTATGTACTTTGTTTAATTAAACTGACCGCAACTTCTGTTTTGTGTAATCAAACATACTGTAATATATATATTTTGTGTAATGAAGCTGACTGCAAGGTTTACTTTTTTAAATCAGACTAACTGTAGTGTATAATTTGTTTAAGCAAACTGATTGCAAAATTCATTTGTTTAATTAAATTGACTGTAATATGTATTTTGTTGAACAAACTGGCTACAGCATATATATATATATATATATATATATATATATATATATAAAATTAAGTTGACTGCAAGAGATATTTTGCATAATCAGGCTGACTGGAATGTACATTTTGTGTAACAGACTGACTGGAATATATATTTTGTGTAGTCAAACGACTGAAATATATATTTTGTGTAGTCAAACAACTGAAATATATATTTTGTTTAATCCGCAGTATACAGGGTGTAACAGCTCGTTTACAACACTTAGGAGACGATTCTAGTCATGATACAAGGAAATTGTCTATGTAACACAAAGTCGGATACTCCATCTGTCTGCAGTTATGGACATCTGAAAGTGAAGAAATGAACGTCCTCCTGGAATTGTGGCAAAAACGAATTATAGTACTGCGGCGACAGGCAGTACGCAGAGAATTCAAAGGTGCAGTAATTGGTTGTGTTCACTCAGGACGCAAGGGATTCGCCAAAAGAAGAGAGGGATTCCTAGCAATTTTCTGACAGATGAGAGTCAAAATAGGCGAAGTATAACACCTTGCTGCAGTGTATACTCCATGCTGTCATAGATGTTGATAGCGTAAACCGATTCAAGGTGGCGGACGAAACATGATGTTCGGAGTTGCATACCTTCATGCAAGAAGAAGTACATGGAGCTCGCAATTAACCACATTCGTAGTAATGGCATTACAAGTATTGCACACTATGGTATGCTGATTGCAATAATAAGAATATTGTCAGTTGGGTAAAAACGTTTTCCTAGTCGGTACGCCGGCGTTCGATGTTTTGCGGCTTCAACCCTGACCAGGATTTTGCAGTTTCCCATTAGTCACATTAGGCAATGCCAGAACAACACCTTTTCTGTGTCCCTTTCCCCTTCCCTACCCCGGCATCGTCAAAGTTGCTGGAATACCATAAATAGCGTTTAAATAAATGAGGGTGACCTGCCGACAATTTTCATAGCCAGTTTGTGGGTGAATAAGGGGACATATGCATATCAGCTAACTTCATCAGGGATAAGACATAGATACTTGAAAGAACGCCATTTCCAATGCACGAGTTATACATACATTTCGGGGGGAGGGAAGGCGACGGAGTGCTACCAACCCACATACAAGTCTCCCCTAGACGAGTACCGAACAGAGAAAGCAAAGAGCAGTGCTTTATTTCTCATTTGTATCAAACACACCAGAGGTACGGAAGGTTTGTAGGCAATCCGCTGGAGGTCATAACAAGCTAGTTTTGTGATGCTTGCAGCGCTTCACTTTCCAGGCAGTATTTATACTGTAGATTGCACGTCACATCAAATTACGTTCCTGAGTTAAAGTAGGCAGTTATGGAACTCGTGATTTGAAAGAATACATCAACAAGAAGACAGTGCTCTGGTGTTAACAGATGTACTTCTTTGTGATACCACGTTGTGGCCAGGATTGCACATTTCTCACTCTTCGAGCTGGCTGATATGCATCTCATGTATGGAGAGGCATGGGGTAATATCCGAGAGGTGAGGCAGTTGTATAGTGATGACAGGTTCCCTAATCGACGAGCACCGTCTCACGTCTTTCTTCAACGGTTCGAGCTTCGTCTTCGAGAAATATGATCTCAGCGACCCCAAATGGATATTGGAAGAATTCGAGATGTGCGAACTGTTAAGTTTGAAGAGGAAGTTGTTACGGCAATTCAGGCCCGTCCTCAATCCATCACACACGGTATAGCCCAGACACTACACGCAAGTCATATGAGTGTGGCACGTCCTCCATTCAAGTTGCAGAAAGTACATGAGCTATTGCCAGAAGACTTTCTCCGCCGTGTCGACTTTTGCCAATAATACTTACATCGAACTATCGCCATTCCAAACTTCCCAAACTGTGATTTTGTGGACCAATGAAGCAATATTTATCAAGACTGATGTGTTTAATAGTCACAACAGTCATATGAGGGATGTGGAAAATCCAAATGTCACTTTGGTGCACGATTATCATCACAGATTTGCAGTCAATGTGTGGTGCGGCATTTTAAACGATCATCTAATTTTGCTTTACATGTTGCCTAACCGCTTTCGTTGTGACATGTACCTCACATTTCTCCGTGAAGTCTTACCGGAACTTTTAGAACATGTGCCCTTGGCACTTAGTGGGGGAATGTGGTTCCAACACGACGATGCCCCTGCATCTTTTGACCGTCATGTCAGGGCCTTCCTCAATGAAACGTATTCCGAGCGGTGGATTGGCCACCTCGCTCGCCTGATATCACACCGCTTGATTTCTGTCTGTGGGGAGAGATGAAACAACTTGTGTACGAAACCCCTGTCCAACAGCCCAGGATCTCATTGTCCCGAGTTGTCGCAGCTGTAGAGCTTATTTCCGACACGCCACGCATGTTTGATCGCACGGGACAAAACCTGCTTCGTCGGTATCATTTGTATATTGAGATGAATGGCGGGCAGTTTCAACACCCTCTACAATGAACTGTTTTTCTTACTGCATAGCAGTATTTGAAATATGTTTGTCCACTTCCTGAGGTCATTATGCCCATTCATACGCCAGTGTACGTGAATGCTGGCCTTATTTGGTATGTAGTATTGTCACTCGCTGGTTTGGTGTGTGTTCGTGTACTTCTTGCGTGTTGGTATGCAAGCTCGCACAACATGTTTCGGCCGCCATCTTGAATCGACTTACGCTATCAACATCCATCAAAGCATGTCGTATGTACTGTAGGAATATGTTACATTTCACCTATTTTGGTCCGTGTATCCGTCAGAAGATTGCAGGAAATCACTTGCACCCTCAATGTACACAATCGATTACTGCACCCTTAGATTCTCTGCGTACTGTTTATGTGTGTGCCGCAGTGGCGGCTCGTACTGTCATTAACAAAGCGTGCTACTATATATATATATATATATGTGTGTGTGTGTGTGTGTACTTACCCACTGAAGCCGGAAGTTGATATCCATCCTTCGATTCTTAATGCTGGCAAACTTCTCTATCACCCTGGAGTTGAAATCTAGCATGTTGTTGATCAAACTTTTTTTTTATCGAGAGCATGGCAAGGGTAGTTAACAGTGATTTATCTACACCCTCTCAGCACCCCCCTAAAATTTTTGGGCACCCCTCCGGAAATAAATTCCTTACAACCCTCCAAGTAGGGGTGTGCAATATTAAAAGATTCATTCTCGTTCTGCCTAAAGTCCTCCAGGACTTTGTAGAAAATATTTTAATCGATTTTCTATTTAAGCAGAACGATAATTTCCGTTCTGCCTAATCTTTGGATACAGGGAATTCTATGCGGGGGGAAATTTTTTAGGTGCAGCACCGAAAAACTTGACTCCCAGCGTGTTTTTATGCAGATTGGAACTCCCGTATAAAACGGCTGTAATAACGAGGGTGGGAACTCAATCCAAGCGGTCAAAATGCAAGGAAAATTCTGACGAGGACAAAAATCACAGGAGTATATTGGATGTACCAGTGCACACCCTATATGATTATTTTTTTCTTTCAATTCTCATATATTCTAAAATGTTATCTATATGTTTTTTAACTGAAATAACTTTTTCTTTCTTTTAAAATGCTGAAAACTCAATAAAATTTAAAAATGTTATAGTAAAAGAGCGGATTAGCTTTAATTACTTACACACACACTCATATGAAAAGTTCTGGGTATTCGTATTTATTATATCTTTAATACATTTGAAACACGCTTAGCATATTACAGTAAGACCATTCATTTTAATTACGAAAAATAACTATGATGCTATTTGATTTTAAACAAGTTGTTCTTGTGTGGTATCATATAGCAGTCTTTTATATTGAGTAATGTATAAATATTTATTTTAATTCTGAAATACTGATCAAGATTTTTTTAAAGCAAAGATCAAAATGTGAAATATATACAATACTTACTATAACAGTCTTACGTCTTTTATTGGGTTTTCAGCATTTTTTCAAATGTTATTTCCGTAAAGTAAAGAATTTCAGATGACATTTTAGATGCATAACAGTTGAAGAAAGATGCATAACAGTTAATCATTCCTTTATTAACCTGCACCTATGATTCTATAGCTTGAATTTAGTCCGTTTTGTCTGAATTTTCCTTGGGGTATGTCCTCTTGAATTTTGTCCTGCATTCGTGATAATCTGTTTGGTAATTCTAACAGAGGCTGTAAAAAAATAACTATTTCTTCAAGTTTCATCATAAATTTTAGACGTCATTCTTGCTCTGCTCGGAAAAATGACAAGGATATTCTTTATCATCAATGTTATTCACATCTACTTTGGTAAAGATGAATGTGATTTTTTAAAAATATCTGCGGGCAAATGGAAAATTGATTGACTCAGTTGCAAGAAAGCCGTTTGACATTGTAACTGAAACGAACATAAAATAAACTTAATTCGGTATAATATCAAATTATTTCACATCAAGATTTTATTCACTTTTTCAATAGTTCATCTCTAACATGCTAAGAGTCGCAGTACGTAAAAGGTGCCACAGTTCACATTCTCAAGGTATGTTTGGCCTTATATTAAGTAACAGTGCAAGAGAATGCATAAGGCGTAAGAACGATGTTAATGTTCTACATGACAACTCCTTTTTCGGCATTACCTTATCAGCTGATTTGTCTTATATACATGATTCTATACTATATGCAAAAGTATCATATGTACTTCTATTTTCATATTTATATTGTCAATGTAAATATCAACAATACAAAATATCAATATCAATATTGAAATACTTGCATGTTTTTTGTAGTTTCAATCAAATCAAAAGATAAGATAATCGGGGATAAGGGCCGTCTTACGCAATCTTTTGCATTACTTGCTTAATATGTGGCCAAACTTGTCGTAAGGATGTGAACTGTGGTACCTTTTACGCACTACGAGCAGTGGCAGTTTTAGCGGGTAGGCCGGGTACGCACGGGCCTACCCAAAAACTTTGAAAAATATATAAACACTAAAAGATACAATAAAGAATAAATATATTACCAGTTTTTATATTAATGGTGAATAATTATTTAATAAAAAGCATCAACCACTACTGTAAAAGTAATTTCCTATTGTCATTAATCAATCAAATATGCATACGTATCCATACGCGAGGGAGCGGGCCTACCCAGAATTAAAATTCTAAAACCACCTCTGACTGCGAGCCTTAGCATTTTGGAGGTGAACTACTGGAAAACTGAATAAAATTTTGTTATGAAATGACGCGATGCTACATCGAAGTAACTTCGCGTTATCTTCGCTTCAGCTACAATGTGAAACGGTTTTCTTGCAACTGAGTCAATCAATTTTCCATTTCTCTGCAGGTAGTTTTTTTTTAAACCACATTCATTTCTACTGAAGTAGATGTGAATAACACTTAAAAACAGAACTGTATCTAGTCATTTTTCCTAGAAGAAGAAGTAGAATTACATCTAAAATTTATGATAAAACTTGAAGAAATATTCCTGTTACAGAATCTGTTACAATTATTAAACAAAAATTCTCTTGACGAAATCCCTCCCTGGACAGAATTCCTCGTCTCGAAACATTACGCAGAACGGGAATTCTCGTTCTGCCTAAACAACATTTGAAATATTTTCTTCAAAGTGCTTTAGGGCCTTTAGGCAGAACGGGAAGACACCATTAAAAAACTTACTATTTTGGTTCTTAAAAGATTTTGAATTCTTGTCTTTAAGTGCCAATATAATAAAACAACTTACTTTCGACAAGATAAATTTTCAAGCAAAGCACGCAACACAAGGTAGAATGGAAATCAACCTTTACACGGCTGTGATCGTCACAACAACGTTTGATCAATCGATTGCCAACGATTTGATCTCGACTTCACACAAAGCATGAGAAAGTCGACGCTAATTCGCTCTGGCTGAAGAAGGAAATCCAATGCAATCGTTCGTTGCATCAACCAATTTTCGTCAAAAATAATAATAATAATAATAATTAAAAAGACGATAATAGTACACGACCTTAATTCAAGATTGTACCCCCAGATTTTTTGAACACCCCCGCTAAGTTCAAAATTCTGCATAAATCAGTGGTAGTTAAAGGAGCAGTTCGAGATAGAAATGCATTTTTTACAATTTATTTCCATTTGTAGAGTTGAATAGTGTTTGTTTGATCGCGATACGTTCAGTCGTTAGCGAGTAACAGAGGAAGAAAGATTTTGTGATGACGTCATAGGTGGGCAAAGAGCGAGAGCAGGCTTACAATACATACTACACAGTGCCAAGCATTTCGTTTGTGAGAGGTGCGGTGGCACGTTCTAAGTGCGGTTTCCTTTTCCAGAACTGGTTGCAAAGACTTACAAATATCATTTGCATGCAGAAAATGATATCTGATGGTGGGCTGTACAAACATTTTTATAATATTATAAAACGTATCCTATATAGCATGAGTTCAGCGTTTCAAAAAAGAAAAAAAAAATCGAAACCAATATGTAAATAGATGGCGGACGAGTTTGCTGCAACACCTAAGTACCTTTTCTTTAATCATTCTTCCGATTCCCAAACATAAGTATGTTCATTTTCACGTTTTGTTGCAATTTTTAACGCTGACCCTATAATTTTGTGCTTCAAGGTATGTACAGGAGCGCAACATATGAGCCAAAATGAAATAACATCTGTAAAGTTTGCCAGAATGCGAAAAACACTTCACCGGTTAAATTTATTTTATTCTCATAGCTGTCCGCGGAACAACTCTCATCACCCGTTTCATCATCATTGTCACATGATACAGAGAAATTAAACGATGAATCAATGTCTTGAGGAACAGTCATCGTCACTGATTCCTTCTACAAGCCGGTATATTTCACTCCCTAATTCACATTGTATAGCTTAATTCTAAAGCAATATCTTCAGAATCATGAGTGACATCGTCTCTTTACCCTCTAATGCCTCGTCTTGACTACAACCGTCAATTGCGTCTTGTACGATATTTGTACGTTGGTAACTGGACATAGATCGGTGCTTGTTCAGTGGTTCGGATTTTAAACCTTTCAATAATATACTTGGAACAGCATTCTTTCTCAGTTTGCGTGTAAATAATTCTCCTGTCATTAGCCAGAAGTGGATCTAGACGGTAAAAACTCAGGGGGAGAGGGAAGGAGTCAGAACCCAGACTATGATATGTATATCATGTTTCCTAAAAACTTTCAAAAATATCTAAATAATAGCTTAAATCAATTTTGTCACTCAAAAACTGGGGGCCTAGGCCCCCGGCCCCAGTCTAGATCCGCCACTGGCATTAACTTTTCTTTTAGTAAACTTGACTTCTCGAAGGCAGGCTCTTCAAGATGTTTGGAATACTAGTGATTTTATTTGGTACATTTTTTCCCACTGATTTTCTTGAGCCATAATTTATATCGATCTGGTGATTTCTCACGACTTAGAAACGTAAGAAAAGATACTTTACGTCCTCAGCTTCAATTGCACAAGAATTACAACCGAAAACACAGCAGGTGTTAGGCATTTCTATTTCACTTCACAGACACAGCACGTGCTGTACTAACACGTGTTTTCTACTTCACACTAGTGTTCTTTTCAGCAAAAAAATCCGGGGGGGGGGGGGGAGGGACACTTAGTATTCGGAGAGGCACATTATTTTTACACAGTACTATTATATTTATTACATTATAGACGTATTATTTTGGTCTCCTCCGGGGGAATCTCTCAGAGCTCCGGGAGACAGTGCCACCATAAAAACATGTCTGGAAGAAACACTGTTTCGCACAACAAACGTAATTACTGCTCTCTCTCTCTCTCTACTTTTTTTCTTATACTAATGTTATAGGAAAAACAGCTTACAAAAACTTCCATCAAGAATTCAACACAGAGCAACTAACAAATCCAAAACAATTTATTAAATCCAATGCACTATTAAAGGTTTATCAGCTGCGTACAAGGGAGTGGTTGCTGACTCACATTGAGTTTCTCGCGTATCCCACCAATGACGTCAGCATTTACGATTCATCAGAAACAAATGTCTGTGGAAGCTGAACGAGACGGCCTATCAAGATATAAAAAATACGGGTCTCTTAGTTTTTGTTACTCTTTCTATTGCACCAAACTTGTTTTTAACTCGAACTGCTCCTTTAACCTTCCTGACCTACGGAAATTCCTCACGAATGTCTTAATTCTCTTTAGAGTCGAAAAGCATCTCTGAGGCTCTGCTGTGGACATTGGTATGGTTACTATTATTTGCAAAAGGGTTGCTATTTCGCTAAAATTCTCCTAAGTTGTTTTTAAAGATAAGCTGACAGAACCTAAAGCTCAGTGTGAAGTCGCTGCTTACCTATTGGGTAGCTTTCAACCGCAGTGTCGGAATATGTTCCGGAAATTTCTTCAAAAAATCACTAAAATTTGCAGAATCCAGAAGTTTGGCGGCATCCAAATGGCTTGTTGTCTCAGATCGATTTCGCGCATCCGCAGAAATGCGATCACATACTTCTTTGGCATTTGGTACTCTGCAAGATATAATCCACCCAAATTTGTTTTCACCAACTGTTGGAAGAAACATATCACTTGCCCTAATATTGTCTGTGTCATTCCGAATTTTCTCAATGGCTTCAATGAAATATTTAAGTGCTGTTTGTACTTTAATGGTAGGCCTGTAGTGAATTTGATTATAAAAATATTCACATGCGGCATTATTTTGTGAAAGAATTCTAACCAAAACATGAATTCACTGTGTTGGATTTCTCTAGTTCTGAAAAGAACTCTTTCGAACCATTTTAATTTTCATAGACGGATTTGACGATTCTTGACTTGAAATCCCATCGAGTAGCTGACTCACTTGGAATACGTCGTACAGCAGGGGTGTAGCCAGCAGGTTTGTGTAGGGGGCCCCGTCGTTTTTGAGGGGTGCCAGCTATAATGTACAATGCCAAAAATGTGTTGCTACTAGTGTTTTTGAGGCCTGAAAGAAAGGAAAATTTTGATTTCCTTCTGGAAAACTAAAAACACTATTTTAGCTTCTTCTTCTTCTTCTTCTTCTTATTATTATTATTATTATTATCCATAAATTATATTCAAGATAGTTTTTATTATGCTTATTCAAGAACTACTGCCCGGGACCAAACGCTATACTTTTGTACATAACTATAAAGGTAACCAAGAAAGTTCTGTCCCTTTTCGTGGAGGTCTGTGTTCAATTGGACCTCACACCGTGAGTTGAATGCGAGTGGAGATAAGGCGAACGTCAGTTGTTGGTGTGGGTATATCCAACATACTACCTAAGTCCCACGTGGCTAGGATCACTCAGGACACCATTTTCCGCCTTGGATGGGAAACAATATTGCAACCACTATATTCCCCGGGTATTGCACCGTCCGATTATCACCTGTTCCATTCCTTGGACAATCACCTTAGAGGACGCCAGTTCAAATCCTTAGTAAACGTCCAAAATGCACCTGATACTTTCTTCGTTTCACGGCCCACCAAGTTCTACTGCGATGGATTCCATGGCCTTCCAGAACATTTTCAGAAAGTCGTCGATGCTGATGGAGACTATTTTTGATCTTCCAGGTTAGGTGACATATCGATGTTCGAAGGTGGTGGGTGAAAAAGCAACAAAACTTTTCTTTGTTACCTTTATATTTTATATTTAAGACCTTGTATACAGAACTTATGTACACAAGATTGATTTTCTTTGAAATTTCACTTAATTTCTTTACGGTTTCCTGACAAAAATATTTATTTATTATTCGTGACTAAAAAAACATAATTATTTTATTACACTGAGTAGAAATAAAAGAGAGAACAAATGAAATCCAAATTGAATAAAAGCATTGTTTCTCACCAAATTTTCCATCCTCTCTGTCTTTTAAAACACTTGTTAAAGCATATAAAAATATACTGTACTTACAAATCAGTTTCGTACCTTTGTTTTATGGCTGTATTTGTAGTACCTTGTTAAAACGTTTGTCTTCAAACTGTCAAATATAAATCGCAGTAAATTGTGTAATCTGCTGTCACAAAAAGTATCCTATTTTTCGATCGGTATAAGGAAGAGATACTATACTATTTTTCGATCGGTATAGAAAAACAATATTTCTCCATACTATTTTACCATAAATCATTAATTGTCAATAAACTTTGTTACTTTTAAATGAATGAAGCGAGATAATTTTTCTATGATGTTATAAAAGCTGGTCATTTGGGGGGGGGGGAGCAGGAAACCATTTGGAGAGCCTGGCCCCAATGGCTTCCCCCTTGGCTACACCCCTGTCGTACAGCCACTTTTCCAAAACAGATACACGCTGTGGGGAGCAGGAAGAAAAAATATGGAAAATTCTGAAAGACTACAGGACTTACAGGGAAAAAAAACCCTTGTCGATTGATTTTGAGATGCAGTTCTTTCCATTATTAAATTTAGTTGGTTAACAATGTGCCAAAGGAAAGTATTCTTTAATTTTAGATTGTACGCCATTAATTGATCCCTTATTACCGATGCCCATAAACGCATGTGCTATAATTTTGCTACGATCAGTGATGCTAGGTCAAGATAAAATTTCCCTCAGGAATACTCAAAAATTCCCTTTGAAGATAGAATTTCCCTCGGGAATGTTCAAAAATTCCCTTTTTAAGATAAAATTTCCCTCATTTTAGTTTACCATAATATATATAATATTTTAAAGAGCGCATTATTGCGTATCTGTGGTTTCTTATACTGTGCTTATATCTCCACAACATATTTTTGTACTTTCGATCTGTTATTACTTCAATGTTATCTTGTATAATGACATCCCCAAGCCAGACCGCCGAAGGCTTGTGGGAAAATAAAGTGTGTGGGATTCTGGAAAGAATGCCAACGTGTTCGTCATACTGCCGAAGTGCTTAGTAACATAACATTGGTTGAAAGGGTAAATTTCCCTACATTTTATCTCATATTCGTAAAATCTCCCGTTTTCTCTCCATAAAAATTTCTTTGCTAAATCTCCGTACGCCGTGGGAAATTTCCCTCAATCTAGCATCACTGGCTACTATCTGAATCTATGTCAAAAATGTTCAATTCATTTAATATACACTCCCGACAATACTGGGCTCCAGGACCTTTAGGATTAAAGAAAAAAATAAAAAAAAGGAGAAAAGAGAGAACCGAGCGGCGAGCGCCGCCAGTAAGCAGAAGAAGAAAGCGAGAAAGAGGAATACTTGGAGCTTGCGCAGAATATCTTCGGGCTCAACCTAACTCAGCAGGAAAGTGGACAAGGCATATTGAGATCTTTGCTCCATGCTAGAGATATATTTGTTGGTTAGGTTTGTATAGTTCAAGCAGGCTCCATTCAGTACAGCCCGCTCGATTCGTTAGTACAACTTTCACACTGTTGAAGGCGTTGGTAATCGAGCTCCACGCTCGAAAAAGAAGATCGTCATGGGAAAGTTCTGTATTTTGTTAATTAACGAACAGCTTAAACAAATGAACAGATGAAATTTTTTTGGAACTAAAATTAGTCTAACACAAATACACAAACATAGGAAACGTGCTGTAGCCCGGTAGCCCTACGTCTGAAATCGCTACTGGTGTGCCGCCTATCATCACAGTTCTATGACTCGTCATTTTGCCACAATTCCAGGAGGACGTTCATTTCTTCACACTTTGGGATGCCCGTAACTCTGGAAAGATGCGGTATTCGACTTTGTGTTACATAAATAATTTTCCTTGTTTTCACGTCTAGTTTCATCTCCCAGGTGTTGTAAACAACGAGCTGTTACAGCGTGTATAATTTGTTTAATCATGCTGACTGCAAAATATATTTTAATTAAGCTGACTGTAAGAAATATTGGGCCTTATGCAGAGTCGTTCTGACGCGTAATTAGTGCCGTACTAAAGAGTTCGACTAACATACGTTTCCTGCAGTAATCAGACTTTTAGTATTACGCTAATCATACATAAAAAGCACTCTACATAAGGCCCATTTCGTTTAATCAGGCTGAAAACAACATATACTTTGTTTAATCAGATTGATTGTAATACATTTTGTCTAATCAAACTGGCTGCGAGATATATTCCGCTGACGCGTGATTAGCGTCATACTAAAGGCCCGACTTCTGCAGGAAACACACATTGGTCGAACTCTTTAGTATGGCTCTAATCACACGTCAGAACGACTCTGCATAAAGTCCATTTTGTTAGTGAAAGTGACAGCAGTATATATTTTGTGTAATCATACTGACTGAAATATAAATATATTGTTCAATCAAAATGGCTGCAAAATATATTTTTTTATTTAAATTTGTTGCAATTTATATTTTGGTTAATCAAACTGACTGGAATATATAATGGGCCTATGCAGAGTCGAGGGTTCAGACGCGTGATTAGTGTCATTCTAAAGACTTCTACTGACCTATGTTTCTTGCAGTAGTTAGGCCTTTAGGATGATCCTAATCATACGTCAAAACGACTCTGTAAGGCGGAATATGTTTAATCAAACTGACTGTAATTTATATTCTATTTAAACCAACTGACTGAAATGTATCTGTTATTGAAACAAAAGGAGTTCACTTCAACATTTGTGTGCACCTCACCATGCTTTCGGAGCCCTACATCTTTCTTTAAATATACCCGCTGTCTCTCCTATATGCTTCCCACTACGAAAATGGTTACTCAGTAACGAAACAAATCCCCTCGTCCAAATATAACCATAAAAAGCTACTATTAATCTAATAAGAATTTTATGAAATTAATAGGCGGTTTTATGAAAAAATACAGTGTGCAATGTAGTGGCTCTCATTGTTTAACTATACGGAAGGAATTATTTGTTCACAATCGTTTCATAGTGGGTACAGTAAGGGTATTATATGAATTAAGAGGAAGGCAAGCATTTGCTTTGGCCATTTCATTCAATGAATCATTCAATGAACCGACTCGTAACCATGACTGAAAAGAACGTGTCCTGCGAGCCTCGAACTTGCCTTCACTCGCTAACGCTTGCTTGGCAATAATATGTGAATTAAATATTAAACTTTGGTATAGAAAGGAACCTACCTAGTTACTAACTTTTAATATATATATATATATATATATATATATATATATATATATATATATATATATATATATATGAACTAACAGGCAAGTTCTCAAAGATCCGATCAAATCACTGCATCGAAGAATAAAAAAAAAAATGGCCAAAGTAAAGACTTACCAAGAGGAATTTGTGAAACCTTTTGTAAATGTGAAGAAAGAAATTTTTTATCTGTATTTCACATTTGGACAGCTGTCAAAAATGCAATATGTATGGTAATTGGTATATTACAGTCTCTCAAGTCCAAGGAAATATGGTAGCTTTGAAAAGATTTTGTTTAGAATCAAAACTAGAAAATTAGGACTATCTACCTACGAATTAACATTTGCAGCCAGCTGTAGCTGTAACTATACAGAAACGAATAATCTAGATATTCATTATTCTATGCTAGAGCTTAATATTTTAATTCATACGCCATTAAAATTTGACATTTACGTGCAAATAGCTCCATTACCGATAATATAATTATTTCAATTAAGCTACATAAACCATGTAATATTTAAACACAAATGAATTTATGCATTATTAAGGAAACTCTTTGGTTGCTTTCCCTATACTATTTTAAATTCCATTGTATACTCAAAGAACACAACGTAAATACGTTTTTTATTTGCGTAACATTTTTATATTCCACTTGTAAAATCACTAATTTGTATATTTATCAAGTAAGCTATTATTAGATCAGCCCACAAATATATTCACCTCAACAAAAATATTAAAAATATGTCTTTTAAAATTTAATTAAGTCACTTTGATATTATTGTTGTTCCTACTACGAAGAACTCTCATCTTAAGTACGCAAGTGTGCTAACGTAGTGTACATCTTCGTTGACTTGTGAACTTGGACCTTTTGACGCACACTAGGTGACGTCAGTTCCGCAAATAAGCGAACTTCGAATGCACACTTGTATCTTTTGGACACGGCCAAAGTTATGAAATGACATTTCCACAAAATATAATTTAGAATGCCCAACCGTGATAACGAAGAAGCTGAAAGAGACAGAGAAACGAAACTTTGCACGAAGCAACTACTGAAATGACATCTGCCTGTGTATTGACGAACATCACCGGATGAATAGTGTTGCCAACCTAAGAGAAAAAAAATTATAAATAAAATTAAATAAATTGGATATTATCATCGGAAGCAGCGATAAAAATAAAGACAAAAGAGATAGTAAACGCAGATCAGTGTTGCAAATTTTTCGAGAAATAACGTGATACATGTGTTAAATGCAAACAGCATGGTGCACACAGTTAGTGAGATACTAACGTTTTGTACATCTGACATTAAATATTGACAAAAACTGTTCATGACGACTCCAAGTCTAGAAGGGTTATCATCAACAGGAGAGAAAAGTTGAGTTTAGAAAAGATGCAATAACTCGGAAAAATCACTAATGCAGTATGGTTTAAAACCTATTACACAAGGCGGTAGAGCATGAGAAGTAGTACCATGGTTATGTGAGATCGATAAGTAATGTGGTGACCGAAATATTCTTCATCTTGTTAAAGCTGAGAAATAAGGTTTGCAAAAGATGGTAACGCTGCACAGTGTATTAGAATCCTAACAACCTGGTCAAAATATGAATTGCAATTTGAATGGGTTTATGTATTTGTGGGTTTTTGAGGTCGCTGATAGCGATGATGATGTCAAAAGTTTAGAACAGCTTATCCAATTTGGCGGACAAAATATGTTCGGAATGCTCCAAATAGGCTGAAAATTGAGTTTGTTATATTTGTGAGGTCTCTAATAATATTTTTGATGTCACAATTGTAAAATTTAATATGCCGGAACCAATATGGTGGGTAAAATGTATGTAAACGGTCATTGGGAGAGTTTTGCAACAAATTTGCCTTCCATATTGTATCCACTAAGAATGGTGATTTTTGTCAAAGCAAAAGCCACACTTGTAGAATCTGTTAGTTTTAATGATTTCTGAGAAGTTAACGTGGGATAAGAAGTGTTGTACTGTTAGGTTGATGATTTCCCTGTAAGGTGGATGACCTGTATCGCGTGATTTTTATTCTTTCGTAACAATTTACTCGATGAACATTCTTTCATTGTGATTATATTAATTATTTATTCTTTTGTTTTCATTAAAGAATACTCAGCTTACGTATTAAATCGTACCTTTTATTCTTTCGCAATTTACTCGTTGTTAAATTTGATTGTGACGTAATAATTTTTAATGGATCGCTTCAGTAGGGAGTTCAGCTTATTTAATAGTTCGTATCTTTTATTCTTTTTCTTCTATATGAAGCTCATTAGAACAGCTATGCCGTCATCATACTAAAATTTTATTAAAAAGTTAATTGTTAAAACTTGATCCCTATGGTCCCTGTAGCCGTGGTAAAGAATGGTGCCCCAGACCCCCAGAAGCTTATGAGAGTTCATATACATATCATTCTCCTTGCTAAAATGGGTCTCAATAAACAATTAATAGTCATATTAAATCTTTTGGTCCCTATGACCCCAGTAGTCCCTGTTTTCCTGTAAAGAATGGCCCCTGAAGAACCTGACCCTGTAGAAAAACTTTTATTTTCACGTAATAATATTTAATGGATCGTATCTTTTTATTTTTTCGTTTTCATTAAAGAACTCGTTGAACAATCTTTGATTATGATCGAATAAAAAGATGGGAGGGAATGAACTTTATTCATGCGGGACATTTTTAGGCATCGTATGCCAGAGATGTTCATCCTCGCGGGGGTGGCCCTCTCGAGGGCATCCTCACCCTCAAGTTCCCTCGCCCACAGTGACGCGAGGGCGAGGACAAGTTTTGGCCGCGAGGGCGAGGGTGCGCGAGGGCGAGGACAAACTTCGATAGCGAGGATGAGGGTGCGCGAGGGCGAGGACAAGTTTTGGCCGCGAGGGAGACGGTGCGCGAGGGTGAGGACAAGCTTCGATGGCGAGGGTGAGGGTGCGCGAGGGCGAGGAAAAGCTTCGACGAAAAGGGTGAGGGTGCGCGAGGGCGAGGACAAGTTTCGGCAGCGAGGGCGAGGGTGCGCGAGGGCGATGACAAGCTTCGGTGGCGAGGGTGAGGGTGCGCGAGGGCGAGGAAAAGCTGCGACGAAAAGGGCGAGGGTGCGCGAGGGCGAGGAAAAGTTTCGGCAGCGAGGGTGAGGATGTGCGAGGGCGAGGACAAGCTTCGATGGCGGGGGTGAGGGTACGCGAGGGCGAGGAAAACCTTTGACGAAGAGGGCGAGGGTGAACGAGGGTGAGGGCCAAGTGTTACTGCGGGAGCGAGGGTGCACGATGGCTAGAGACAACTTCCTTCAGGAGAACGAGGGCACGCGAGGGAGGAGGACAAGCTTCCTTAAAAGCAACTTTTTTGGAGTTTGCTGTTTGACCTCTTTTGGAGAGAGGCAAAATTTAAATATCATCTGCCATGTCTCCTAGATGAAAAGTTGGTGTCATAGCAAGGTTATACATTAATCGTATTTTTCCCTTCAATTAATTGCAGCAGTGAATTTCTCGTGTGTACGTACATAATTATTAAAAATAATAATGCAAATAAGAATAATATTTGATTTTTCCCATGAAAGTTTCCGGGTAGAAATAGCGCTACATTAAGAAGTAAGTGTGCCTCATTGTTGCCCTCCCTGTGCTGGAGACGTTTTAGATAAGAAGTGTCTACTACACTGTCATGTTTAAACAGTGTTGGTAGACAGACAGACAGTCACTCACGTCATTCAGCAGTAAATGACAAGAGCGCTGATATCTGAACAAACACAATCAATGAGAGAACCATCAGAATGCAGTAGATCAGATGGAAAAAGACTTGACGGAATGACTTTGGTTCATAGATGGCCATTTTGCTCTGGACTCTCTCGGACTCGGGCTAATTTCTTTCAACTAAGCTCTCGCTCATTTATTCCTTTGGGAATCGTGCTCGGGCTCATTTCCCTCTGTTAGACTCGCGCTGACTTATTTCATTGGCGCTCGGGGTAGCGCTTAATTATTGAACCCGAGAACGGTTGAGCGCGAAAGCCGAGTTAGCGAGCGTTGGGCTCGTGAGTTTGGATGCCCATGAAATGGGCTGATTAATAGCATACATCCTCCTCCAATGTCCATCACTGATGAAGTTGTTACAATTAATCGGAATTTTTAACTTTTCATAGTTTTGTGACAGCCCAAACTATTATCTGAATCGATATTTGTTAAAATAATGTCAGTCACTATTGTATCGATTTTCATTGTTTCTGCTTTTATAATCTACGTGGTTAGAGCTATCATTTAGTTACAAAATAAATAATATGATTTTTTTTGTCCTTAAATAGAAATATCTGACACGTTAATACTGAAATTTTGTTAAAAGAGCTGCTTTAACAAAATAAATTTAATAAGTTCCACAAGACATAAGTTGTTTATGCAGCCGAAATTTGCAACTGTTGACTGATTGCCGTTTAGCGTCCTCTTTCGTCGGCGAGGCTATATGAGAAGTGGACCTATAGGTTTAACGCGGAATTCGATCCACTGTCGTTCAATGTTCTCCCACTCGGAATTGTCCCCAGGACCACATGCACCAAAGGTTCGCGTGCAAGCCAGTGAGATAGGGTTTGTATGTTGTGTTGTTCAATGATTTTTATTAGGAATAAAATACGTTACAGGATGATATACTGATTGTAAATATTATAGTGGAAGTATTGAACGATTGTGTGGTAAAAGGAGAAATATAAATTTGGACAAATTAAAAGAAAGGCCTGAAAGAAACTGTAGGATATATGAAACATTTAAAACTTAGGAAAAGCCACTTCAGCAAAACGAGCAGGATTTTGTTGTGGGTAAACAGTTTAATCATATTATTATTAATTTTGCACAAATATGCCACACAGCATGGGCGGCGATTAGGGGCGCAAAGGGGGACAGTAACCCCCTACTCTTTTGAAATGACCCATTAATGTCGCTATATAGTTTCATTTGGAAATATAAAGTTTTTGTATGTATTAAGGTTCATAGAATGAAAATGGTGCCATAAAATATTTGCCGTTCCGTGAGTACGTATTAGTTGTCTTCCCGTGCAGTTAAGAAAGCTACAGGAGTTGCGTTTTAATTGCCACGAAAAATGGCTCAAAAATTAACCTATCCGAGTGTACTTTCATATTCATTTCTTTTTACAAGGGCTCGATATGTTAGTCAGCCGCTTTGGAACTAATTGAGATAACATTTCGCAGAAAAAGAAGTCCTTCATAAGCAGTGTTTCTTTCAGAAACAATGTTCTGGGGGGGGGCACACTTAGTATCACAGGGCGGCACTACAGGTACTATTCTATTCAATATTATATTATAGACGTATTATTTTGGTCTCCTTCGGGGGGAGGCTCTCAGAGCTTTGGGGGGCAGTACCCCCCCAAAAAAACATGTCTGGAAGAAACACTCTTCACAACTTATTCTGTAATTGCACAAAAATCGACAGTTCCTGAAATGTCTTTTCTTCTTTCTAATAGTAAGGAATATTTGATTTGATTTTTTAAAATATCCCTTCAGCAGTGAGACTATATGAGACGTGAACCTACCGATTAACGTAGAATACGAACCACATAAGCTCCCGCCAGGAATCGAACCCTGGTCTCCCACGTCAAAGTTGCGGCATTGTTTTGTAGTGTAATATACGAGTTCAGGGGTGAACATATACAATTTTGTATATACAATTAAATTTAGTGAATTCAACATAATTCTAGGTTTTAGGATTATTTGGGATAACTGGAGTGTGGAGTGATTTTAAGTATTGTTGAAATGATATGAAATGAAATCTTTAAGTTTAACATCCCATGGTTATGCCGGTTAGGCTAAAGGAGACGGTGGTAATAAGAAATGAGTGAAATGGTGGAATGAATAAAGTGGGAGGAAACGGGAGAACCCCGAGAAAACCTACGAGCACGGCGTTTGTCCACCACAAAGTCCACACGGCGCGAGCTGGGATCGAACCAGGGAGCCCAAGCACCGGAGGTGAATTACTGAGCCACCGCGCCCCCTTAAATATTGTTGAGTTTATATATATTTCAAGAAAGTGAAAACTGCACCTAATGGCAATAAACATGTTTCGGGAAGCTGCAAAAGTATTTCTTTAAATGTCGCAGCATATGCTTGTACCGTAGTATTTACTGTCTTTCTAAGAGTAATAACATATAATAGCATGCATGGAAATAAAAAAATATAAATTGTTCATTAATTCCCCGTTTCAATATAACTTTTGCAAAACAAGCCTCATTTTTCATTACTATTCGATTAATATTATTCTTTCTGTTTATTTGTTTTGCAAATTTGTTATTAAATAGATCCCTAATCTGATCATACAAATTTCCAGACAGAATTATAAGATATTCATGAGCAAGGAATCAAACCTCTTCTTACACCTTCGTTGTTTAAGAGTACAAAGCGCTAGTATCTACCTCGCGTTGCTCTTGTAAATTTACTTAATAAAATATGAAACACGATATATGGTATTTGAACTGGAAAAGACAGTATCCTAATAGTTATACAACATTTCGTCAAGAAAAATGTTAGAAGCAACCAGGAAAACTAACGTTGATTTACAAATATTGAGATCATGTCTTGCCCCCCTACTTGTAACGTCCAACCGCCGGCACTGCATCATAGCCCAAATACTGAACATATTTACCTCTTCTGGGATGCTTGTCTATCAGCAGACAATTATCCTGGACATAACAGACATCAAACATTACGCATAAATATCTCTTGTTTTTAACTTTTTTCTTTTTTTTTTCTTTTTCTTTTTTTTTAGAAGACAGCTTTATATCATGAGATCGAACCTTTGGAGTTATAATTAGAAATTTAAGGAGACTTTACAGGTATTCAACCTTCATGAAATTACAGAACTTATAATCACAACTGCTAAACGTTTCTCCAAGGTGTTAAACGTTTGGTAAAGGAAGTAACAGTTACTCTGCCGCCACTCATCAAACCTTGATTTCACCCTCACCCTCATGAGAGCCGCCCTTGTGTGGCTGAATACTTATGCTTACATCATAGTTCAAGGAACATTTTGAAGTAAAGGCATGGGATACTGTTGATAAATGATGTAAACGTCACTATCGACCGAGATCTCCATTGTAACAGTTGTTCCATTTTAGGTGTTCCACAGTAAGTTATACGATGATATGTTTAGTTTCCTTTCTTTAGGACGTATGTTAAGCAAGGGCGGATCCAGGACGGACTTCTGGTGGGGGTGGTGGGTCGTAATACTGCTACTTAGAGCTACTTTTAAGAGCTCCAAACTCTGGGATGCGTTTTATTTGTATATATAAAATAAAGAAGTTTCCTTTTCTGGGGGAAGCGATCGCCCCGATCGCCCCCCCTGGATCCGCCACTGATATAAGGAAATAATTCAACAAATAGGTTGAATAATTGATGCTCTGATCCTCACGAAGGAGGCCCTCTCGAGGCCTCCTCACCCTCAATTACCCTCGCCCTCAATGATATGAGGGCGAGGATGCGCGAGGGCGAGGAAAAGTTTTGAGCACGAAGGCGAGGGCGAGCGAGGATAATGGACAACTCCTATCGCGAGGGCGAGGGTGCGCGAGGGTGAGGACAAGCTTCGATGGCGAGGGTGAGGGTGCGCGAGGACGAGGAAAAGCTTCGACGGCGAGGGCGAGGGTGCGCGAGGGCGAGGACAAGTTTCGGCAGCGAGGGCGAGGGTGCGCGAGGACGAGGACAAGCTTCGATGGCGAGGGTGAGGGTGCGCGAGGGCGAGGACAAGCTTCGATGGCGAGGGTGAGGGTGCGCGAGGGCGAGGACAAGTTTTGGCTGCGAGGGCGAGGGTGTGCGAGGGCGAGGACAAGTTTCGACAGCGAGGGTGAGGGCGCGCGAGGACGATGGACAATTCCATTCTCGAGAGCGAGGGTGAACGAGGGCGAGGGCCAACTGCTACTGCGAGGGCGAGGATGAGTGAGGTTGAAGTAAAATGAACATCTATGTCGTATGCATAACCGTTGCATATCTACTCGTTGTTAAGAACATGTAGAAGCTTGTATTTGTAGCAGAAAGCGAAGCAGTTTTCACATAGGTCCTTCTTGGCTGAAGTCAGGAGACTAACTGAAGTTTTCGCGGGCTTTTGGAACCCGGAGGGAAGTGAAAGTTGGTGGTGTAGGGTAATGACCGTATTGCTACGTGACAACCAAAAGAAAAGAAGTCTGACATCACAGAATACCGCCGATGCAATAGAAAAGAAGTTTGGCGCCGCGTAAGGTGAACACATAATTACCTTTTGGGTATGAAAATACTTTAAATACAGATTATAAGAGAAAAAATATAAAGATACATTATGCAGTCCTATGAGGAAAAGGATCATTGCAATAGTAACATTGAAGCATCATCATCTGATGCTGAAAAAGAAATATACGAATACTCGTCAGATGAAGAATTTGATATTGGCGCAATAGAATCACCAATGCTAACAGTTTCAGAAACCTCACTAGCATCTCCACTTGTATTATCAAGAATATCGAGATTTTGTTATTGTTTAGACTGTTGTAATAGTCAAAAAGTGGATCGTGAATGTATAAAGAAGGTTATTGAAAAATAGGATTTGAACGATACATTAATATGAGACGGTTGTAGAGCAGGATACTATTATGATTATGGTCATGATTGTATGAATGTGCCCCCAAAGTCATTGGAGATCCGTGTCTGCAGTATTATAGCAAGCTCTAGTGTTGAAGATGTGTTTTACCTGTATGCAAACACACACTATGAAAAATTCTATGAAAGATATGTTGAATTATTACATGATGCAGAATATCACCTGGAATTACTGAACGTTTTCTTAAGTAAAGACAGACGAAAATCGAACATTCCAGATTGAAAAAAATGTATTCGAATAGCTCTAGTATTTCATGTGTGTTATGTACTGCTGAAAATATTAATGTGAATTGTGTATTATAAACAATAAAAGTATACTTATATAATTATATTGCAATTGAATGCGTTGAATGCAAATTAAATATTCTTCATGATTCTACTCATCTTCATAATACCGGAATATTTGCAGCAAAGTACTTCTCTCTTGATAAAACTTTTAGTGTATTTTTTGAAGTCTTTGAACAAGAACATACGGAAATCTCATTTATATGCTTTATGCGTAAATCTTGTGATCTTTTAAAAAATACAGAATTTGTTGGACAAATTATACCTTTTTTGGTTTAGTGCACAAATGGATTTTCACAATGCCTAAATCAATATGTTATTGATATTCAAGATTTGAAAATGTATGATACCGTAATTATCATTCGCGAGTTTTGTGTAACCGCATGCGATGACAGTAAATTTCCATTGTTTGGTAAAAATCACCCTAGAATATAATTTATTGTCATTAGGTTTCAAAAACAAATTAATTTTACATGATTTGAAGTGGGATAGCAAAACTGGATATACTGTATCATGCATATGGAGCCCTGTATATCAGCTTTGTGGAAAGAATTCAACCTTTTATTGTAAAGGTTTAGAAACATCTCTTTGGATTAAGATAATATTTGGATTAGATAATGTTATTGATTTAGAAACAAAACATTGTTTTCACTAAATTAATTGTGTGGAAACACATTTAATGAATATTGATCTTTCCACACAAGTATTATAAAGAAATCAGGATGTGCATATCGTAATGCAAACCAGTTGAATTATTGGTGGAAATATGAAGGATCAACAGCATTAACTAATGCATTATCAAGATTATATTATTTTTTCTTAGGAACTGTAAATAAAATGCAGGAATGTTATTATAAAAAGATTTGATTTTTTAAAAAATGTAATTAAAACCATTGCACATATAATAAAAATTGTATACATATAAAATAAAAATTGTAAATATATATAATAAAAAATTAAAAATATTTGTGTTTTCTTTTTAAAATTTTGTTTACATGTTTATAAAGGATATCATCATTCTTTTTCAAATTTTTCTTGTTAAACATTTTTAAACACTTCTGCAATGATTGAGTGCGAATAATATGATGTAAAAAGAATAAAACAAAGTATCCGCACAACACAGAATCATCGTCTTGATATTGCTTATTATTTGAAAAATATATTTTAGAATTTTTTGATAAAAAGTTTTTTTTATTTCTTTCGGAATGTCGATAGCAAGACTGTCAAAGTAATATTCTTGCTTTTTCACATACATGTATATCGCAACCCAATGTGATTTACTTGTATCAGATCAATCGAAATAAACCACAAATGCAGCAGGTGGTTCTACCATTATAGGAAGTTTATCAATAGGGTAAATCCCGCTAACAATTGCACCAGTCACTTTATCAGCTAGTAACAATTCGTCCCTATACATGATGATTATTTTTCAATTGTAGTAGGTATGTAATTATCAGTATTACTCACATGTAAAACATAATCATACACTTTTACATATTCACTATACAGTAATGCCTCATGAATACTGCACCTATATTTTCCTAAACGATGTTTATTATGCGCACATTTGTGCACGTGAATAGTTAGTGCAGTATAATTTTACAGTCTATTTTCTCTAAATTTGTAACGTGTCTTTGAAGAAAACACTTTCTAGGTATTCGGTAAATGTAAATACTTGTAGCATGTGAACAATATATTTGAAGTATTTCCTTAAGATGGGAACACTCTACATCGCCTTCGTGCCAGTTAATGCCATACACACTCTCACTTAGATACTTGTTTGTACTTACGATTGACTCAGATAACTTATTTAAAGAATATGGCGTTTTGTTTGTCCAATTGAAAAAAGGGAACATCGGGATTTACAATTGCTAGCACATTTACATTAAATTCATCATCATTATCGTGGAAGGCAGAGAAGTGTACAATAACCCTCATACTCAACTGAATAAGTTAGAAGGTGTTATAAGTATAAATATTTCCATCTTTGTCTATTTGTGCTAAGGAATCAAATTGCACATACACAATACACGTAACAGGTTCAAAGTTTTCGAAAATTATACTTTTAAATTTACAGGGGAATCAAGTACTACATCTCATGTATAATCATCTAAAATTCCTGTTGTAGACAGAAAAAAGCATACAGAGCATTCCATTAGGATATTCATCAAGATTAACAGTATGTGAATAATTTTGATAATATATACCTGAAATCAGAGTATAATAACTTAGAAGGTATACGTCATTATTAAAATCAAGGTGAGGGGTTGGGAGGAAATGATTTTGAGCCAACGTGTAATTGCAGTTAACGTTAAGGTTTCGAAAATTCATAGGGATTAAGATGTGATTTCCCATTGAAGACCTGTTGGAGATAAAAACAATAACCAAGCCTTTAGGAACATTGCCCAGGAAGAGATTATCAAGGTTGGAAGACTTTACTTGTGCAGGAATTGTATAAGATCTTGTCTCTACTCTTGTGACAACTCGGCCGTTTCCGAAACCATTCGCGTATTTAATTGCATAGCTAACTCTACAGCTACATAAATACGTCGTACATGAAGAATAACTTCCTCAAGTGCAACTTTATAACTTGTATTTTCAAGAGACATTAAGCAAAAGTTACCTTAACTGCGGTGTAACTTTACACGTAAACTTACTTTATTAGGAAGCATACGATCGAAATTTACAATATCATTATGAAGACGTTGTTACATTTCAAAATATTTACTATTTTTAACCTTATTAGCACGTTTCTCAAAACCAGCATTTGTATTATCTAATTTATTAAATTGCTTTGCATTATCTTTATGACACATGGCACATGCTAAATGTGTTTGAGAAGCATTATAACAATAGTTTAATAACGTTTCAATGTATGCACGATAAGGACAAGATCCTGATGAAGAACTAATTAATTTATCATTTAACGAAATGTCAATTTGACTAATTAATGAATGTAGGAAATTATTTACTGGTGCAACAGTATCACCTTCAGTTAAATTTGTACCATCAGCTTTTGTAATTTTAGAACTTACATAAATATATAGATATGCAGGATGAATAAATTCTCCTGTTTCTCTAGGAATAACAAATTCAATAGGACCTTATGAGGTTAACGTAAAAATAGGACTATATTCAGCATTTGTAGCTGCTTCAAAAGCTGTTTGTGTCATAGATATAGAAATGAAATCAAATTCATTGGTACGACATGCAGAACTATCTGAATTTGGGAATGCTATTAAGAAAAGATATCGTTTATATGTTTACGTTTTGTTGGTGGTCCAAATTTTACAATTGCAGGAGCCTTCCTTTTGCATGACCATCTCTTACCGCTACCAATTAACAAATGTCCAACTTTATTAACGGAGTTTATCTTTATACTATCACCAGCTTCTCTTAAACGTGCGCAAACAGGTTCTTTAAATTGACGATTTTCCAATTCATAACCTGGAACTTGTATACCCGTTTGTAATGCCTGACGCCCTAGAGTTTTTACACCTTGTTTAACAAATGTTAAAGCAAAACGAAATAACCCTTTAAAGAAACTACCTATACCATGTCACCTTCGATATACGGGTCCTGAAAAATAGGTATGCCACGTCCACGGTGATAAGAAACACGCCTTAATCTCATCTTTTTTATTATTATTATAATTTAATAATAATGATTATTATTATTTAGCAGATACAGGAGAGCTTTTAAAGTATAGTGTTACGGTTAGTGTCCTAGATCTAAATTTCAAATTTTGCCCTGCGTGATCTTTTAATAGTATTTCGATTGTGTTGAAACAACATTTTGCAAGTGGCATATAATGAATATCTTCAAAGGTAATTCTTTGTACTTTTCCTTATTTAATGTTAGATATTGTTGCTATACGTAATAATGGTGCTTCTGTATAATCTAAAATTGTTATTGTATAATATCTGTATAAATAAGAATTTGATGTTGATATCGAATATCTAGGTATGGTTGTTTGAATCCGCAACGTTCTTTCACAAGATCCGATTTTTCAGAAAAACATAATTTTAAAGTTAATGTATGTGACAATGTAATTGATTCTACACGTTCATCACATTCAACATGTACAATATCTGAAAAACTAAATCTTATAAATCTTGATACTGTGTGTTATTCATCTATTAAATGATGAATGGTTGGATAATATCCAACAACTTTACTTTTCATAGGCTCTGCATTTTTAAATTTACACCATATAACTTTTTCACCTCAGTAACATTATAGCATGTTTATGGAATATGTACTTCACTTAACCCCACGTACCAATCGGATTCCGATAATCGCATATTACTTTTTAATTGATTAATAAAATGTATTGAACTATTTGTAGGATATACATTTGTACTGGCGTTTTAAACTAATGTAATGTAAAAACTGTTATAAATACTTTCAGGAATAATTTTCATTTAAATAAAAGTGTCAAGTTTGAAGTCGCAAAACGAAATGGTAATTTTAATCCGTGTTCATCTTTTAAGCTTACTTTTATCGTATCAAAATATTTCTTTTCGATTTTAACATAATGCTGTGTGCGAAACACAAAATATTTTACATGACCGTGTTATATATTATATACACTAAGTTTTCGAGCTATCGGCCATATATTTTGTAGTTGTTTTACAATATCAATGCAGACATTAATTGTATTTGGAATTATAATCTAAATTACATGGAAGTTTTCCACATGTTGATTCCAAATCAACATTTCTAACCTTTGTGTATACAACATTTTAATATCAAGTGTAATTTCATTAATAAATCAAAAAATATGCTGTAATCCCGATATAATTCCAATCATACATTGATCTTCTGAATGTTTAATAACAATTTGATTTTTATTTTGTAAATATTGTAACATGCCAATATTTTCAGGAATCAACTAAAGAATAGATTTAATAGAAGAATGATATCCTGGCCTTATTTGAACATGATCACGTTCAACCTTCTAATCGATAACAGTAGTAATTATTCATTTTCACTAACATTATAAAAGCTCCAAGGATAAATTAATTTGTGTTAATGCAACATCCCATTCCCAATCACTTAAATCAATAAGTTGTGGTAATTTAACTCGAAATGAAGCTGTAGTATTATTATCGAATAGTTTACTACTTGCATTTGAAGAAAGAGTAACGTAAAAGTCGTGTGTAAAGTTTGAATTCATCTTGCAGACTGAATAGAATCTGATCTAATCTACGAATTCATACTTGACGGATATCCCACCATTTTACATACATCCACCCATTTTAAGTTTTAATACTTTTTCAGTTAGTTAAGTTTTCTTTGAATTTATAATTACTTTTTGTAATTCTTGTGCATAAAATATTCCTTTAATTTCTTCACCATTCCAATCTTTTATGTTATAAGTGACAGGATTTGATTTGATACATTTATCTACAATAAATATTTCTCGCGACCATTTAGGTAAATATCCTTTCTCATATAAATGTTTATATTTACGAACACGGACATAATCACCAGGGCTAAATTTACAAGTTATATTCTTTTTATTCATTCTATTTCCGTATAATCTTTCCCACACTTGATTCACATTGGAATCATTTACTTGTGCAGTTGCTATTTTAATACATGAATGATGTAAATGATTATAATTATTTACAATTTGATCTAAGACTAATATATCGATAAGTATTCTTTTCAGTAAACTAACGTACAAGTTTTCTTTTAATGTTCTTATAAATCGTTCTGCTAAAGCACATTTATTTTCGAAATGAAAACTATAATGATTAATTTCATATTCTTTAAACAATTGTTTTACATGACGATTATAAAATTCACCGTCTAAATCTGTTTAAACCTTAACCAGGGGTAACTTGAATTTTTGAAATTTTTCTTATACTTTTTCCACTTCGGGTTCTTCCTTTGTTTTTAAGGGAACACAATATGCATAACGTGAGAAACTATTAATACAACATAATATATATTTTAATTATTATTATACTTTGCAATATTTTGTATATCTCCTAAATCCATTGGTTATGTTTCATTTGGTGCACTAACATAATTCTTTTTAAGTTTAAAATTTACGAGCTGATGCATGTAATGTATAAACACCTTGAGAAATTAACTATTTCTGAATTTTCTATTTAGATAACTTTGTTTTACGATGTAATGTTTGTCTACCTGATAGAAAATCAGGATTTGAATAATCATAATATATTTTTTATAATTTTGTCATTTTTACATACCATATTATTTCCTATGTTTAAATAAATTAGCTACTGCTGAAGGACTAGATGGTTTTCTTACTTTACGACTACCTTATCTTTTACTACTGTTGATTTTTGATGCGGTTGTGCTAATAGGTGCTCCAATAAATTCTTTAAGAACATTAAGATCTAATAAATTTTTAAATTCATTTATACCTATAGGATTTCTTGAATATATTTTCTTGTACGAACAACTTCATTTACTAAACCTGTAATATTTGAACCTCGTTTATTTTTTCCTTGGGTAAGTACTATACCAGACATATCTAACTGAATTTTATCAGAACCTGCCACCTGTTTTAATAATAAGTCTGTTTTCCTATGTAGTGTTTTCTGTACTGATTGTAAAATTTCTGATACAAATGGTAGAATAGAAATATTGTTATCGTGTTGGAAAGTTATTGATGATGATGATGATTTTTCTTCGTTTTCTTAATAACACGTAATGTAATATTTTATATGAATATGAAGAATACTGTAAATAACGATGCAAAGCTTGTTGATATAATTTCCACTTTTGTTTTACACTAAGATCATGACGTTTTAATATGTTATTCATTTCTTCATACCCTTTGGGGATCCTATGGTACAATTTGTACCATACGGGTGTTTCCTGGTACATTGCGTTATAACTTTCCTATTTGAGCTTTTTCGTCCAGGTTTTTTGTTTTCCAAGTCCAGAGGCATTGTAGAAGACCTTACGTATGGTTTCACACCTTCCTGCGTCGAGACATAGAAGGTGATGACGTTAAAATTCTAAATATATATATTTTCTTTTATTAAGTCTGTTGATTATTTTTTGGCGGGCTTATTTTTGCACGTAGAAGATTGAAATTTTGTACAAACACTCAGTCCAGTGATTGTTATTTACCACATTTTTTCAGATTTGTGCGTTAAAACAGGGGGGATCCAGAGGGGCAAAGGGTTGAAAAGGGATATTTTTACTTTAAAAATCCCTTTTTGGGATTTTCCCGCCTTAGATACCAGATGGAGACATGTGAATGGTGCCGCCTGAAGGACAGTTCTATTCTAAAGAGAATGATGGGGGAAACATGACCCTAGGGTAATTAGGGTTGTGTCAGGGAATTTTTATCAAAATATACTTCTGTATAGAGGAATATGGGACATTTTCGGTATTTTTTGGCGGGCTTATTTTTGCACCTAAAAGATTGAAATTGTGCACAAACATTCAGTCCACCGAGTAGTATTTAACAAATTTTCTTTAGACTTCTGCGTTAAAACAGGGAGGTCCAGAGGGGCTGAAAGTTGAAAAAGGGATATTTAGACCAAAAATCCCTTGCTTCAGGATTTTCCCGCCTTAGATACATGATGGAGAGATGTGAATGGTACCGCCTGAAAGGCAGTTCTATTCTGAAGAGAATGATGGCGGATTATAGTTCTAGGGTAAATAGAGATGTCTCAGGAAATTTTTTACCTGAGATCATGGTGTTTTGCGATAATTTGGCATTGTGGGAATTCTTGATAAAATTTCTCCTGCCCTTAGTATTCAAGATACAAACTTGAAATTTGGAACACATTCAGTATACCAATTACTATTTATTAGTTTTTTGATATCTCTACGTTCACACAGGGCTGCTCCAGAGGGGCCCAAAATGTGAAAGAAAATTCCCTCCCCGAAATTTTTCCTTTGACATCCTTTTTCCCTCTTCTGGTATATGGTATGAGCATGAAAGCAACACCATTTGAAAGCCAGCTTCATTCTGAAGAGAATGAGTTATGAACCATGATCCTAGGTAAATAGTGACGATGCAGTAGCTGCTTGACTGAAAGTGTAAAAAATACCCCAAAAGCCCGGATCCTTTAAGGGTTAATGTGAATCAATGGATTTAAGATTGGATCGAATTTCATGTACAGGATTTTCAAGAACTAAAATAATTTAACGTAATTCTAACATGGTTAACGACTAAAATGCTACTGCCTACTGGTGCAAGAAGTGGTCCCAAGATTACTGGTAAAAGGGCACCACCATTTTGTACTAAGAACTTCTTCTTATTCTTTAATGCCGTACGCTGTTGAGATAAAGCACGTAACATCCCATTATGTTTTCGTAAACGTTGCTTCTGACGAGAATTTAAAATGATATTTATTTTTATTGTCTTTTTACCTACTTGCGAAAATATTCTTATTAAATCCCCTGAAGCACTTTGTAAAATTGGTTTTCGTTTTGAACTTTTGCATTTGCACAGAGCACGGAGCGTATTGTAGTGTTGTTTTACCTTCAACATCTTGACTCTCACTAAACAAACATTTCTGTATGCATGTCTTTTACGTTAGCGTACACATGCATGATTTCATTAGGAAAAATATTTGTACGTATTGGCAATGCATCGTTTGTTTTCTGTGTTAAATCAAATAATAATTAAGTGTGTGGCTCATGTGTTACTTCTTCGAACACATTCTCGATTTCCTTACTATATTAATGCATAATTTGCCTAGCTAAATATTGTATTTATAATTTATCACGTGGATTTTTAAATACTATAATATAATGTGGATTTAAATTGATATCACATTCATGTTTTCTTTCTGGAAATATTTTTTTAATAATAAATATTACAGTCATCTTTGTGTGATGTGTATACTTTGTAAATAAATTAGAAACATCACCATTGGTTTCTGTCATTAAATCATCAAGTATAAATAATGAATTTTATTTAATTTCAAAATTGCCCATGTCGGGTATTCCCTCTACAAAACGTATTTTTGTATGTGCATCTAATTTTGATATTACTACCCCATAACACCATAGATTATTACATTTTCTTCTAAACATTTGATCACGTTCATTAAGTAATCGATTTACAAAACAAATTTTTCCAGCCCTTGACGGTCCGGCGATTAAAATAGTAGAGGGATATTGAAACTTTAACATTTTCTACTCAAATAAATGAATATAATACAGCATTTGCTTTATATATATACACACACACATCCACACATAGAGAAAGAGAAAGGAAAAAATCACAGGGTTATTAGAATATTAAACCTTGACAATTTTTAAAACTCTCGAGGTTTCACAGAAACCAATCCAATAAATAATTAACATAGACTTTCCACCAGAACGGAGAACATAAAAGAAAAATAAATTAAAAAGAAATAAGGAATAAATTAAGAAAAATAAATTAAAAATACATATTTTAAATGGGGCATAGCACGAAAGGAGACATTCATACCGCTCACATTCACTCGTTCGTGGGCCTATAACCGTAAGGTACACTTGCACGTTTTCGTATACGTTCATCGTCGGTCACGTTATGTTCGTCAACACTATACTATTTTCGTTGACCTCACGGTGAGTCTTTATCTCTGCACTGCTGAATATACGGAACCCCGTCTACGCACAATATTATTCGGATTTTCTATTACTGTGGATTCTAATTGTCCAGATACTAGTTTAGAGAAACTCTCAAAGTAAATTTTCTGAGAGGTCCTATCGTTTAATGTAATCCCCTTATTTTGAGTATATGCCAAACATCCCCTTGGGCATTAAATAGCCGCATGGGATAGTTTTCGCTCCTAAAAGTACTATGGTTGTAAACTTCCAACCTTCTGGAATTTCATCTGTGAGATCACCCAAATAGTTTCCAAGCGGTAACAAAGGTTCCTAATCTTTTTTCTCTAAGAACATGATACTGTCGGTGTCACAGTAAATTGTTCTGTCTGGTCCTACAGTTGCCAGTAGTTCGTACAGTCTAAGTCTAGCCCACCAAGTAATAAATGCGCCTAGTATCACATTGGAAAACAAATGGAAAGTTTGCAGTTTCAATGACTGTGTATGTGATAATTAAATGGTCATCATTATTTGGGACCAGACTTTGAATTTCATATCATGTCGTTGTTAAATACCTAAGAAACATTACTTCATCACTAACGATTACACTACGTGACATATCAGTGCGCTAACTCCATTTACCATATATTGAATGGAGGTATAGTGTTGCAAATTGCCTCAATCCCGAGTTTGTTCTAATGTTATCATAAATCAACTGTATGCCTTCATGAGCATCATATTCCTCGATGTATCTTTGTTTGTCTACTTCTGTTTTACAATAAGCGGAAAAACCAGAGACTTCCTGCTTCATCTGAATTCGAACAAACCATCTGAATTCCCCTCTTCAGGACCCATGAGTTCGAATTCCCATATTTCGTGTATGTCGAGTATCTTGTAACCTTTTTGAAGATCAAGGTATAACTCTGGAGTGCAAAACGTCCCTGTGAGAGCACACTCAGCGTCATTACGAGTACAATCGTTAGTGTTTTTCTCCTCCACACATGTACGACAGAGACCGAAAAGTAATCGGCCTCCCGCAACGTACGGGAGGATTTGAAAAATCGGAAATCCCACGCGCGCTTCACTCAATCCTGCTCCTAACCTCAACTTTCTCAAACTGAGCGGCTCCCGGCTGGCTCCCAGGTTTTGTTAACCTGGTTGCCAGGTGGAGCCTCGTGGTTGGTCGAGAGTAGCAGCAGGATCGATCCGAAGGCACGTGACACCCCATCAGCTTTATCTTGAGAACTAGGTACATGTGAGATGACAAAATTATCCAATAGATATACAAATTGTGCAACAGGTAATAAGTAATATACGCTGCAGATTTTTCTTTGGAAACAATATACTACTACCATATTGTCACAATAGATGTGGACCTTACGAGGATAAGCACATAATGCAGTGAATGAGGCTGCCAAAAATTCAGTGACAAAAATAGGTAAATCTGGTAAATTGGTCCACTGGAAAACAATAGTATTATTTACTGAATCTACAACCGCAATCGAGGTGGGAGTAGCACCAACGTGATAAAGCAAGTCATGGTGAAAGGTATCCCAGATAGGTTGCGGTTGAGATTTTATATGTAATAAAGCAGAACATATAAAATGTAACAATTTCTTATGGGTAATAGCAAAAGCCAATGGATATGTCATGTTAGTGAAATATGCACACCACAAAATGTATCCGGCTAAAACCTGGCGGTCACGTTTGGAGCGGTAGAGTAAAAAAGTGGGAAGTGGGCAGGGTGCGAATTACCGGGGGGGATGAGGGGGATTTTCCCCCTCAATCACATTTTGTTCCCCCCCAAAGAAGTCAGCTGAAGTATCCCCACCGGGGATGCTCGCTTTCCCCCTCAAACTATGCTTAGTATAACTCCAAATTTCACTGATTTTTGTTATTTCTTGTAAATTTAATCTTCTAGCTGTATTTCGAAATGATCGATGTAAACTGTTCAGTTTTGGTCATTTCTACTTACCACCTAATTACCCACTATTTTCAACGTTGTTTAGTAGAACTATATTATTATGACTACGATTGTTACTTGCAACTGCACCTTCCTACCCTTCAGTTCGTCATCGTTTGTGAATTTGAATGCACTAATTGCGTATAACAAAGCCACATATAGATTTATAAATGTTCTTAGCGGTTGGCCAAGAAGAAGTAAACAAATAGCTTCTTCTACCATACTTGGCGAAGTTCGGATATGTCATATTCATCCTCTATATTTGTATCGATCATCATCTTATTTTAATTTTTGTTGTAACATGTTATTTCATTTTCCAGTGTACTCTTTGTTAGCACATGGTCTTCATTCCCTAGTAGGTTGTGTGTATGCAACTCAAAAGTTGCATTTAATTTGTGATAATTAGCATAGTAATCACTGCTTTTACAGTTTACGGGAATGAACTTTTGAAACTGTACTCAAAATCTGAGATATAGGTATTCTCTCGTAAGTATATGTTAACGTACACGCTGGGGGATACGCTCCTAGTGAGCAGACGTGTTAATGAAGGTGATTTTTAGGTGAATAAGCGAATAATTCAAGATTTGATTCAGCATTTGTTAATACGACTGGTTCTCCGTGTCATTGTCCGTGTCTGTATAAGCATTTCAACTGGAGCGGGTTTTTTTAAAGTTAACCCTTCATTTCTCCATCTTTTCGCTGTACAGTTTGCTGTCCACGCAATTAATGTTGTCTGAAAAACTTCAGTGTAATGTTTTACTTTATTTGAATAACGTAGCCCATAGTGAATCAACTCATCTTCAACCTAACAGTAAAGTAATTTTTAAGTGTTGACTTTCCGTGCCCATCACGGAATAAATATTTGGAGAAAAAAGTCGTGATGAGCAGAGCTTTAGCGGGAAGTAGAAGCACAAGCTCGAAATTTGAATTGAGAGATTTTAAATATTTGACCTTTGACTTCGATTTGACCTTGATGTGAGAAATCGGGACCAGCAACAATCCATTTCTTATTTGATATGCTAATATCTAGATTTTCTTTATAAAAAAAAAAAATGTCCGGTTTAACTGATAATTTTAGTGGTTTTCACAAGACTGAACTACGTTTCTTTTCGCAACCTGTATGTATTAATGCAAAGTGGAAGCTTTCAATATGAGTGGAAAAATTAACATATGCTTGTGATCATGGCTATCGCTCGAGTCGAATTATTAACTAAATAAACCTTAGAAAGCTACGGGGACAAGAGTGAGTACAACATTAAAACACGTTCAGAAAGGTTTAGTGGGGTGTGTGTATGTCACACAATATATATGTGCATACAGTGGCGGCGATTGGACGATAAAAGTGGGGGGGCAAGATATGATCTGAATATGTGTATATCAATATTAGTGTTCCTGGTTGTTTCTAATACTTTGTTTGACGAAAGGTAGTATAACTAATAGGATACTATCTTTTTCAGTTAAAATACCGTATATCGTGTTTCATATTTAATTAAGTAAATTGACAAGAGCAACGCACATAGGTACTAACCCTTGATTCCTTGCTCATGAACATCTTAAAATTCTGTCTGGAAAATTGTGTGATCAGATTATTTACTAACATATTTGTAAAACAAATAAATAGTAAGGATATTATTAATCATACTAATGAATAATGAGGCTTGTTTTGTAGAAGTTATATTGAAACTGGGGATCAACCGCTTCCCGGATTAATCCGAGTTATTTCGTTTTTCTAAGTAGGTCAGTTCTGGTCGAATTTTCTTCCCAAATGTGACTATGTTGTACACGAAATATCTCGCAATAAATCACAAAAGACGGTCGACGAAACAAAGTGCGAGTTTACTCGTCCTGGTCCAAATTGAAGCAAATGTGAAAATCTTAATAGCTCGGGTTGCTCCGCTAGGACCTGGTTACTTCGGATAAAGTGGGCCGGGAAGTGGTTAATAAACAACTTACATTTTTAATTCCACACTTGCCATTAAATGTGTTATAAAAAAAATGAAAGACAGTAAATACTACAAGCATATGCTACGACGCAATTGTAATATTAGTTACTTTGAATTGCAATTATAACACAATTACTGTAGCTATCTTAACTCCACGGGAAGACAAATAACCAATACACAGTTACGCAAGGACAAATATTATATGGTTCCATTTTTTTTCTATGAACCAGTAATATAGCAAAAACTTTACATTTCCAAATTAAACTATATACATTAACCATTTAAAATTAAGTCTTTTTAAAGGTAAATTCAGCCCTATTTATCCTAGGATCATGGTTAGTACCTCATTCTCTTCAGAATAGAACAACTTTTCATACGGTTCCATTTACGTTTTCCTATCATGTCCCCAATGCGGGAAATTTTGAGGGAAATCTGGATTTTTCTGATTTTTTTTTTCAAACTTTGATCCCCTCTGACCCCCTTTGTTAACGCACAAATCTCAAAATCAACTGAAAAATGCGAAGGGGTATACCAAACGTGTATTAAAAGTTTCAAGCTTCTATCTTGAAAACTAAGTGCGGGAAAATGTTTACCAATGAGCTAAGAACATTCCCACAATGCCCCAGATGACCCGGATGTAATATAAAATTTTCCTGAGACATCCCTATTTATCCTATGATCATTGTTCGTACATCATTCCCTTCAGAATAGAACATACTTTCAAACGGTACCACTCACATGTCTCCACCATGTACTTGAGGTGGTAAAATCATGAAAAAATGGATCATTTGTTTGAAAAATATTCCTTCTTTGTATTTTTTTGCCACTCTGTACCCCCCCCCTGTTTTAACGCAGAGATCTGTAAAATACAAGGGGTGTACTAAATGTGTGTGCAAAATTTCAGTCTTCTAGGTGCAAAAGTAAGCCCGTCAAAAATATCTCTACAATACTCCAGATTCCCGTATAAAAAAGGATCTCAGGTAAAAATTCCCTGAGACATCCCTATTTATATTAGGATTATGGTTCGTACATCATTCATTTTAGAACAGAACACCCTTTGAAACGGTACATTCACATGTCTCCATCATGTATCTGAGGAGGGAAGATCGCTAAAAAAGGAATCTTTGTTAAAAAGATATCCTTTTTATTTTTATATTTTTTACCTTTTTGCCCCTCTGGACTCCCCTGTTTTGTCGCAGAGATCTGAAAAGAATCTGGAAAATATTAAAGACTGCACTGAATGTGTGTGCAAAATTTCAAACTTCTAGGTACAAAAGTAAGCCCTGCAAAAAAGTAATAAAAAGTCATAACAAAAAATATTTTTAGTTACGACGTCATCACACTCTACGTCTCGACGCAGAAAGGCGTGAAAGCATATGTAATGTGTTCTACAATGCCTCCAGGCTTGAGAAAAAAACAGAAGTAAAAAGCTTTTTTGGTACTTTTTAAAATCTAATAATGAAGATTAGAGCCTATCACCGAAAAATAGATGATATAATTTAAAAGAGTTAAGTGGTCACTTCAAAAAAGTGGGGGGGCAACTGCCCCCTCTTGCCCCCCCTAATCGCCGCCCATGTGTGCATAGTTATTGTCGGTAGATTTATTAAATTAATAAATCTCTTATTTATTACATATGCCACACACACACACACACATATTATATATATATGGGGGGTAAGGCATTTATTGTCTCATTTTGAAATTTGAACCTTCAGACTATGTCCTTTGGCCTAATTTTATCCCCCCCAATATAGGTTATCTAATTCGCACACTGGAAGTGGGTATGATAGCGAGGTATCGCTCATCAATGGAAAGCGTATTATCGTCAAAGTCTACCCATATGCGAAGGTATAACAGTCTCCGAGTAGGGTACAGTACCGATTTCTCCAAGTTTATGGCCCAAGTAAGACTAGAGAGAATTTCCAACGCTCGGGTTAATTGTGAGGGGTCACCTAAAAGCAGTATGTCGTCGTAATACACCAAAAATTTTACTAAATGCCCAACTTGTTGGCGGAGTTCTGTGATTACGAATCTTTGCATGATAAGAGGGCTCAATGCCCACCCCATAGGAAGTCGCACAAACCTAAATGTCTTTTCACCACACTTTATACAAAAAAAAAAAGCGACGTGTGTAAAGGCTGAGCGAAATGTGGTAGAAACCTTGAGCTAGATCGATTTTCAGCATGTATGAAGATGGAGTCGCAAGTTTAGCGATGTCTTTCACTGTAGGAAGGGTTATATTAGAAACCTGTTTGTACCAGGTGGTCCATTCAGAGCACTAATAAATTACTCGAACACTATGCCCTTTAGGAATACAGAACACCGGGAAAGTATTAACCACTAAATTGGATTTTTCAATAATTCCGGCTTTCTCCATTTGTGTAATCACTGGCATATAACGAAACTTAGTCCTCAGTATGGCACAAGTCGCTTGAAGTGGAGGGATATGCGTCACCTCAGGGACACAGCAGAATGTACATGGGGGGTTGAAAGGACACATTAGTAGGTACAATCCTGCGAGCACTAAAAATGCCATATTAGATTCACTTTCTTGTGGACACTCAGTATCAGAAACACTTTCACTGTCACTAAGGCCATCTTGATCCGAGAGCTCATCGTCTGAGTTTTCGGGAGTATCTTGTCTAGGGAGGCCACTAAATTAATCAATTAAGTCATGCCAAAAGTCCCAATCCTCTGGCAAGTAGAACCACGGCTCACGGATCGCTAGATGATTGACAGCATCAATATTGCGTTCCTGCGCAATGTATAAGAAAAGCACACGAGAATCTTCGGTGGGCCATTGATGTCTTCGGGCTGAAGGTCTAAGCCCACGACGAGATGTGCTAACGGGTCGTCCAATTGCTAGGGTTGGTAAGGCACATCATCAAGAGGGTTGACAGGATCTCCTTAGGCAGGTAGTGGCGTCCAGAAATCTACCATAGGAAGGTCATCGTTACTTCTCGGGCTTGGTTGCAGGATCAGCCTTTTTCTTCGTCGATGAGGACGTCGCCGACGAACGAAAGGGCTGAGGCGGCATGTTAATAGTAAGACCAGGAATGGTGGCGACCGTGGGGTTTGCCGCGGCCACTTGCCAGTTGTACTGGAGAGCATTAAACAATAGACGGATACGCTCCACAAGGAATACTCGAAGAGTTGATTTGCGTCGATTTTCGTCGAAGAGTTGATAAATAAATGGAAATGTAATATGAATGTGGCGTAACTCGGTGGCATCTCTTCGAGCGACGGTAGGGTCATTAAGCCGGGAGCGAAGGTACACCATAGCCGCATCGAAATCGAAGGAGGTACCATAATTCCTCAGAGGTTGATGTTGCTGATTTTGTTGTTGATTCTGGGTAAGAGACTCGATGTGACAAGTGAGGGCTTGTAATGATTGCACCAAGGCCACACTAGGATCGGGTGTTTCACTTCTTTCTCCATCCTGTATTTTTCGTTTGAGAAGAAATTGCGTTAATGTGGATTGATGGAGACGTTTAGAAGCATTAAACGGGGTAGAAACAGTCGGAGCACTAACAGTTTCCACAGATGAAGATGTGAAAGCGACGCTAACACACACAGCTGGTGCACTGGCACTAATCTTTTTCTGTTGCACTTTCGAGGTGGCGTCGACTGAAACAGCTTGCGCTAAAGATGGGCGTCCAGACAATGTCCCAAATTGGCTGGCGGGCGAGTTGAGAAACTGAGTAAAATTTTGCGCAAATTGTTATATAGGAGAAGGCACTCGAGATGCGTCGTAAGGTACGGTTATATGCACTGGACAGTCGAGAAACACGCGACGTCCACTACACGTACACTTTCGAGACGAAGTGATTACGGTTACGGTAGACAAGTTACGTTAAAGAGCTGCGGACACAGACTGGTGAGGGGCTCAACCACGATGGGTGGATTCACGAAGAAAAATCAATCGGAAATCCCACGCACGCTTCACTCAATCCTGCTCCTATTCTCAACTTGCTCGAACTGAGCGGCTCCAAGGTTTTGTTAACCTGGTTGCCAGGTGGAGCCTCGTGATTGGTCGAGAGTACCAGCAGGATCGATCCGAAGGCACGTGACACCCCATCAGCTTTATCTTGAGAACTAGGTACTCCCATGCGCAAAAAAAATTGCGCGTATACTGTAACTCACGATTTTCCGTATTTATTCCTTTTTCCTTACGTTTATGGCTAAAATTGAGTTATTAGTATGTAGAGATAATAGAGAGCAATCCATCTAAGGAGATATTTCCAAAAAATATAATAAAATAATAAAAATATAAACAAAAAAACAAAATTATGCTCGGTTTTGTGTATACTGGCAACGATGATTTCTAGGGATTTTTTCAGTAGTACAGCACGATTGCGGAGGGAATTCAGTAGGAAAGTCGAGGAGATGGATCAAGGAACTGGATACTGGACTAAAATGTTGCATTTATTGGTTAAAACCTAGTGTGTAGATTGCCTGCCAAATATAAATTAGCTTCTGTAACTAAGATGTCGTACGAAAATATAGAATTAAACAGAAAAACTCTTATGTTAAGGTTCGAAGCGATACGTACCATGGTTATGAACATTATTTCTTAAGAAAAAAGAACAAACACAACGTAGCCTCTGTGGTTAGGTGGATAGAGTGGCGGACTCGTGGATATTTTATTATTCTGACACCACATCGAATCCCATCCTATCCCATCCCATTTTTTTTAACAAAACATTATTAGAAGTGTATAACTTTTATGTTAATAGGAACCGAAACAGTGTAATAAGGAAATAACTTATTGATAGTATCCTTTAATCGACGTATTTATTCAATATTAGAATACGTGTACTATTGGAAACAGTTATTGTTTTCAGTTTATGGTCTTGTATGTTACCTGCCCGTTCTTGAACAGCAGACAACTCACTTCGGATTTGTGTGTCAAGAACAGGAAAAATAACATACGCGACCTTGACAGTCTTCCCAAATTTACCCCTTGTTATATCGACATGACGTTACATCGAATGATGCTTGTTGTCGTGAAAAAAAGGAAGAAAGAAAAAAGCTGATGTCAAATTATCGTTTGTCTGTCTGTGTGTGTGCTTGTTTTTTTTTTCTTTTTAGAGTATTGACTTTCTCCCTCTCTCTCTTTTTTTCATATCCACAATTGCAAGAAATTATGACCGACCTTTGTGGGTTTATTGGGAATAGGACGATTTATTTTGGATTGCTAACAGACGACATTTTTTTAACCATTTGCTTTAAACTTTGGCTTTGTGGCTCTTAGCACCCACGAAAGGTCATTATACACTATATAAGCAGTTCCCGTTTTCACCGGCCGCTGAAAAGATATTGGGGAAGAGAAAAGTGCTTGCTGTAAAGATAATGAATAAAAAAAACAAATTAAAACAAATAATTTATAAATCTTTATAATACACTGTAAAGTTACGAGCGATTGCGGCTAAGAATTTAACGTGAGATTAAAATTACGAGTATTATGTATTATGATTAAACAAATAATATACAATAAGTAAACTACAAGCAAATTATGTATTTAACAACCTGAGTACTTAAAAACAATTACTTTATTTTTAATTTTTATTTTTTTAAAATTATTTACTTTGATTAGATGGCCTTTTTGATTTATAGGAATGATTTTTTTAAAAATTTTATTTATAATTTGCGCTAGCGGCAACGAATGAGAGTAGGGGATAATTTATATAACACTTGCGTTTTATTATGCACTGCACAAGGAGAGTGGGGATTAAGTCAGCCGCAGTTTTTTCTTTTGGGCTTTTTTTTTTTTACAGAAATTTGGTTTTCCGTAAAAGTCAAAAACTAATTTGAGTGTTATGCTTATATTTACTAAATTCTAACGACGACAAAAACACGATTTCAAAATGCAATCATAAGTCTGTGTAAGGAATGTTTTCGTTGAACGAAGCTAAATTATACAGATGTATGTATGCGGAACACGAATATTTCCGAAAGATAGCATGAATATGAACGATAATCATACCATATTTCTACATTATATAGTAGCGTGAAAAACGGATATTAAAATTATATAACAAACAGGCATAAGCTTTTTTTCTAGCACGGCAACATATTAAACTTAACTCAATAAATTTTGGGAATTACAAATTATCACCTTACGTGTCGTTGTATTCCTATTCGTTTTCACGTTCGAGCGACGAAAGAAGAAATTGTAGTAATAGTGATAAAAATCGAATTCGAGATTTCAATGAATTCAAGTTTCACGCCCCCACATATCGAAAAAGTAACTTTGATGTCTGTCCATCTGTTCGTCTGTCCATCTGTTCGTCTGTCGAAAAAGTGTGACCACGCTTTTTCATGTATTCAAATAGAGGCCATACTGTTCGACGTATCTGGACCGAATTCTAGACATGAAGTTTTTATAACACTTTAAAAAAACTAACTAACTATATGGCCTATGGAACCCGGAGGTTCAATGCCGCGTTCACAAAAGCTCTCCACTGACTTCTATTCTTAGCTAACTGCATCCAGTTTCTACTTTGTATTCCAATCTCTGCGAGATCCATCTTAATATTGTCCTCCCATCTGCGCCTATGTGTTACTAATGGTCGTTTTCCGATTGGTCTTCCAGTCAAGACTTTGAAAGCATTTCTACTTTCTTCCATTCTAGCTACATGACCCGCCCACCTAAGCTTCCTAGACTTGACGACCCTAACAAGGTTGGGTAGATCATATAAATTGTGTAGTTCCTCGTTATGAAGTTTCCGCCATTCCCCATTCCCGTTCCTCTTGGGTCCGAATATTCGTCTCAGGATCTTGTTCTCAAATACTTTCAGTCTATGTTCTTCCCTCAGAGTAAGTGACCATGTTTCGCAGCCATAGAGAACAACAGGCATAATAATCGTTTTGTATATTTTAAGCTTGAAATTCCTCGACAGAATTCGCAACAACAAGAGATTTTGAACCGAATAGTAACACGAATTCCCTGCTTTGAGTCGACATTTAATTTCTTCGTGAATATGATTTCCCTCTCTTAATATTGATCCTAGATATTTGAAACTATCCACTTTACCAAAAGTATTATGTAATATTTTAACGCATCCATAATTTGCTGTATTCCAGTCCCGACGCACTTCCATGTATTTAGTTTTCTCTGCATTTACTTCTAAACCCATGTCCCTGCAAGAGTATAATAAGATCTCTGCATTTCTTTCTATTGTTCTCCTATCATCCCCTATTAAATTTACATCATCAGCATATGCCATAACCTGGTGAATACCGTTCAACTGTAGGCCCTGGTTGCTATCTTTGATTTTGCTTATAGCGTATTCCAGAACGAAGTTAAATAATAATGGCGACAACGCATCTCCTTGTTTCAGGCCATTTTCGACGTGAAAGCTCGTGGACAAAAATTTTCCTACCCGGACTTTAGTTTGGGATTCATTTAAACATATCTTAATTAATCTAATTTGCTTTCTCGGTATTCGAAGTTCTGTAAGAACGTTGTATAATGTTTCTCTTCCAACCGAGTCGTACGCCTTTCTAAAATCAACAAATAATTGATGTACCGGGGTATTGTATTCCCACTTTTTTCCGAGTATTTGGCGAATGGTAAATATTTGGTCGATAGTTGATCGATTTCGTCTAAATCCGCACTGATAATCTCCAATAATTTCATCTGCGTATGGGGTCAGTCTTGCTAACAGAATATTTGAAAGGATTTTATAGGATGTTGATAGAAGAGAAATGCCTCGATAATTATTACAGTTTTGTCGCCTTTCTAGTAAATTGGAACAATGATTGATTCTTTCCACTCTTGTGGCAATTCTTCCTTGTTCCATATAAGGAGAATGAGTTTGTGTATCTTGTTCCACAATTTTTCACCCCCAGCTAAAATTAACTCAGCCGAAATTTCATTTACACCGGAGATTTGTGTTCATAACACCATCGTTTCGAATTCTATATCCTCCGACACCTAAAAATAAGTGTAGTTTACTGAAGGATGAAAATTTAAAATCATGAAATTGTCTCAAAAACGACTGTAAAGATTTTGTTTGTATTTTTACAAATATAGTATGAATCATTGCTCTGAAAAAATACGTAAGGTGTAATTTCCTGTATGGGATGCATTTTTTTGAACAATTTTCTCAATCACATTTTATAAATAAATGTATCATTAATAACCTGACAATATGACAAAACTCGTTCGTCCTGAAAACATTCAGAAGAGGTAGTTTAGCCTACTCTTCGACGATTTTCCCATTAACGCCTGACCCAATTTTGTTCATATTTCATAAATAAATGTTACATAAATAACCTAACGATATGATATAATTCCATCATCCTAAAAAGCTAGAAGTGGTGTATTACTTTTCGGAGCAAGTTTTACCCTACGATTTTGTCGATAATTACTCTGGCAATTTTGTTCGTATTTCATAAATAGCATAACTCGTTTGTCCTGAAAAGATATACAAGGGATATTTTATTCTTGGGGATGACTTTTTTAAAGATTTTCTCAGAAAGTACTAAGACGCTTTTGCTCATAGTTCACATACAATTATCTGCTTAATAATTCTAATGTATGGCATAAGTTATTTCTAACAGAAATATGGCGAATGGGTACTTTACTTTTGGACGTAAGTTGCTTCGAACAAAGTTTTCTAAAATACATTATTTTATTCGCATTTCCCAAATAAATGTTTCAGTAATAGCTGCAGCCTAACACGAGTCAGTTTAAGAAATTCGAGCGAGAAAATTCAGTGCGTTTCATCCGTACCCATTCTTAAATATATTTTTAAATGTTACACCCAATCACAATTTTCCTAACAAAATCGAAACTTCTTTTTAAATGTTACTTGCTGTGGCCAAATGGTTCAAGTGCATTGGTTCTGGATTTGATTCCCGGTGAGAGCTAGTGTATTTTTATCCAACGTTAAGGAATAGGTGCAAAGAGAAAAGTGTTTAAACAAGTCTAACCAAGCTAATGAATAATACAAAGAAATAATACAATATTACGAAATTATAGAAGAAACGTTGTTAATATTAGATATTTGCGTGTAAAAGTCCAACCCATGACTGTCAACTCCAAAGGTAAGAAAGTGAAACATCCAATACCAGGTTAATCAGTAGTCTCTAGTTAACGCTATCCTACTAGGAAGTGATTGAGATACCAAAAAATATTGTAATCGCTGGGAGACATGTTAGGAGAATACATTGGGTGAGAGAGTTTAATACTGGAACTCATGAATAGTCTCTGCACCTTCGTTGAGTATTGAAGTGCGTAGGTCTATATAGGTTTGCATTGAAATGAGCATTAATACACAACATCTGTTGAACATTACGGGGGGCTTGCGGACAGGTTTGCAGTACATTTTACGGGGTTCGATATTGTAACGATCCTAGCAAACTCCTCAGCCTTTCCGCACTGTACTCTATAAGTTAAATTCGTGCTTAATTAAAACTATGTGTTTAAATTTAACACTGTTAACCGTTAATACCTGTGCACAACGGGCAACAATCCGCCAGTAATTCTTTATTTTTGCCCTTTGTTTTAGCGCCATAAATGTCTTTGTTCATAAATTTCTTTGTCTATGGTTTTGCATATACGTAGCGTGGATATTAAATTTTGACTTCTACGCCATATGCATCTAATTACAAACACACCTATAGAACGAACGCAACAAACTTGGAATATATAGTTTATGTATGGAAAATCATACACGAGGCGCTGCACGGGAGAGCAGTGTGCATACATATGGCAGTCAACTTCGTAAGAAATTTATAATAATAATAATAATAATAATAATAATAATAATAATAATAATAATAATAATAATAATAATAACAGAAAACGAAACAGTTATTTACATAATGTATTTATTTAAGCATGGAAGTGCAATAGACTTAAGTTATCTCTCTCTCTCTCTCTCATTGAAGGCAACAACCTTTAGGGTGCCAAGACGTAGAAAAGGACTTGTGGCACTCATGACTATAGAGTGGTGTGTGTTTGGCACATCGGGTTCCTTCGTTGTTAGCCCCAGCTTTCTAGACCGGATGCAGTTATTCCCGGTAGAAAATACAAGAAAATATACCTTTCTATTACTATTAAAGTAAATAATTACACTCATTCCCTCAACGTGATACTTGTTTGTTTAACTGTATACAGACAGCTGATCCATAGGAGAATCGTTGATAATAATAAATAAAATAAACTCGACAAATATTCTTGTAATTTGCTGGGCACGCCAATGTGCCTGTTATCCGGTTGTGGCACACTGGAATATAGGGTATGGCTTTCTAATTTTTCCCCAACTATTTTAACTGCTTCAATTGAAATTAATCTATAATAATAAGAGTGAATTTAGTCTTCTTACCCTTCGATTTAGAAATAAGGTCCGCTAGAATTGTATATTTAAAAAATAATAATACTCAGAATTTTATAGAGTAGTTTGTTTTATTCGAAATGACATACTTCCTGCAACTGTTTGGGTTGGAATTATTTGAGATCAAATCTTTAAGTTTTAAGACCCACGGTTATACCGACTAGGCTAAATGACACGGTGATGATGAGAAATTAATGAAATGGTGGAATGAAGAAAGTGGGAGAAAACGGGAGAACCCCGAGAAAACCCATGCACATGGTGTTTGTCCACCACAAAATTCACTTGGTGCGAGCTGGGGTCGAACCAAGGATCCCATGCACCAAAGGTGAACGCTTTATCACTGAGCCACCGCGGCCCCTCTGAAATTATTTATAGGAGAGAGTGACTACTTTATGAAAACTTGATATCGAACACATTTGTTTAAAAATACCAGCTTTTTGTGAAATATTGCTTAATATTCAGGAAAACCTAAGTCAATAAAATAATAATAATAATAACAATAATAATAATAATAATAATAATAATAATAATAATAATAATAATAATAACAATAATCTTAAATTAAAAACTCTCTGGACCTAGTGCATTGGCACAATTCCACGAATTAAAAAGAGTTTGTTTACTTCTCATGTAAGTGTAGAAGGACTTAGTCCCTGTTGCTTTCAATATACGAAGAAAGTGTCCAACTGTCAAATGATATGCTACATAAAATGCCCTATGCAACATAATGTAATATAGAGTCATCATTTCAGGTTGTCTAAAGAACACTTTCGTTTTAGCAAGAAAGGAAGAAAATAGAAAATACTCAGTTTTAACCTAGTAGAAAGTTTGCAGATTTAAGAGAAAATGTACAGAGATGTTGGATATTAAATGTAGTTCGGATTAATGAAGTAAGACACCGTAGTTCATTGTATGAAATATACTGGGAGTGACCAAGCCATTGCCTATGGAAATATCGAAAGAGATACGTTAATGGTGTTAGTTGCCAACTGTTGTAGAAATGAAAAATTTAAGGAAATCTCTAAAACTCTAAAATCACAGATCCAAATTGACTAACTGCTAAGCAAAACTGCTAAATCTGACTAAAGCAAAAAAAAAGTCTTAATGACCTGTGTTACAGTTTCAGACACATCATTCTCATATCAAAACTACGATAGAAGTAAATTATGAATACAGGTGAATTTGCAGTTCTGGAATACCAACAAATGATTTTGCTAGATGTAAATTTTGGGAAAACATTTTTATAAGGCTTTAGATTTATTTATTGGTTTGTTTGTTTATTAGCTTCTCCATGCCGTAAACGTCGCCAACACCTAGTGGCCCACTTGCTGGTAAATGGCGATCGTCAATATAGCGACGCGTCGAAGGATTGCCGCTAGCGTGCCACTAGTGGCAGTGATTCGTCGAGTCGAAGCAGATATCTAGAATCGGGGATATTGAAGTTACCACCACGTAACAGCGAGGACTTCATTTTGATCCCCGCTCCTTTGATTTGTCACGGAAAAGCGCAAAGGGACCAACAGGAACTATCGCCAGTCATGTGCATGCGGTTATTATTATATATTACTTTTCTCTAACGAATTGTTATTATAAGGACAATTCTTGAGCTCCGGGGGTCAAGAGTAACTCCTGCCTTTACATCAGGAAGTGAAAAATCTTGAGATGGGTGCGTATAATTGTATGAATTTAGTTGGCAACTGTCGCCGATCACTAGCAAGTGAATATGGGAGAACTATGGAAAAAGTAAATAGACGCTTGCCATTTTGTTATAAAATTACATGACGAGTGCATTTGATCTGATTCCAAACAGTTATCGTCAAATATACACGGTTAATGGAGCACTCTGATTAGAAATATTAAGAATACTTCAACGATTTATCACTCTACAAGCTGTGTCTTCATAATCGCCTGCGTGGCGAATTCGGAAGAACACGCAACTAATAACCCTAAGGTTGGTGGTTCACGCCCAGCTCAGGGCACTTTATTTTTAGTTTTTTTAAAAAATGTTTGTAGATTCACCTTAATGCAAAGGCGATTTAACGTATTTTAGGGGAACAATTTTGTGGTTCGTTGGCGTTCCGTCGCTTCTCTGCCAGTGGTGGTATAATTTTCAAAGCGGAAGTGGGACCAATTTTTGGCTGCGGGACCACCAATTTTTGGGACATGTCGCTAGTTGCCTATCGGTAGTCCACCGACGCTTACGGCATGGGGTTGTCCCCTCACAAGTGAGGCAGATTGTAATCGACCAAGAGTGTTTGGAAAAGATGGGAAACATCTTCCGACTTCGACTTCTGAATAATCCGTTTAGGATCAAGTCGAATCAAGGCTGAGTCACGGGAAGGTAGAACAAGTTAGGTAATCTTTCCAAGCACTACGCTGAAGAGCCTCTGTCTCATTCAAGACTTAGACTCTTCAGGAAAAGTAACAAGTTTATTACTTGTAATTTATTCTTTGAGTCAAAGTATTTTGCAATAAACCATCGTTTTGTAAGACATTTTTACGATTGTATACTATTAATTTCGAAAATTGTACACATAATATAATTTCCCATCATGGATTTGAAAAAAACAAAGTTCGAACAAAGAAAGATCTTCGATCCACATGTCTCTTTCATTATTGACCCTTAATTTATTTTAGTCCTAGGCAAAGCGAATCGACGGGATGACTCTAAGTGAAAACATTCATTTAGATTGTTAAGTAATCTGGAAATTCCTGCTGTTATTTCACGAAACACAACAAATCTTGAGAAACAAAAACAATTTTGCTTACCAGGGGAAGGGAGTAAATCATCTGCTTATGTTTGCTTAACTAGGAAGAAGGCAAGGACGCCGATCCTAGGGGGCCGGGCCCCCCAAAGTTCATGTAGGTCCCCTTTGTATTTATGAATATACAATATTTGGCATAATTTGAATGCAATTTGCCTTAAAATCCTAATATATATCGTCTGCATTTGAATGCCCTCCCTGAAAAAAATTTACAGAGAAATCGGCGCCCTTGAAGAAGGTCTAGTGAAAGGAATAAAAATGTGATAACGTAATGCTTGAACAACTCTATCTAATGGAGAAAAGTAAATTAGTATTCAACACTTCTTTCAATTTTAAGCATTTCAAAGATTCTCGTAATTTAGTAGCGTCCCGGATTTGCATTTTTGAAGTACGGGTACTCTATCTATACCTTAACGTTTCAGACCACGCACTTAAGCCGCTTTGCCACAAGAGGCACATAGGAGTTTTTCTTTCGATTTGCTTAGGAATATTGAGAATGGTATGACTTTTAAAACTATGTTTAAAAAAAGAATACATATCGACACAATAAGATGATAATCTAATACCTAGGAAATATATTGAATTGTTTTTAATTTGTTCTCACGCTACCAAAACAGTATTTATTTTTTTTATTCCAGCCTTTTAATATAAGCATTTCACACTATTGTCTGTTCTAGGACAATACAATTCTAGTTCATGTATATGCTAGCTTTGGAAATACAGTAGAATTTCGCTTATCCGACATAAACAGGCAGGCAGAACGCTGGATAATATGGATGTGTTAAGAAAAGACCTGTTAACAGTAAAACTTACGATATAATTTTACATATTACACATCTAATAATAATGTTTTATAACAAATAACTGCACTGCACTGAATCAGGGACGTATCCAGCGTGAGGGCCTGAGGGCTGTCCCCCTCCGAAACTCAAGCACTTTTTAATAAACACGCTTTTACCCTTTTGAGATTCTTTTATATCAGTTTACTAATAGTCAGTGTCCAAACTTTGGGCAATGTGCTGTTGTCTTGTTATAATTCTAAAAACATACCATAATGCCATTATACCATTTGGAATTAAAGAACAGGAATTAAATAGGATTAACATTTTGTTTCCGTTCTGTTTTTAACTTTAATATATTAGAACGATACACCCAATGTCTTCTTGCTATTTTTGTTATGTGATATACGTAGCAGACAGTTTTCTTTAGTTACATTTCTCTCGAAAATATGTTTCATTTTGTTTGTGCTATAATGCAGTTTCCAAAGTAAACCGGTTTATAAATGAAAAGTAGGAAAAAGTTTAAGAGAAATACAGAACTATTGCATTATTATTATTATTATTATTATTATTATTATTATTATTATTATTATTATTATTATTATTATTATTATTATTATTATTATTATTGATATTGATATTGATATTTTTAAAACATTAGAATTACGTGCTTACGAGGATTCGTATTGGGCCCCCTCCGAATAGAAAACCTGGATACGTGTCTGCACTGAATGATAGATGTATGAGTCAACTTGTAGACGGGCGCGCTAGGCGATATACACCAGAGCATGAAAAATAGATTAAGACCACAACTTGCAGTTCTTCTTGCCGATTGGTGCTTTCTGCAATGATATATCGGATTATACGGTATGTGTAACAAAGGATGGTCGGATAAGCGAGACCATGGCGTATTAGTGTTTCACGCACCTAAACCTGTAAAATGTTTGTATAAACGATTATCTTTCACTCCCTAGCTAAATTTGTGGGTATGATCACACACCTTGCCTCATAAAGTATAGTCTTATAAAGAAAAAAATATTTTTTTAGCTAAAAGCTAAAGGGAAGTCAACTTCAGTAATTTATTTTAGTTTCTTTTTTTTAATAATGGCAAACTAGTCCATTTCATCACGATAAATCACGTTTGATACTAAGATGTCTTTTTCTGTCCGTATATATGCTTTACATTTTGTTGGAGACAAAATTGTTATTTTCCCAAGAAAACAGGGTGAGAGAAGCTATACAACAACATGAACTGAAAACAATAGCTATTACCAATAATACTATAATCCTGGATATCAATAAGTTGTCCTTAGTATATTGCTTCGGTTCTTATTAACATGAAAATTATAATGTTTTGTAAAAAAGAATGGGATAGGATGGGATTCGATGTGGTGTCAAAGTAATAAAATAACTACGAGTCCGCCACTCTATCCACCTAACCACAGAGGCTACCTTGTGTTTTTTCTTTTTTCTTAAGAAATAATGTTCATAACCATGGTGCGTATCGCTTCGAACCTTAACATAAGAGTTTTTCTGTTTAATTCTATATTTTCGTACGACATCTTAGTTACAGAAGCTAATTTATATTTGGCAGGCAATCTACACACTAGGTTTTAACCAATAAATGCAACATTTTAGTTCAGTATCCAGTTCCTTGATCCATCTCCTCGACTTTCCTACTGAATTCCCTCCGCAATCGTGCTGTGCTACTGAAAAAATCCCTAGAAATCATCGTTGCCAGTATATACAAAACCGAGCATAATTTTGTTTTTTTGTTTATATTTTTATTATTTTATTATATTTTTGGAAATATCTCCTTAGATGGATTGCTCTCTATTATCTCCACATACTAATAACTCAATTTTAGCCATAAACGTAAGGAAAAAGGAATAAATACGGAAAATCGTGAGTTACAGTATACGCGCAATTTTTTTTGCGCGTGGGAGTACATGTGAGATGACAAAATTATCCAATAGATATACAAAATGTGCAACAGGTAATAAGTAATATGCTCTGCAGATTTTTCTTTGGAAACAATAGACTACTGCCATATTGTCACAATAGATGTGGACTTTACGATGATAAGCACATAATGCAGCTACAAATTGTCCAGTTATATGATCGTGATATTTAACTTTATGATTCTCTGGAGTATATGTGTACATTTCCGATCATAACTATTAATTTTGTAATAGAAGTTCCATTTTAACGAAGAATTTAATAGAGTTATAGTATGAAGATATCAAAAAGAAAATGTTAGGAAAAGTTTCTTCTTGTGTAGTTATATACGTTTAATTTGGCTACCGTATGCTTACAGATAATGCTTTAATATTTACATTTCAACCACCGAAGTAATAGCACACAAATGAATTTGTATGTTTCCACAGAAATTCTTTCGAATTCAGCATGTGGTCAAATTAGTGTAGAGACCGTGCAAACACGTTTCCAGTCTATTACCAAACCCTGAATAAAATGAAACCTCTATTCCTGATTTATAATAAATTTTGCAAAGACAAAACTGTTTAATACAATGAATCGTACTGGTCTACAGTTCTGTTTTCGAATTTAAAAAAAATTACTTTTTGCATACAAACATTCAACAATAGATAATTATTTTGTTAACAAATAGTTCGTTTGGTTTACGTATTACGATATACTTTATCTTTGTCTTTTAAAAATATAGTATAAAACGCTGTGCGAGGAGTGTGTTCTTTAGAAAAGGGTTACGGATAGATTTATTGTTACAGTTTCTCAAAACATCATCATATTCTAGTTTATGGGGACAAATGTTCGAGAATCATTTTTTTGTCGTAGTACGAACTTCACATACTTTATACAGTCTTACTGAAATAATAATTACCGTCTTTACTATATGATCATCTCAAATATAAACTTGAAATTTTATGACGCTAAGGAAGCTTCCAATTACTATTGCTGTCATGTAGAAGCTAAATGTGGTTTTAAATATTATTTCAATTTCCTAGTCAAAATTTTAATAAATTCTCATACTAATGTAAGTAGAAAAAATGAAAAAGAAAGTTTTAAAATGTAACAAGAGTTCCCAACTGTGAAATTAATTGAACAGTGGCCACCGGTTGGTGTTTGGTACCAAAATATCTGCTATCCTTTTAGATATTGATCAACACCAATATGATCATTCTATGACTTACGGTTTCCGAGATATGGTTCCTTAAATATCTGAAAGTCGCCCATTTTTTGGCCAATATCTCGGGAACGGTAAGAGTGATGCTTTATCGAATGCAGGGTTCAAAATTGAAAAAAAAAATCGCAAATAACAGACGGACGGACAGACACAGAGACACACAGACATAGATAATTCAGTAAAGAACTTTTTAAGTTCGTTGACTAGTCCAGCTAAATACTTTTCGCGGCTTCCTTTACACTGGAAAAATATGAGTGTAGATATCAGGTATGTATTTATTATGTAATTACTACAGTTTATTATTGGGCCAGAACTTATCATATTATTCGCCAATATTGTAGTGTACGTGTTATATTGTTGCAAATCATTTATTGATAATCCTATGCATTCAGCACGTAAACAAATTTGTGTGTCCATATGGACACGCTGGTCAGTAATGTCAATTTGATCTATTTATGAATGAAACTTACTGGAGGTTGTGCTTTATATGGCGCATTCTATGTGAAACTATCACAAAATAGTACCCTTGTACAATATGCATAATGTGTTAATTTATCGATTCATAATAGTTTTGTAGTAATTGCAACACGAAAGAACCGCTAATTTAGTTTCCCATCTTGTATATAGAGTACAGAAATACATGTGTAACCACTTGAATGCACTATATAAAGTGAAACTTGCCTCTAATTAAAATATTTTAAACTATCATCACAGAAACATGTGCCCTTCATGATCTAAAGCAATATATTATTACAATAATTAACATCACTATGTACCGCATTTTCTGTTTTGTAATTATTGTAATTAAATAAGTAACAAGATAGCACAATAATGCGTACTCATAATTATGAAAACAAGTATGTTTTTCGGGGATAGGTTCCGAAAACAGGATCCCCAGAGGTTTCTTCAATGTTCAAAATTGCTAACAATGTAGGCCTAATTTTAGGTCTTAATACACTCAAGACTTCATATGCAGACCGAGCTAGAACCCTCGCAGAAGTTCCTGGACGCACTTCATAAGTAATTTCTGAATACGTGTCTGGATGGAAAAATATCTAATGCATTACTAAAGTTTGATTTTGAATTAGTAGAGCAAATATTTTGTAGAATGTAATAAAATATTTAAGTTCCCACTGTTTTAGCTATTATCCTCTTTTATTGCTGTTTTGAAACTAAATTACATGTAACCAACAAAGTATATATATTCTGTAGCTGATTCACTTTTCATTTCTCCACCTCATTTGCCGTGCAGAGTGATGAGGATTCTGAAGATAAAGACGGTGGGAGAACAACATATAATCTCAGTGGGTATGCTCTAAAAGGAACTGGACATCTAACGATTCATTTTGATGCTTCATGTTTTCTAGTTCCGATAGTATCCGCTTTGATGGTATGAACCACCTGATACAAAAAATTGAAAAGGAGGTACGCCGGCGATGTTTGCATGAAGTCAATAACAGTTCGCACACAATATGGAGAGTGTGATGTTAGATTGTGCGTTGAATGTTCTGAGAGTTTTCACACGTTCAAATAGTGAAAAGACATTGTCAGAGACAAGTGCGTTGATATGGAATACATTGTTGTGAGCGATGCTCACAGAACAGATGGTAGGAAAGATATTTTATGTATTGTTTTCAATTTGTCATTCATTTGTACTCATACAAAAATACTTTTCTTCAAAAAATACTATATAGATGTTTTCTATTTGTGTTTGTGTGTGTGTGTGTTTGCAAACACACAAGGACATATGTGTGTTTGAATGTATAGGCACATTTTCTTATGCACATATTAAAATAAGTATCAGAATTGGGGAAGCGTAAGAGTCGAGTTGAGTCGAGATTTAAGCCTGTCTCGACTCATCTCGAGAAAATGCCTATCTCGACTCGAAAATATATTTCTGTCTCGACTCATCTCGAGCTCGAGACGAGATGTCTCGAAATTTGAGTCGTGACAAAATATACGAGTTAATATATACGCATACATCAGGCTGAACATTATGACTACCCACCTAATTGTCAATATGTTCACCTTTGTCGCGGATAAAAACGGCGAAGCGTCTTGGCACGGACGCAAATATCCTTGGTTGGTCGCTGGAGAGAATTGGTACCACATGTTCACCCATAGGTCACCTATTCAAGTAAATTCCGGGGCGAGGGGGCGATGCGCTCTGATAGCGTTCAGTCACATCCCAGATGTGTTCGATTGGGTTCAGATCCGACGAGTAGGGGGGCCAGTACATCAGTTGGAACTCACTCCTGTGTTCCTCGAACCACTCCATCATACTCCTGGCTTTGTGACATGTGCATTATCTTGTCGAAAAATGTCACTATCGTTGCTAAACATGGTTGTCATGAAGGGGTGTACTTAGTCTGCAAGGAGTGTGCGATACGTCTCGGCCGTCATGGTGCCTTGTTCGAGCTCTACTACACACATGGATACTCACGTGAATGTTCCCCAGAGCATAATTAAGCTGCCGCCAGCTTGTCTCCATCTCTCGGTAAGGGTATCAAGGAGCTGTTCCCTTGGAACACAACGGATTCGCACCCTTCCATCGTCATGATGAAAAAGGTATCGGGATTCATCAGACAATGCAACGCTCTGCCACTGCACCAAGCTGAAGTGGAAATGATCACATGTTCATTTCAGTCCTAATTGCCGATGTCGAAGTGTTAACATTCGCACATATATGGGTCGTCGGCTGCGGACGCCCATCGTTGGTAGTGTACGGTGCACTGTGTATTCAGACACACTTGTATTTTGCTCAGCATTAAAGTCTGATATTAGTTCCGCCACAGTTCACCACTTGTCCTGTTTTACAGGTCTGCCCAGCCAAAGACGTTCGACACCTGTAAATGAGGTGGGAGAGGTGCCCAACCCCTCGACGTTTGGACGTCATTTCCCCTTGGTTTCGTCACTTGTTGAAGACACTTACCACAGCACTCCTTGAGCACCCGACAAGTCCGGCAGTTTCCGAAATTCTCGTAGCGAGACTCCTGGCCATTACAACCTGTCCTCGGTCAAACTCAGATCGCGCGCCTTCTCCATTCTACACACGGACAGCACTCTCACTGATATTATATGCACCGTACGTGTGTCTGACTAGCAGGTGACGCTGCTATCGCCTATACCAGAAATGAAAACGGACATGAGTGAAATGTGTAAAATGCCTACAAACATAGACATAATTGCTAGATATTTGGAGTTGTACGATGAACTGAAAGAACAGTCGGACAGAATAAAGGTGATCTCTCAACAAGTGTGTATACTTCGGAAAAAGCTGAACTTTCCTGTCCTTTCTATGTAGCAAATTTCAGGAAAAGTTGAAAAGCTGATACATTTGTTCGTAAAAGATAGAAAAAGAAGGAATGAGGTATTTGAAAAATCTCTCACTAAGTAGATAGAGACATAGTGGTGGTCGTAAGTAGGACCTCTCAAATTTGATTTATGATCTAGTTGTGATTAGATGAGTGAGTAGGTGATGTAACGTTTATTTTCAGATTGTTAGGTAGTTGGTCTGATTCCTGAAAGGTTGAACGTTGGGAGGGTCGAAGTGGAGCCTGGAAAGGTTGAATAGCCTGTATCACGTGATTTTTATTTTTCTCGTAATTACTCGAACACTATGTGTGAATGTACTAAATATGCTTGATGAACGATCTTTGATTGTAATTATAAAAATCGCTGTTGGTAAAATCAGAATGACGTCATTTTAAAATTTAATTCAATAATATTATTTATATTAAAGAAAATGATTCCTGTAACCATGTAAAGAATGTCCCTGTAGAAACAGAATGGCCCCAAGAAGAAGAGAATGCCCCTATGGAAGAAGTTTTAATTCTTGCCTATTATTTTAATTCGATACGTCAAAATTAAGTCGTTCTTTTTTAATTAAATTCCATAATATTATTTAAAATGATATTCATTCTTAAATCTGATTGTGATCGAATAATTTTTCACAGTTCGTTTGTTAAACAAACTCGGGGGAACTTTGTTTAGATGTGCTAAAAATTGAGAGGGAATAAACTTTATTCATGCGCGACATATCTTTTTAATTCGATCATTTGCTTAGCAAATTCAGAACATTCTCTGAGTGTGAACATATTAACAACTTGTGGAAGTTCTTGGTAATGGCGCATATACAGTGCATGGTCTTCGTACGTCTTTCTTGGCTGAACTCAGAAAGGAGACTAACTGATCTTTTCGCGGGCTTTTTTGAAACCGGTTGCGAGGAAGTGAATGTTGGCGTTGTAGGGTTGTGACATTACTGGTGCGTGTTGAAACATGAACACAAATACAAAAGAAGACCGACACCGCGCTGGGTGGATATCACTGAATTCAGACGGGGTAATTAAAACAAGTATGATGCCATGGTGAGTGGACATGACACAATGCCGATTGAGAATAGAAAAGATGATTGGGGTCGCGGTGGGCGAACCTGTTGGAACATTCTACTATGCTAATTGGTAATAGAAAAGAAGTTTGGTGGTATATAACCAAATGCCGAAGGGTTAATAAAAACAAGTTTGTGCACTGTTGTAGATGGACATGACACAATACAAGAGAGAATAAAAAAGGAGATTGGGGGTGGCGGTGGGTGAACTTGTTGAAACATGCCCCTATGCAAATTGGCAATAGAAAAGAACTTTGGCTCCACGGATGGCGAACACGTGATAACCTTGCGGGTATGAAAATACTTTAAATACGGATTATAGGGGAAAACATATATAGAGAGACATCATGCAGTTCTTTGAGGAAGAGAAACATTACATTAACACTGAAGTATTATCTGATGTTGAAACAGAAAGATACGAATCATCGTCAGATGAAGAATTTGATATTGATGCAGTAGAATCACCAGTCTAACAGTTCCAGAAACCCCACCGCCATCTCCAGCTGTATTATCAAGAACATCGAGATTTTAGGGTTTAAACTGTTGTAGTAATAGTAGAAAAGTGCATCGTGAATGTATAAAGAAGGCTATTGAAAAATGGGATTTCAACGATACATTAATATGCGATGGATGTAGAGAAGGATTGTATAAATGTATGATTGTATGAATGTACCCTCATTGGAAAGCCGTGCCTGGAATATTATAGTAAGTCCTAGTGTTGAAGGAGATGTATTTTACGTGTATGCAAACCACATATTATTGGAATATTAAAAAGAGAAAAATCTATGAAACATATGCGGAGTTATTAAGTTATACAGACTATCTCCAGGAATTACAGGAGATTTTCAAGAGAAAAGAAAGACGGAAATCGGACATTCCAGATAGAACAAAAATGTATTCGAATAGTGCTAGGGTTTTATGAGTGTTATTTAGTGTTGAATAAAGGTGAAAAATAAATGTGAATTGTGTATTAAAACTGTAAAAGTATACTTATATAATAATAATCCAATTGAATGCATGGAATGCAATTTAAATCTTCTTATGTTCCAGTATTATGAAGGTGATTGTACGCATCTTCATAATACTGGAACACTTGCAGCGAGGTACTTATCTCTTGATAAAACTCTTAGTGAACTCTTTGAAGTGTTTGAACAAGAAAATAGTGAAATCTCATTTATATGCTTTATGCGTAAATCTTGAAATTTTTTCAAAAATACAGAATTTGTTCGACAAATTATACCCTTTTCCATTCAACATTTAAGTGAAATTTCACCATGCGTATATGAGTACATTATCGAAAGTCAAAATTTTAAAATGTCTAATAACGAATTTATCATTCGTGAGTTTTCTTTAACTGCATGCGATGATAAGTAAATTTCCATTGCTTGGTAAAATCACCAATAGAAGATAATTTACTATCCCTAGGCAGTGAAAAACAAATTGATTGGTTAACATTGAATTTACACGATTTGAAGTGAAATAGCAAAACTGGATATACTGTATCATGCATACGGATCCTTGTACATCAATTATGTGTAAGGAATTCATCCTTTTATTTTACTTTGGATTAAAAGAATATTTGCATTAGATAAAGTCATTGATTTAGAAACAAAACATTGTCCTTCATTAAATGATTTATTTATGAACACATTTAATGAATATTGTTCTTCCCACACAAAAATTTTAAAGAAATCAGGATGTACTCCCATGCGGAATGAAAATTGCGCGTATACTGTACCTTACGATTTTTCTCATTTATACCATTTTCCTTACGTTTATGCTTTAAATTTCAGTTATTACTATGTGGAGATAATAGTAAGCAATCCATCTAAGGAGATATTTGCAGAAAATACAATAAAATAATAAAAATATAAGCAAAAAAAATTATGCTCAGTTTTGTGTATTTTGGCAATCATGATTTCTAGGGATTTTTCAGTAGCAAAGCACGATTGCAGAGGAATATTGACAATAGGCAGTGAACGAGCTGGCGGAAGGAACTGGAAAGTGGAGTAAAATATTGAATTTAATGCTTAAACCTAGTATCTAGATGGTTTGCCAAATATAAATTAGCTTCTGTAACCAAAATGTCGTATGGAAATATAGAAACAAATAGGAAATCCGCTGTCTTGAGGTTGGAAGTGACATGCGCTATGGATATTAGCATTTATTTGTTAAGAAAAAGAGAACAAGAAAAAAGTAGTTTCCGTGGTTGGGTGGGTAGCGTGGTGGATTAGTAGTTCTTACACTATTTTGAAACGAGATCGAATCCCATCCCATCCCATTCTTTAAAAAAACATTATAATTTTAATGTTAATTAGAACCGAAGCAAAGTAATAAGGACATAATTTATTGATATTTTGCTGTAATGACGCATTAATCCAGGATTAGAGTACTATTGGTAATAGCTATTGTTTTCAGTTCATGCTGTTGTATAGCTTCTCTCATCCTGTTTTCTTGGGAAAAGAACAATTTTGTCTCCAACAGAGTGTGAAGGATATACACGGACAGAAAAATACATTCTAGTACCAAACGTGATTTATCGTGATGAAATGGACTAGTTTGCCCTCATTAAAAAAAGCTAAAGTAAATTATTGAAGTTGGCTTCTCTTTAGCTTTTAGCTAAGAAAATATTTTTTTCTTTATAAGACTATACTTTATAAGGCAAGGTTGTGATCATACCCACAAATTTAGCTAGGGAGTGAAATATAATTGTTTATACAAACATTTTACAAGTTTAGGTGAGTGAAACACCAATACACAATGGTCTCGCTTATCCGACCTTTGTTCCACATACCGTATGATTCGACATATCATTGCAAATAGCACCAATCGGCAAGAAGAACTGCAAGTTGTGGTCTTAATCTATTTTTATGCTCTGGAGTCTATCGCCTAGCATGCCCGTCTACACCTTCACTCATATGTCTATCATACAAATTGCACTCAAATTATGCCAAATATTGTATATTCACAATTACAAAGGAGGTCCACATGAGGCGCCCTTGCCTTCTTTCTAGTTAAACAAATGTAAGCAGATGATTTACTTTAAATTGTTTTTTAAAGATCTGTTGTGTTTGTGAAATAACCGAAGGAATTTCCTGATTACTTAACCATCTAAATGAATATTTTCACTTAGAGCCATCCCGTCGATTCGCGTTGCCTAGGACTAATATAAATTAAGGGTCAATAATGAAAATGAGACTTCCATATCAAACATGAAGAGACATGTAGATCGGAGATCTTTCTTTATTCGAACTTTGATTTTTTCAAATCCATGATGAGAAATTATATTATGAGTACAATTTTCGAAAGTAATAGCATATAATCGTAAAAATATCTTACAAAACGATGGTTTATTGCAAATTACTTTGACTCAAAGAATAAATTACTAGTAATAAACTTGTTACTTTTCCTGAAGAGTCTAAGTATTAAATGAGACGGAGGCTCTCGAGCGTAGTACTTGGAACGATTGCCACACTTGTTCTACCTTCCCGTGGGGCAGCCTTGATTCGACTTGATCCTAAACGGATTATTCAGAAGTCGAAGTCGGAAGATGTTACCCATTGTTCCAAAACACTCTTGGTCGGCTACAATCTGCCTCACTTGTGAGATGACAACCCCATGCCGTAAGCGTCGGTGGACCACCGATAGGCAACTAGCAACATGTCTCCAAAAATTGGCGGTCCCGCAGCGACGATCGGCGGTGGTCCAAATTCCGTTTTGAAAATTATATCACCAGCGGCAGAGAAGTGACGGAATGCCAAAGAACCCCAAAATTATTTCCCTAAAACACGTTAAATCGCCTATATGCGTAATTTGTTTGCATTAAGGTGAGTCTAAAAACATGTTTAAAAATTAAAAAAGTGACCTGAACTGGGCGGGGACCACCAACCTTAGCATTACTAGTTTCATGTTCTTCCGAATTCGTCACGGAGGCGATTATGAAGATACAGCTTGTAGAGTGATAAATCGTTTAAGTCTTTTTAATATTTCTAATCAGAGTGCTCCTTTAACCGTGTATGTTTGACGATAACAGTTTGGAATCAGATCAAATGCAATCGCCATGTAATTTTGTAGCAAAATGGCAAGCGTCTATTTACTTTTTTAATAGTTCTCCCATATTCGCTTGCTAGTGATCGGTGACAATTGCCATCTAAATTTATACAATTATACGCTCACATCTCAAGATATTTTGCTTCATGATGTAAAGCCAGGAGTTACTCTTGACCTCCGGAGCCCAAGTATTGTCCTCATAATAAAAATTCGTCAGGAAAAAATAATATAAAATAATAACCGCATGCACGTGGCTGGCGATAGTTCGTGTTGGTCCCTTTGCGATTCTCCGTGACAAATCAAAGGAGCGCGGATCAAAATAAAGTCCTCGCTGTTACGCGGTGGTAACTTCAATAACCCCGATTTTAGATATCTGCTTCGACTAGACTAGTGACACACTAACGGCAATCTTACGACGCGTCGCTATATCGACGATCGCAATTTACCGGCAAGTGGGCCACTAGGTGTTGGCGACGTTTACGCCATGGGGAAGCTAATAAACGAACAAACGAATAAATAAAGCCATATAAAAAGTTTTCCCAAAATTTACATCTAGCAAAATCATTTGTTGGTATTCCAGAACTGTAAATTCAACTTCATTCATAATTTACTTCTATCGTGGTTTTGATATGAGAATGATATGTCTGAAACTGTAACACAAGTCATTAATAACTTTTTTTTGCTTTAGTCAGATTATCAGTTTTACTTAACAATCAGTCAATTTGCATGTGTGATTTCAGAGTTTTAGAGATTTCCTTAATTTTTTCATTTCTACAACAGTTTGCAACTAACACCATTAACGTATCTCTTTCCGATATTTCCATAGGTAATCGCTTGGTCACTTCCAGTATATTTCAAACAATAAACTATTTACGGTGTCTTACTTCATTAATCCGAACTACATTTAATATCCAACATCTCTGCGCATTTTCCCTTAAATCTGCAAACTTTCCACTAGGTTAAATCTGAGCATTTTCTATTTTCTTACTTTCTTGCTAAAACAAAAGTGTTCTTTAGACAACCTAGAAATGATGACTATATACTACATTATGTTGCATAGGGCATTTTAGGTAGCATATCATTTGACAGTTGAACACTTTCTTCGTATATTGAAAGCAACAGGGATTAGATCCTTCTACACTTACATGAGAAGTAAATAAATTCTTTCTAATTCGTGGAATTGTGCCAATGCACTAGGTCCAGAGAGTTTTTAATTTATGATGATTATTATTATTTTATTATTGGCTTAGGTTTTCCCGAATATTAAGCAATATTTCACAAAAAGCTGGTAATTTTAAACAAATTTCTTCGATATCAAGTTTTCATAACGTAGTCACTCTCTCCTATAAATAATTATAGAGGGGCCGCGGTGGCTCAGTGATAAAGCGTTCACCTTTGGTGCATGGGATCCTTGGTTCGACCCCAGCTCGCACCAAGTGAATTTTGTGGTGGACAAACACTATGCGCATGGGTTTTCTCGGAGTTCTCCCGTTTTCTCCAACTTCCTTCATTCCACCATTTCATTAATTTCTCATCATCACCGTCTCCTTTATCCTAGCCGGTATAACAGTGAGTCTTAAAACTTAAAGATTTGATTTCAAATAATTCCAACCCAAACAGTTGCAGGAAGTATGTCATTTCAAATAAAACAAACTACTCTATAAAATTCTGGGTAATATATATATATATATATATATATATACAATTCTAGCGGACCTTATTTCTAAATCGAAGAGTAAGAAGACTAAATTCATCCTCTTATTTTTATAGATTCATTTCAATTGAAGCAGTTAAAATAGTTGGGAAAAATTAGAAAGCCATACCCTATATTCCTGTGTTCCACAACCGGATAACACAGTACACTGGCGTGCCCAGCACAATGAACAGTGTGACGCAAATTTTTACTTATTGTCTACAAGAATATTTGTCGAGTTTATTTTATTTATGATTTATCAACAATTCTTCCACGGATCAGCTGTCTGTATACAGTTAAACAAACAAGTATCACATTGAGGGAATGAGTGTAATTATTTCGTTTAATATTATTAGAAATGTATATTTTATTTTTTACCATGTATTAACAATGTAATTTTGCTTAATTATTTTACATTTAGATTTTAACAAAAAGGAAATTTAATAACGGACATACATAATATAAAAATGTAAATTAAATGACAAACCAAAGAACATAAAATAAATTAGACATGCAAAACATTAAAAGAAATATCCTCAACCTGTCATAGATAAAAAGTTAACCGAAATATACAAAATGATGTACAAAGAATCAATGCATTACATAATATACGAAATTCCAGGCAACACTTGCTGTGCAATGTGATATAATTGAACCTTCATATAGCAGTACTTGATGGTAGATGTGGCTAGCGTGGAACGGATTAACTATTTAAGATAAAAAACTTCTTCCATAATAGGAGCAGAGGGGAATGATTTAAAAATACAAGCTGCATTTCCCCGCTGAATTGCTAAACTGAGTCTCTGTATTAAAAATTGTTTGCTCCGTGGATCTCCTGTTTTCGCAACCAACTGTGAACCTATTTGTTTCACTAGATTCTTTGCCTCTTTGCTGAAAACACCCATTGTTTCAACAGCAAAGGGAATGAAAAATTATCTTCTTTTAAGCATTTATATTTTAAATGTTTTCGTCTGCACGCTGTTTCTGCCGCACTTCCAGCTTCCTTAGATGTTGATACGATATGAGAAGCTGCAAATGTATCAACACAAGTGACATCCCATACTAGACATTGCCCATTTTCCCAGGTGATTAACGTGATGCCATCTGGTCTTTTCCCATCATCCCTTGATTAACCTGATGGTTCTAAAATTGAAGGCACGTCTATGCTGGCCAAAGCACGTTTTAGGATATCATTTAATTCAGCGTGACGCGACACTCTGCCTGCGCTTTTGGGACAGCTCAATGGATGCAAACACTTTTCATTGACTTGCTCCCGACAAATGCATGTAAATTTTTTTACACATGTTCATGCCAAGGCGTAGAGCAACACAAAGACGAAAAGAATTGTTATCCATGAAAGTTCCAATATTTCTCGATGGAATTGATTGCAACCATGCGCCAGATTCTTTTTCTTGTAAGGCTTTAAAGCGAACTATATCAAATACATTATCCAAAAGTGACTCTTGTTCAATAATTGATTTTAAGATTATTTTGTCCCAGCTTTTCTGTACTTCTGATGTGGATGGTATATCTTGTCCAAATAAAAACTTCCATACGTCAATTGCCTCTATCAAGTGATGAATGACCACATCATCAACGGGAATGTTAAGAATGTTGGAGATGAGTGGTCTCACCCCATAACACGAGGAAACACAAAAGAAAGAAAAGAAAAAGCTTATGTCAAATTATCGTTTGTGTGTGTATGTGTGTGTGCTTGTGTTTTTTTCTTTTTAGAGTATTGACTTTCTCCCTCTCTCCCTCTTTTTTCATATCCACAAGTGCAAGAAATGCAATTATAAGTCTATGTAAGTAATAAAGAATGCTTTCGTTGAACAAAACTAAATTTTACAGATCTATGTATGCCAAACACAATTATTTCCAAAAGATAGCATGAATATGAACGATAATCATACCATATTTCTACATTATATAGTAGCGTGAAAAACTGATATTAAAATTATATAACAAACAGATATAAGCTTTTTTCGAGAATGGCAACACATTAAACGTAACTCATTAAATTTTGGGGTTTACAAATTATCACCTTACGTGTCGTTGTATTCGTATTCGTTTTCACGTTCGAGCGACGAAAGAAGAAATTGTAGTGATAGTGATAGATATTGAATTCGAGATCTCAATGAATTCAAGTTTCAAGCACCCACATATTGAAAAAGTGATTTTGATGTCTGTCCATCTGTTCGATGTATCTGGACCGAATTCTAGACATGAAGTTTTTATAACACTTTATCGTTTCGAATTCTATATCCTCCGACACCTAAAAATAAGGGTAGTTTACTGAAGGATGAAAATTTAAAATAATTAAATTGTCTCAGAAACAGCTGTAAAGATTTTGCTTATTTTTTTTTCAAATATATATTTTATTAATAACCCTTTACCACAGTATCAATCATTGCTCTAAAAATACATAAGGTGTAATTTACTGTATGGAATGCGTTTTTTCGAACAATTTTCTCAATCACATTTCATAAATAATTGTATGATTAATAACCTAACAATATGGCACAACTCGTTCGTCCTGTAAACATTCAGAAGGGGTAGTTTACGCTTAGTATACTTTTCTCCGACGATTTTCCCATTAATGTCTGACACAATTTTGTTCATATTTCAAAAATGTTACATAAATAACCTAACGATATGGTATAATTCCGTCATAATAAAAAGCTAGAAGTGGTATATTACTTTCCGGAGCAAGTTTTACCTTACGATTTTGCCGAGAACGACTCAGGCAATTTTGTTCGTATTTCATAAATAGCATAACTCGTTTGTTCTGAAAAGATATACAAGGGATATTTTATTTTTGGGGATGACCTTTTTGACGATTTTCTCAGAAAGTACCCAGACGCTTTTGCTCATAGTTTACATACAATTATTTCCTTAATAATTCTAATATATGGCGTAAGTTGTTTCTAACAGAAATATGGACAATGGGTACTTTACTTTTGGAGGTAAGTTGCTTCGAACAAAGTTTTCCAAACACATTATTTTTATTTACATTCCCCAAACAAATGCTTCAGTAATAGCTGCTGCCTAACACGACTCAGTATAAGAAATTCGAGAGAGAAAACTCAGTGCGTTTTATCCGTACCCATTCTTAAATATATTTTTAAATGTTACACCTAATCACAAATTTCTTAACAAAATCGAAACTTCTTTTTAAATGTACCTTGTTGTGGCCAAATGGTTCAAGTGCATGGGTTCTGGATTTGAGTGCATTGGTTCTGGATTTGATTCCCGGTGAGAGCTAGTGTATTCTTATCCAACATTAAAGTATATGTAATAAGTTCTACTAATGTAATAATTTCTACTTTCTTCCATTCTAGCTACATGACCTGCCCACCTAAGTCTCCTAGATTTTACGACCCTAACAATGTTGGATAAACCGTATAAGTTCTGTAATTCCATGTCATGAAGTTTCCGCCATTCCCGATTCCCGTTCCTTTTGGGTACGATTATTCGTCTCAGGATCTTGTTCTCAAATACTTTCAGTCTATGTTCTTCCCTCAGAGTAAGCGACCACGTTTCGCAACCATACAGAACAACAGGATTTCGAACATGGAATATTGGAAGTCTTTATAGGGCAGGCGCGTTAAAAGCCGTAACGAGTGAGTTAGAGAAATACAGGATGGACCTAGTAGAAGTTTAGGAATTTGGTGGGTAGGAAATGGATCTGTGAATTCCGGAAATTTTACGTTCTTTTACGGGGAAGGAAATAAAAACACCAGTTAGGAACAGGGTTTTTCGTTCACAAACGAATATTACCAGCAATTAAAAGGGTTGAATTTGTCACTGACAGAATTTCTTTTATTACTCTTAAGGGTCGGTGCTGTGATATTATTGTTTTAAGTGTACATGCCCCAACTGAAGATAAGGATGACGATATAAAAGAACGGTTTTTATGAAGAAGTGTAACGGATATTTGAACAACTCCCGCGATATCATATGAAAATTTTACTAGGAGATTTCAATGAGAAGGTACGGCTAGAGGATATTTTAAACCGATTATAGGGAACGAAAGTCTGCATAAGGAAAGCAATAGCAACGGTATTAGACTCGTGAGCTTTGCAGCATCCACAAATCTAATCGTGAAGAGTACAAAATTCCCAAATAATGACGTTCATAAATACACTTGGACCTCACCAGACGAAAAACACATAATCAAATTGAACACCTTTTAGTAGGTAGCAGAAGGCAATCTAGCCTAATTAATGTCCGGTCGGTTAGAGGGGCTGATTGTGACACTAATCACTACCTGGTAGCAGCGATAATAAGAGAGAGATTATCGTTAAAGAAAGGAAATATTCAACGTTCGAAAACCAAGAGCCGGGTAAGAGAAGAATAACAGATTGAAGTTTCGAATAGATTCTATGCTTTAGAAGATTCGGAGTGCACGAGTGTTGATTATACTTGAATTGAAATCAGAGATAGCATTAAAAGTTCAGCAAAAGTTGGGACAAGCAGAAATACGTAGGAACAAACCATGGTTCGATCAGGAATGCATTAAACTAGCAGAGAAAAACCGGCAAAATTACGGTAGCTACAAAATCCAAATGAAATAAATAAAATTTCGCAGATATAAAGCGGGAAATTTCCAAAACTTTTAGAGCAGGGAAACGCGATTTTTTGAAAGCGAAAATTAAGGAACTTGAATATGATAGTAAAAATAAAAATTATCGGGGCATGTATAAGAAGATGCAAATTTAAGAAAGGCTACCAACCTCGAGCTTATATATTAAAGAAAGCTGACGGAACAGTTCTCACTGATACGAATAGTATCTTAAATAGATGGAAAGATTTTTTGACGATTTGCTGATCACGCAGCAAAAAACTAATTTTGAGTGGGAAAAAGGAGATACACACCGTAGAACCGTATATTCCAGAACCCAACCGAATAGATATAGAAACCGCTATAAAGAAATTAAAGAAACACAAATCTCCGGGTGTAGATGAAATTCCGGCTGAGTTAATTTTAGCTGGAGGCGAAACATTGTAGAACAAGATACATAAACTCATTCTCCTTATCTGGAACAAAAAAGAATTGCCACAAGAGTGGAAAGAATCAACCATTGTTCCAATTCACAAGAGAGGCGACAAAACCCACTGTAATAATTATGGAGGCATTTCTCTTCAGTCAACATCCTACAAATTCCTTTCAAATATTCTATTAGCAAGATTGACCCCATACACATGAAATTATTGATATTATCAGTGCGGATTTAGGCGAAAACGATCAACTATCGACCAGATATTTACCGTTCGCCAAATACTCGGAAAAAAGTGGGAATACAATACCCCAGTACATCAACTATTTATTGATTTCAGAAAAGCGAGAGAAACATTATACAACGTTCTTACGGAACTTGGAATACCGACTATGCTAATTAGATTAATTAAGATATATTTAAATGAATCCCAAAGTAAAGTCCGGGTAGGAAAACATTTGTTCACAAGTTTTCACGTCGAAAATGGCTTGAAACAAGGAGATGCGTTGTCACCATTATTATTTAACTTTGTGCTGGAATACGCTATAAAGAAAATCAAAGATAGGGGCAACCAGAGCCTACAGTTGAACGGTATTCACCAGGTTATGGCATATACTGATGATGTAAATTTAATATAGGGTGATAGAACATTGGAAAGAAATGAAGAAATATTAAAAATGCTAGCAGGGACATTGGTTTAGAAGAAAATGCAAGGAAAACTAAATGCATGGAAATGCGTCGAGACCGTAATACGGAAAATTATTCATGCGTTAAAATATGAAATAATTCTTTTGATATAGTGGATACTTTCAAATATTTAGCATGAATATTAACAGAGGAAAATCATATTCACGAAGAAATTAAATATATACTAAAAGCAGGGATTTCGGGTTATTATTCGGTTTAAAATCTCTTGTCGTCGCGAATTCTGTCGGGGAAATTAAAATTTATATATTTGAAGCTTAAAATATATAAAACGATAACCATGCCTATTGTTCTGTATGGTTGCGAAACGTGGTCGCTTACTCTGAGGGAAGAACATAGACTGAAAGTATTTGAGAACAAGATCCTGAGACGAATAATCGTACCCAAAAGGAACGGGAATCGGGAATGGCGGAAACTTCATGACATGGAACTACAGAACTTATACGGTTTATCCAACATTGTTAGGGTCGTAAAATCTAGGAGGCTTAGGTGGGCAGGTCATGTAGCTAGAATGGAAGAAAGTAGAAATGCTTTCAAAGTCTTGACTGGAAGACCTCTCGGAAGACGACCTTTAGGAAGACCTAGGCGGAGATAGGAGGACAATATTAAGATGGATCTCGCAGAGATAGGAATACAAAGCATAAACTGAATCCAATTGGCTAAGTATAGTCAGTGGAGTGCTTTTGTGAATGCGCCATTGAACTTCCGCGTTCGATAGGCCATAGAGTTAGTGATAGTTTGGAAGCCTATGATGAAATATACTGTAAACACAAGTCAGAAACTCGATATTATTTTGCGAACATAATCAAGAGCACGATTACACTGATAAAATTAAATGCAATGCATGCAATAGAGGGTTTGCTTAATTCTGTGTTTTGAGAAACATGTAAAGCGTACTAAAGTGAATAGATATATATGTGATAATGTTAAGTTCTGCATCGATAGTGGGGTCATCATTGATAATAGGCGGCGAAAATCTGATCACGTGAGTGGTGAACACTTCTATTGGACATATTATGCACATGTTGATATGAACCACATATGTTTTGTTCAGAGACAGAAGCCTGCTTATACTAATAAATTTATGTACATAACCTATGATTTAGAGACGATGTTGAAGGCGTCGAATGACCACGGGGAAAGGGAACACGAAGTTGTATTGGTCTGTTGTCGGCAATATCTGTCACGCCTATATAAGGAAAGTCATCGATGAGCCTTGTAAAACCTGCTGTGTCTATGTTGGAAATCGTTTGTTTTCTTTTAAGACGGTGACGGCCTTTATTAACCGTAGTAGAGCGTTCTGTCTTTCAGAAGCTAGCAGCGATCGCACATAATAATAGTCGCTACGATGGCCTCTTTTGCCTTAGAACTCTAATACAGGAGCAGCATATTATTTCTAGTATTCTTACCCAGGGTCAGAAGATTTTTAATATCAACATTGGTAATCGTATCTTCTTCCGTGATTCTTTTCTTTTTCTTGGTGTTAAGTTATCAAAATTACTGAAAGCTTTAGGCCTTAGTCAAAATTTAAAGAAGGGAGGTTTCCCATTATTGTTTAATACTCAAGAAAATCAAAAAATGGCGGTCCGTATCCTCCGCTTGAGTTCTATTACCTGGAGTCGCGTTCAACGGAATAAATACAGTAATTGGAAGCCTGGTACCAAGAACGTTCGATAAGTGGCGATGACTTAACCTGCAGAACAAAATGCTGTCTTATTGTGAAAATGACATTAGAATTCTAACAGAAGCGGTCATCAAATTCTTGCGATAGGAACATATCGTACCTTGCATTTACCGGAGATTACTATCTCTGTAATTCCCCCTTTGGATTTCAATCATAATACCAAGTATAGTACTAACGCTTTGCAATGGCTTATGTATATGGAAGACCAATTAGGGATAGAAACCCTGCATGCTAGGAGAAGTGGGAAATGTATATTTGTAGCTACAAGGTCGATGGCTCGCACGAAGGACACAACGCTGCCTTTGACTTCTATGGGTGTTATTTACATTCCTCTAGGCTTTGTTTCCCTTTTAACCATGACACCATTCAAGACTAGTACAATACGATGGAGAAAAGATATGAGCAAACTATGCTACGTCGTAGGTACCTGAAAGGTATAGGTGTAAATTTGTACGTAATATGGGAATGTTTCTTGGCTCAATAAGGCAAAGACGGATAAAGAACTACAAAGGTTTATTCAAGAACATTGTACTAATTTGCCTGATTTCCTAATTCCCAAGAATTGTTACAACGGCGGCTGCTTAGAGATCTTTCATCCCAACGTTAATTGTACGAGTGATGTACTAATCGCGTATGAAAATGTTACGAGTGTTTATCCTTGGGTAATGGCACGTGAGCCTATTCACCTAAGATATATACGGGGCCTGACTTTTCAGATGCGGGAATATTCACGGTGTAGTGAAATGAAAAATATTGCCCCCAAAGGTTCTCTATTTTCCGATCTTACCATACGTTGCGGGAGGCTGATTACTCTTCGGTCTTTGCTGTATATGTATGAAAGAAGAAAACACTAATGATTGTTCTCATGGTGATGCTGATTGTGCTCTCACAGGAACATTTTGCACTCCAGAGTTACACTTTGCTCTTCAAAAAGGTTACAAAACACTCGATATATATCAAATATGGACATTCTCAAGAGGGAAGGTGCTTTAATCGGAACTTATGTGAATTCCTTCATTCAGATGAAGCAGGAAGACAAACAAAAATATATCGAAGAATATTATGCCCATGAAGGCATATAGTTGAATTATAATAAACGCGGGGTTGAGGCAATGTTCGAAACTATACCTTAATTCATTATATGATAAATCGGGGCAACCCACAGACATGTTACAGGGTATGATCGTTAGTGATGAAACAACGTTTCTTAGGTATTTAACGACGGCAAGGTATGAAATTCAAAGAGTGGTACCAATAATGACGACCATCTAATTATCAATTACACCAACATTGAAACTCGAAACCTACCGTTAGAGTTTTCCAATGTAATAATAACCGCTGGGCTAGGTTTAAACAGTACGAACTACTGACGACTGTAGAAAAACATAGAGCAATCTACTGTGACAGCAACAGCATCATGTACCTACAGAAAAAAGATGAGGAACCTTTGTTAACGCTCAAAAACTATTTGGGTGATCTGACAAACGAAATACCTAAACGTTGGAAGTTTACAATCTTTATCGGTTTAGGGGCCAAAAATTACGCTATGAGGCTAAAAATGTTCAATGGGATGTTCGGCACATTTTCAAAATTAGAGGGATAACACTAAACGATAGGACCTCGAGGATAGACGATGAGGTCAACCAAAAACGTAAACGTACATACGAACATGACATGACTGACAATGAACGAATAAGAAAACGTGCAAGTGTACCTTACGGTTATTGACCCAGCAACGAACAAGTGTGAGTTATATGAATGTCTCTTCTTACTTTAATCAAATTATGCCTCATTATATTTTAAAAAATCATGAATATGTTCGAAGAAGTAACACGTGAGAATCGCACTTATTTATTTATTTGACTTAACACAGAAAACAAACGATGCATTGCGAATACGTACAAATATTTTCAAAATGAAATCATATATGTGTACGCTAACGTAAGAGACATGCATACAGAAATTTTAGTTTAGTCTGCATCAAGATGTTGAAGGTGAAACAACACTACAACACGCTCCGTGCTTTGTGCAAATGCATGAGTAGAAAACGAAAACAAATTTTAGAAAATACTTTAGGGGATTTAATAAGAACAATTTCTCAGGTAGCTAAACAGACAATAAAAGGAAACATCCCTTCAAATTCTCGCCAGAAGCAACGCTTAAGTAGACATAAAAGGATCTTACGTGTTTTATCTCAGTAGCGTACTGCATTGAAAATTAAGAAGAAGTTGTTAGTGCAAAAAGGCAGCGCGCTCCCACCGTTAATATTGGGACTAGTTCTTGCAGCAGTAGGACGTAGTATTTTTAGTCGTTAACTATGTCAAAATTACGTAAAATGAGTTTAGTTCCTGAAAATGCTCCACATGAAATTCAATCCAATCATAAATCCATAGATTCACATTAGTCACATTTAGATGAAGAAATGAATAATATTTTAAAACGTCGTAACCTTAGTGTACAACGAGAGTGGAAATTATATCAACAAGCTTTGCATCGCTATTCAAAGTACACTTCATCTTCAGATAAACCTATTACTTTACCTGTTATTTAGGAAGAAGAACAACAAAAATCCTCATAATCAACTTTCCAACATAATAACAATACTTCTATTTTACCACCTGTATCATAATTTTACAATCAGTATCGAAACACTTTGTAGTAAAACAGATCTATTATTAAAACAGTTGACAACTTCTGATAAAATTCAGTGGGATAAGTCTGGTATAGTACGTATTCAAGGAAAAAATACCAGGATCAAATATTATAGATTTAGTAAATGATGTTGTTCGTACAAGTAAATATTCAAGAAATCCTATAGCTATTCAGGAATTTAAAAATTTATTAGAAGGTCTTAACATTTCTAAAGAATTTATTGGTATACCTATTAGCACACCAGAACACCAGCATCAAAAGTGAATAGCAGTAGTAGTAGTAGTGGACAAGGTAGTCGTAAAGTAAGAAAATCTCCTGGCAAAGCAGTAGTAGCAAATTTATTTGAACATTGGAAAGAATATAGTATGTAAAAATGACAAAATTATCAAAAATATCTTATGGTTATTCAAATCCTGATTCTTTATCAAATATACAAACATTACAACGTAAAACATTTTTGTCTAAAGGATAATTAAGAAATATTTAGCTTCTCAAGATGCTTATACATTACATGCACCAGCTGGTAAACTTTTACAACGCAAAAATATTATGTTAGTGCACCAAATGAAACATTAAAAATGGATTTAGCATATGTGAAAATATTGCAAAGTATCAAAGTAATTATAAATATATATTACGTTCCACTGATATTTTTACGTTATGAATATTGTGTTCCCATAAAAGCAAAGGAAGGTCCTAAAATGGCAAAAGCAATAAGAAAAAAAATAACAGCTTCAAGTTGCCTGTGTTTAACGTACAAACAGATTTAGTCGGTGAATTTTATAATCGTCATGTAAAACAATTCTTTGAAGAATATGAAATTAATCATTATAGTGTTACTTCCAAAATTAAATGTGCTTTAGCAGAACAGTTTATACATACAATAAAAGTTGTATCGTTATTTTACTGTAAAGAATGATTATCGTTATGTTAATATTTTAGATCAAATTGTAAATAATTATTATCAAATCATTTATTCAAGTATCAAAATTGCACCTGCACAAGTAAATGATTCAAATGTGAATCAAGTGTGGGAAATCGAGTGTGGGAATACGGAAATAAAATGAATATAAGGAATATAAGTTATAAATTTTGTCCGGGTGATTATGTTCGTGTTAGTAAGTATACACACATATCAGAAAAAGGATATTTACCTAAATGTTCACAAGAAATATTTATTGTTAATAAATGTATTAAATCAGTTCCTGTCACTTGTAAATTAAACGATTGGAATAGTGAAGAAATTAAAGAAATATTTTATGCTCAAGAATTACTAAAAATTAATTATAATTTCAAAGAGAACTTGTCTAATTGAATAAGTATTGAAATTTAAAAATGTATGTATGTATGTAAAATCGTTTTAATATCTGTCAAGGATGAATCCTGGATTAGATTAGATTGTATTCCGTCTGCAAAATGAATTCGAACTTTACACAAATCTACTTCTGTGTCAGGTAGAGTAATAAAATATTAGAACTGATCAAAGGAGTTTATACTGTAAAACATACGTTGGGAAATGTCAAAAACCTTTAAAAGAAAATAGTCAACATATTGAAATCGCTTCAAAACAAAATGCACATTAAAAAGAAGTTAAATACATATTGCGGAATGAGACTCCGCGCGCGTGGCTTGATGACACAATTAGACAAGCCTGCGTCATTTTCATCAGCCGATTGCTCACTTTCAGAATTGTGGTCGCTTTCTTTGACTACGTCTGCATCACTATCATCTAAAGCTCCTATTCCATCTTTTAGTATACGCAGTATCTGTTCTTGTTCTTTTTCCTCCATATTTGTGAACACCGCACGCTTAGGCAAACTCCTCAACTTTGAAAACACCACATCACGGGCGCGGAGTGACTCTCCGCATTTGAAACTGTTTACTCAGAGCAAACTACGAGCAAACTGCTGATCAAATTCAGTGTAGTCAGTGTGCGCGTGATTGTGAAGGGGGACGCTACACGGTCGGTTACACTGGCGGTGGCCTATCAATTTCAGAAAACTAAAATTTCTCCATCGGCGGAATGTAACTCCGCGGCGCGTGCTACGAAGGGTTAATAATAATCATCATGTTTAGTGACAATTTGTTAAAAGTATTACTAGCTTACAAAGTGACTGGTGCAAGTGTTACTGAGATTTACCCTATTGAAAGACTTTTTGTAACGGTAGAACTAGAGATGCAAGGGCTCGGAAAAAAACCGGCTTTTTTGGAAAAAAACTCGGTTTTTTTTGCTTTGCTTTTTTGCTTGGGAAATTTTGGGCTTTTTTCAAAATACTGCTTTAAATTGATAAAACAGACTTTGTATCGCTTCTCTATAACACAAAAAATCATTTAATTAGTGGTTGATGCTGATAATAATATAAAACATCGAAAATAAACTATGAATTTCGAAAAAATATTTCAAACAATTTTTCTTCAACATATTTACATTATGAATTCCACAGGATTAACCAATGTATATAATAAGAATTTTTTAACCTCCTATATACAAAAGATAGCAGAGTTGGCAAGAACCGTGGTTGTTTTTGAAAATGCCGAAAACCCGTTTTTTGGGGATGTTTTAAACCAGGCTTTTTTGGTTTAAACCAGGCTTTTTTGACTTACATTTTTTGCTTTATATATTTATATCACATATTCACAGAAATAAGTTCGTTTCGCCTTGATGTTATTTTGCAACAGCGGGGTTATGCCGGAAGAACTCCCATAAGCTTAAAGAAGTGCGGTCAGTAAATTTCTTAAGTTGAGAATCTCCCGCCCTAGCCATTGGGAAAATCCCGTCATTACTTGAAATGTAAGACAATAACGGGAAAATCCTGTTATTGCTTTGCATGTAAAATTTAAAGATCAACGTACCATAATCAGTACGCTAAAACTGAGGTATTAAATTACAAATTTAGTACCGGTACGTAGATATCATTGAAAGTCCAATCCAAGCTAATGTTGGAAGCTACGTAGGCAATCGATAAATTTTGCCAATTTCTATCAATATATTTAAGCAATATTGGCTTCTTTATAAAACAACAGGCATTTAGGCATGCAGAAATATACAATTTGGTTTCGTTTCGTATATTTAGGCTTAAAATCCTTACGAAATACCGAGGTTATCAAGGAGAAGACTTTCGCTTAAACTGACATCCGAACCGCTACTTGGGTTACGCATGAAAGAAGGGTTGTGGTTCGACCGAGAATTGAACATGGGACACCTTGATTAAAAGGTGAAAGGGAAATAAAACTATTGAAGGTGGTTTGATATCTGGAAACGTCACCATGAAGTTCACACGATTCGCATTTTTCATTCTTTTTATTTTTGTGGTTTAAACCAGTTATTAAAAAAAAAGTTGGTGTTAACCAGCCAACCCTAAAAGTAAACACTTCTTTTTAAAGAATACACAAATAACTAGCAAAATAGTATGTAGTATTTTTACTTCAAAATATTCCATACCCTCTTTTTGAAACAAAATAAAATTAAAATAAAACATAAGAGAAATACTTAGATTTATATGATACACTTAAAGGCTGAACATCTAGATCTTTTGGTTCTGTATATTCTTGAAATTCCACAGTTAAGTTTTATAGAACCACCATCACAGTTTACCCAATCCTCAAGTTTTCTGAATTTTTAACAAGAGGGATTCAACATATCATTACGGAACTCCCCCCCCCCAAAAAAGACTACGGAATATATTTAAGTTAAGCTAAATACAACTGCACAACAAACATGACTGAGTGATTAGCTTTTGAGCTTCTATCGGGAAGTCCGGGATAGTAGTAGTGGCCCGCGTATATGCAGCCGAGTCAGCAAAAATTTTAGTGACGTCATAGGTCAAAGGTCAATGACCTTGGCCCAGGGTCAATGACCTAGGGGTACTTAGGACCACCCCCTCTAAATTTTGGTAGGGGTACCTTGGCCCACCCCCTAAATTTTGGCAGGGGTACCTAGGACCACCCCCTTAAATTTTGGAAATTGCCAAATCTAAAAATTTGGTGTGGTAGCCTAGGACCATAGTATGTACCTCTATCAGTATTGGGGGTCTATGTCGTTCCCTTTCATGGGTAAAAAATTGCCAAAAATTCAAATTTCGGGGTTTTTTGACCTAATTTATCCCCTTTGATGAGGTATTATTACCCTATATGGTTATATGGGCGTATACAGGGGTCCATTACCTTTCATAAGACATGTGTATATTAATGCACCCCTTGAAAATTTTGGTAGGGGTACCATGGCCCACCCCTTAAATTTTGGAAATTGCCCAATTTAAACATTGTGTATTATAGTATAGGACCCTAATATGTATTATGATAAATTTGGATGGTCCACCTTGTTCCCTTTTAGGGGTACAAAATTGTCAAAATATAAACGTAAGCAATACGTAGTACCACGTGTTTGGTTTTTGGTCGATTTTATCCCCTTTGATGAGGTGTTATTACCCTATATAGTTATATGAGTGTATACAGGGGTCCATTACCTTTCATAAGACATGTGTATATTAATGCACCCCTTGAAAAATTTGGGAGGGGTACCTTGGCCCACCCCTTAAATTTTGGAAATTGCCAAATCTAAAAATTTGGTGTGGTAGCCTAGGACCATAGTATGTACCTCTATCAGTATTGGGGGTCTATGTCGTTCCCTTTCATGGGTAAAAAATTGCCAAAAATTCAAATTTCGGGGTTTTTTGACCTAATTTATCCCCTTTGATGAGGTATTATTACCCTATATGGTTATATGGGCGTATACAGGGGTCCATTACCTTTCATAAGACATGTGTATATTAATGCACCCCTTGAAAATTTTGGGAGGGGTACCTTGGCCCACCCCTTAAATTTTGGAAATTGCCCAATTTAAACATTGGGTATTATAGTACAGGACCCTAATATGTATTATGATAAATTTGGGTGGTTCACCTCGTTCCCTTTTAGGGGTACAAAATTGCCAAAATATAAACGTAAGCAATACGTAGTACCACGTGTTTGGTTTTTGGTCGATTTTATCCCCTTTGATGAGGTGTTATTATCCTATATAGTTATATGGTCATGTATAGGGGTCCATTCCCTTTCATAAGATATGGGTATATTGGTGCACCCTTGAAAAATTTGGGAGGGGTACTTTGGCCCACCCCTTAAATTTTGGAAATTGCTCATTTTATATATTTGGTATTATAGTACTGGACCCTAACATGTATTATAATAAATTTGGGTGGTCCACCACGTTCCCTTCTAGGGGTACAAAATTGTCAAAATATAAACGTAAGCAATACGTTGTACCAAGTGTTTGTTCTTTTGGCCCAATTTATCCTCTTGGATGAGGTTCTATTACCTTATATGGTTAGGTATAGGGGTCTATTCCTTATCATAAGACATAGATACATTTGTGCACCCCGGGAGGGGTACCTTGGCCCACCCCTTAAATTTTGGAAATTGCCCAATTTAAACATTTGGTATTATAGTACAAGACCCTAATATGTATTATGATAAATTTGGGTGGTCCACCTCGTTCCCTTTTAGGGGTACAAAATTGACAAAATATAAACGTAAGCATTACGTTGTACCACGTGTTTGGTTTTTGACCTAATTTATTCCTTTGGATGAGGTCCTATTACCTTATATGGTAATGTATAGGTGTTCATTCCCTATCATAAGACATAGGTACATTGATGCACCCCGGGAGGGGATTCGGTATCATAGTACATGACTCAACATGTATCATGATAAATTTGGGTGGTCCACATCGTTCTCTTTTAGGGGTACAAAATTGGTAAAATATAAACATAAGCAATATGTTGTACCATGTGTTTGGTTTTTGGCCCAATTTCTCCCCTTTGATGAGGTTTTATTACCTTATATGGTTATATGGTCATGTATATGGGTTCATTTCCTATCATAAGACATGTGTACATTGACGCACCCTTTAAAAAATTTGGGAGGGGTATCTTGGCTCATCCACTCATTTTTAGAAATTGTTTAATATAAGCATTTGGTATCATAGTACAGGAGTTAAATATGTACCACTATAAATTTGGATGGTCCACATCGTTCCCTTTTCATAGGTAAAGAACTACCAAAAAATCAAATTTCGGAGGTTATTGACACCTATTTAGCACGTTATATGGTTTATTACCTTTATATGTTTTTGTTCTCTTTTAAATTTGGGAATTATCAAATAACAAAATTCGGTAAACGTTTTCTAGGACCCATTGGTGTTCCTCTTATGACCAAATATTCAAAATTTAAAGGTTATTGACCCGCTTTATTATTGAATAAGTACAGGATTTATTACTTTTTCATAAGACACAGGTGTATTTGTGTACCAATCTTAAATTTTGGGAGGAGGTACATTTCTTATTGTCATATCAATAATTGGTAATTGGATAGTATCTCATTCATTGGGTAAATCATTATGATCACGTGATCAGTTATTAACCTATGATGGGATTAGGAGTCCAGAACATTGGTACATTGAAACTTTGTAGGATAATTTGAGAATGCGTCATTGGTTTTGATTATTCCCGCCAAATATAAACGTAAGCAAGACGTTGTACCACGTGATTGTCCTTGATGAGGTAGTGTACATTGATTCATTTCCTTTTGTTGTGGTACTTCTTAAGTTTGAGTACACACACTTTTAGAAAACAGTTGGTTCTACTCAGGTAAACAATTGACGGACATTATTGACCTTATTGAGCATATAATGATATGATTAATTCTAAGACTTAGGTATATCAAGAGAAGTATTATTTAAATTTGGGAATGGTGATAAACAGAATTTTAACATAAGGCGCGAAATTTGAAACAATACATTGAACTTTAGTCACAGCTCATAGTCTAAGATCATTGGTGGTGATTGATTTGAAATCTGATAGCTAACCTTATTGAATCTTATGACTCATAGACGAAAGGCAATACATGCTACAACACTGACAAAGTTATTGTTGATGCAATTTGATTGGTTGATCACTATCTTTCGTGCAATCTGATTGGTTGCTGATTTTCAAATCTTTGCTGCATTCAGTTTTAAGTTTTGTTTATCATTTAAAAATCTTGGTTTCGTTTAACATTTTGCACTCACTGATAAATATGATCAAAACCGTTTATTTGTTAATCGAATAGTTAAAAACCGGATAAAGTTTGACGGTTAACCGTGAAACGTGAATTTTTTTGAAATTTTTGTTTGAAAACTCTTGTTTCAAATTTGTTTGAAATTTTTTTCGCTTCAAAATTTTGTTTGAATTTGTTTCGTTTGAAATTTTTTGTTTGAATTTTTTTCGTTTCCAAATTTTTAAGTTTGTGCACTCATTAGTAAAGAACCGGAACTGTTTAGAACAAAAACCTCTGGCAACATTGTGGTGCAATAGTACACATCAGAATATGGGGTTGTACTTGAAATGAAAAAACACAATTCATTGAAATGGATCATTTTATTACACTCCACATACATCCATACCAGATAGTGGTTCTGGATATTGTCGATACAATGTATTTTGAACTTCTTGCACTAGTTTGTCTTTAGCGTATAATTTTAATTCCAATTGAAGTCTTTTAAGGTCTATTGCGATATCAATTGGTGGAAACTCAATGTCCATTTGATCACAAATAAATTGTTTATCAATACAGGTATGCACCCACGAACGATGTTGACAATCATCACAATATCTAGATACATGTTGTACAATATGCATAACACATTTTTCAAAATAGTACTTTTTCAGGAATATACTTGTTTTGTTGCACACTTCCACTGCATGTTTCACACACTGAAATACGCTGATGAATTTGTTCCATTCCGTTTGTGTTAGATACACCATGTTGCGAGGGACATGAAATGTACTCTTTTTACGTAACAACACCATCTTCTCTTCGAGGACTGTACGCAGCACCACTTCATGATTTGAGCCTAATGATTTGACTATGGTCACATTTAGCTCATCATGAAAATAATCGTTCATTTGGTCGATTCGTGCCATTCTTCACAGGTCAGTTGTACACCAAATTGTTCTGCTTTGCCCAATCGAATCACTGGTTCAAATGTTCTAGCACTGATACCAATCATCACATGTTTTGTTTATTGGATAATAGCTTGCGAAGATGAACTCTTTATCGTTAGAAGTACACATCTTTCCTCCTGCTCAAATGATTTCGTGGGATGACACTTTATTTGCTGGTTTATAGAACTACGGCTCACGTCATTGGAAAGGAATGTGCTGACGTTTGAATTCATGGTTTCATCACAGTTGCTGACGTCATGCCGACCAACCAAATTCATACAACTATGTCTAATGTGCTGACGTTTGAATTCATGATTTCATCACAATTGCTGACGAATCTGGCTATGTACTAAATTCAAATTGATGACTTCGACCCAAGAGTCTTTTATAGCATAAAGATACAGATCCAGTATTTAAGAAACGCAGCAGTTCTTCTTGTTTTGATGCTTCCATGGGTAAATATCTTGCTGGTAAAATTATATTCTTATCATTTTCAAGCTTCACTACGATTCTTAATCCAAACTTTGTAGGGATCATTTGGCTAGCTAAGATTCTATAAGGTACATTCTGTTGTAAATCAGTAATCTTGGTAAATGATTTCATCACATCACGTGTGTTTAGAAACTGCAGACAAGTAGCCATGATGATGTTATCATGAATACTAACTCGAACGATAATGCAAATCTGATGACGTTGCATTATCATGTTCTGACGTGTACTATTGCACCACAATGTTGCCAGAGGGTTTTGTTCTAAACAGTTCCGGTTCTTTACTAATGAGTGCACAAACTTTTAAAAATGTCAAACCAAACTTTGAAACAAAAAATTAGAACAAAAATCTTTGAAACAAAATTTTGAAACGAAAAAAATTCAAACAAAAAATTTCAAACGAAAAAATTTTGAAACAAAAAATTTGGAAACGAAAAATTTCAAACAAAAAATTTTAAACAAAATTTTCGAACAAAAATTTTCAAACAAAAATTTTTAAACAAAAAAATTTTGAAACAAAAGTTGTCAAAAAAATGTCAAACAAAATTTTGAAACAAAAAATTCAAACAAAAATTTGAAAGCAAGAATTTTCAAACAAAAAGTTTCAAACAAAAAAATTTCAAACTAAAAATTTTACGTTTCACGGTTAACCGTCAAACTTTATCCGGTTTTTAACTATTCGATTAACAAATAAACGGTTTTGATCATATTTATCAGTGAGTGCAAAATGTTGAACGAAACCAAGATTTTTAAATGTTAAACAAAACTTAAAACTGAATACAGCAAAGATTTGAAAATCATCAACCAATCACATTGCACGAAAGATAGTGATCAACCAATCAGATTGCAGGAAAGATAGTGATCATCCAATCAAATTGCATTAACAATAACTTTGCTAGTGTCAGATTACATCACCTTATGATTAAATTTCAAACTGTTGTAGCATGTATTGCCTTTCGTCTATGAGTCATAAGATTCAATAAGGTTAGCTATCAGATTTCAAATCAATCACCAACAATGATCTTAGACTATGAGCTGTGACTAAAGTTCAATGTATTGTTTCAAATTTCGCGCCTTATGTTAAAATTCTGTTTATCACCATTCCCAAATTTAAAGAATACTTCTCTTGATATACCTAAGTCTTAGAATTAATCATATCATTATATGTTCAATAAGGTCAATAATGTCCGTCAATTGTTTACCTGAGTAGAACCAACTGTTTTCTAGAAGTGTGTGTGTGTGTACTCAAACTTAAGAAGTACCACAACAAAGGAAATGAATCCCTGTACACTACCTCATCAAGGACAATCACGTGGTACAACGTCTTGCTTACGTTTATATTTGGCGGGAATAATCAAAACCAATGACGCATTATCAAATTATCCTACAAAGTTTCAATGTACCAATGTCCTGGACTCCTAATCCCATCATAGGTCAATAACCGATCACGTGATCATAATGATTTACCCAATGAATGAGATACTATCCAATTTTAAGAACAATTACCAATTATTGATACGACAATAAGAAATGTACCCCTTCCAAAATTTAAGATTGGTACACAAATACACCTGTGTCTTGTGAAAAAAGTAATAACATTTAAATTTTGAATATTTGGCCATAAGAGGAACATCAACATCTACAATGGGTCCTAGAAAACGTTTACCGAATTTTGTTATTTGATAATTCCCAAATTTAAAAGGGAACATAAACATATAAAGGTAATAAACCTCTGTACATACCCATATAACATGCTAAATAGGGGTCAATAACCTCCGAAATTTGATTTTTGGTAGTTCTTTACCTATGAAAAGGGAACGATGTGGACCATCCAAATTTATAGTGGTACATATTGGAGACCTGTACTATGATACCAAATGCTTATATTAAACAATTTCTAAAACCGAGTGGATGAGCCAAAATACCCCTCCCAAATTTTTAAAGGATGCATCAATGTACCCATATCTTATGATAGGAAATGAACCTATATACATGACCATATAACCATATAAGGTAATAAAACCTCATCAAAGGGGAGAAATTGGGCCAAAAACCAAACACATGGTACAACATATTGCTTATGTTTATATTTTACCAATTTTGTACCCCTAAAAGAGAACGATGTGGACCACCCAAATTTATCATGATACATGTTGAGTCATGTACTATGATACCGAATCCCCTCCCGGGGTGCATCAATGTACCTATGTCTTATGATAGGGAATGAACACCTATACATTACCATATAAGGTAATAGGACCTCATCCAAAGGAATAAATTAGGTCAAAAACCAAACACGTGGTACAACGTAATGCTTACGTTTATATTTTGTCAATTTTGTACCCCTAAAAGGGAACGAGGTGGACCACCCAAATTTATCATAATACATATTAGGGTCTTGTACTATAATACCAAATGTTTAAATTGGGCAATTTCCAAAATTTAAGGGGTGGGCCAAGGTACCCCTCCCGGGGTGCACAAATGTATCTATGTCTTATGATAAGGAATAGACCCCTATACCTAACCATATAAGGTAATAGAACCTCATCCAAGAGGATAAATTGGGCCAAAAGAACAAACACTTGGTACAACGTATTGCTTACGTTTATATTTTGACAATTTTGTACCCCTAGAAGGGAACGTGGTGGACCACCCAAATTTATTATAATACATGTTAGGGTCCAGTACTATAATACCAAATATATAAAATGAGCAATTTCCAAAATTTAAGGGGTGGGCCAAAGTACCCCTCCCAAATTTTTCAAGGGTGCACCAATATACCCATATCTTATGAAAGGGAATGGACCCCTATACATGACCATATAACTATATAGGATAATAACACCTCATCAAAGGGGATAAAATCGACCAAAAACCAAACACGTGGTACTACGTATTGCTTACGTTTATATTTTGGCAATTTTGTACCCCTAAAAGGGAACGAGGTGAACCACCCAAATTTATCATAATACATATTAGGGTCCTGTACTATAATACCCAATGTTTAAATTGGGCAATTTCCAAAATTTAAGGGGTGGGCCAAGGTACCCCTCCCAAAATTTTCAAGGGGTGCATTAATATACACATGTCTTATGAAAGGTAATGGACCCCTGTATACGCCCATATAACCATATAGGGTAATAATACCTCATCAAAGGGGATAAATTAGGTCAAAAAACCCCGAAATTTGAATTTTTGGCAATTTTTTACCCATGAAAGGGAACGACATAGACCCCCAATACTGATAGAGGTACATACTATGGTCCTAGGCTACCACACCAAATTTTTAGATTTGGCAATTTCCAAAATTTAAGGGGTGGGCCAAGGTACCCCTCCCAAATTTTTCAAGGGGTGCATTAATATACACATGTCTTATGAAAGGTAATGGACCCCTGTATACACTCATATAACTATATAGGGTAATAACACCTCATCAAAGGGGATAAAATCGACCAAAAACCAAACACGTGGTACTACGTATTGCTTACGTTTATATTTTGACAATTTTGTACCCCTAAAAGGGAACAAGGTGGACCATCCAAATTTATCATAATACATATTAGGGTCCTATACTATAATACACAATGTTTAAATTGGGCAATTTCCAAAATTTAAGGGGTGGGCCATGGTACCCCTACCAAAATTTTCAAGGGGTGCATTAATATACACATGTCTTATGAAAGGTAATGGACCCCTGTATACGCCCATATAACCATATAGGGTAATAATACCTCATCAAAGGGGATAAATTAGGTCAAAAAACCCCGAAATTTGAATTTTTGGCAATTTTTTACCCATGAAAGGGAACGACATAGACCCCCAATACTGATAGAGGTACATACTATGGTCCTAGGCTACCACACCAAATTTTTAGATTTGGCAATTTCCAAAATTTAAGGGGGTGGTCCTAGGTACCCCTGCCAAAATTTAGGGGGTGGGCCAAGGTACCCCTACCAAAATTTAGAGGGGGTGGTCCTAAGTACCCTTAGGTCATTGACCCTGGGCCAAGGTCATTGACCTTTGACCTATGACGTCACTAAAATTTTTGCTGACTCGGCTGCATATACGCGGGCCACTACTACTGGGATTCAACCAGCATTCGACCATTCTGACAAAGCTTTTCTTCATTCCATCTGTGAATGTAGAAATAGTGCGTGTAGAGAGTTGGGCGACTTCCTTTTTTATTGTTTTTAAATCGTTATTATTACTAATTACCAGCAGTGACGGTTTCGCGAAGGTTAGGAGGGCGGTCTTTCGGACTGAAGTCCGTTCCCCAAAGTTACGGAATGTCTGCAACAAACGAAATATCTATTATTTATGCCTTTACTCATAAACTTTAAGCTCCCGTCAAATAAAAATTACGAATGTTTAAAAAAATTAAACTTTAGTAAGAAACCCTTCCCAAAATACTTTTCTAAATCCGCCACCGATTCTCAGTATAAAATGATTTTTAAAGTTCTTTCCGGAAGATTATTGCTAAACATATAAACGAAGCGAAATATTAGTTATGCCTGTACTCATAAACTTCAAGCACTTCCCAAATAAAATTAGGACTTTTTAGGAAACGAAACAATCAGAAAAACCCCTCCTAAAGTACTTTTCTAAATCCGCTACTGATTATTTGTATAAATTGGTATTCAAGGTTGTGTCCGGAAAATTATTGCTAAATCACTTCACAGATACAGTATAACAGAAATGTGGAAGTACGGTTTGACGGATATATTGAAAAACGTACGCTTTGACGGATAAATAGAAAAACGGACAAGTTTAACTTTTGCGCTAGAAGCTAGAGTACTAAAAGCTCTTAGAAATGAAACACGGATGACAAACTAGAGAGGAAAAAAGATGTCGATAACTCAAAAGTTAAAATAAAGTTAAATAGCCTCTAAAATTACCCTCAAATACTACATTCTTCATGTTAGCTTTAATTCGTATAACATGTGCTCCATCCATCTTGATGGTGAATTTCAGAGCGAAATATGACATTCAGGTCATGGAATTCTTATCTAACTATAGAATATACTATAAGAAAGCTATTTAGATAGAAAAATCATGAAGTTGAAAAAAGCCAAAATTTCCAAAATTCTCGTTTTTTTCCCAAAAAAGCCGGCTTTTTATGTGAAAAAAACCATCGATTCAAAAAAGCCGGCTTTTTTGCATCTCTAGGTAGAACCTCCTGCTGCACTTGTGATTAATCTCGATAAATCTGATTCAAGTGGATCAGATTGGGTTGCAGTGTACATCAATCAGAAAAATATGGATATTACTTTGATAGTCTTGCTATGGACATTCCCAATAAATAAAATCTTTTTATCAAAAATGCTAGCATATAAATAAAATATTATCAATATCAGCACGATGGATCATATTCTTCACACTCATTCATTTCAAAAGTGTTTAAAGATGTTTAACAAGAAAATTTTGAAAAGAATGATGATATCGTTTATAAACATGTAAATATTTTAAAAAAGAAAACAAATAATTTTTCTTTCATTTTTTATTGTTTTATAATATATATTTACATTATTATTTTTATCATATATATATATATATATATATATATATATATATATATATATATATATATATATATATATATATATATATATATATAATTTTTTATATTACATTCCTGCATTTTATTTACAATACCTAAGAAAACCATTACAATCTTGATATTGCATTACTTAATACTGTTTATCTATCATATTTCCACCAATAATTTAACTGTTGCGCATTACGATATGTACCCACATCCGCAAAAAATTGTGCGTATACTGTAACCCATGATTTTTTGCACTTATTCCATTTTCCTTACGTTTATGTGTAAAATTCAGTTATTAGTATGTGGAGATAATAGAAAGCTATCCATCTAACGAGATATTTCCAAAAAATATAAAATAATGAAAATATAAGCAAAAAACTAAATTACGCTCGGTTTTGTGTATACCAGCAATCATACTTTAGAGGGATTTTCAGTAGCAGAGCACGATTGCGAAGGAAAATTCACAATAGATAGTGAACGAGCTGGCTGAAGAAACTGGAAAGTGGAGTAAAATATTGAATTTATTGGTTTAAACCTAGTGTCTAGATGGTCAGGGTTCCTACTCATTTGGTCAGATTCAATTAATTACCTGCCTTTCCCAGGTTACTCACAATTTTCAAAATTTGCAAAAAAAAAAAAAAAACTATTTATTATTTTATTGATGAACTACTTTGCCCAACATATGCAAATATGAATTGCACCTGTGGTAGTATTTTCTGGAACATTATTCCCAGAATGCGCATTTTAATTTTAAAATGTGTTTTTTTCTGAATACGTAAAAATAGCCTTTCCAACTGTCAATGCTGCAAAACAATATGTAGTTTTTGTCCCATCCAATATCAATGCATACTAAATAGTTACATTAAGAATTATTGCGATAGTTCGTTTTTCTGTTCTTCGCCATTAATTTAAAAGCAATTTGCATATTTTTTGA